>NC_067237.1:33366257-33694757 GCF_019924925.1 Ctenopharyngodon idella | reverse complement strand
AGGATCAGTGTGTCCCTAAAGAAGAAGAGTTTCTATCCTATGAGGAAACTCTGGGCATCTCTCTGACCACTGTTTCCTTGCTAGGCACCTGCTTCTGTGCTCTTGTGATGGTCATTTTCGCTCTTCACCGTAACACTCCCATAGTACGTGCCAACAATTCAGAGCTCAGCTTCCTGCTGCTGTTATCACTCAAACTGTGTTTCCTGTGTGTGCTACTGTTCATTGGCCAGCCTCAGCTGTGGACATGTCAGTTAAGACATGCTGTGTTTGGCATAAGCTTTGTCCTGTGTGTCTCCAGCATCCTGGTCAAGACTATGGTGGTAATAGCTGTGTTCAAGTCATCTCGACCAGAGGGCAAAGGTGCTATGAAGTGGTTTGGAGCAGTTCAACAAAGATGCACAGTTCTGATCCTAACAGCCCTCCAGGTTGTCATATGTGCAGTTTGGCTCTCAACTGCCTCTCCAACACCCCATAAAAACAACCAGTATATCCGCTCTAAAATAGTATACGAATGTGCTATTGGCTCAGTGGCTGGTTTTTCTATGCTGCTGGGATACATTGGACTGTTGGCAGCAGTAAGCTTCCTTTTAGCTTTTCTGGCGAGAAATCTTCCAGATAATTTTAATGAAGCAAAGTTCATCACTTTTAGTATGTTGATCTTTTGTGCTGTGTGGATTGCATTTGTTCCAGCATATGTGAGCTCTCCAGGGAAATATGCAGTTGCTGTGGAGATATTTGCTATTTTAGCTTCCAGTTTTGGATTACTGGTGGCCATATTTGCTCCAAAGTGTTACATCATCCTTTTGCATCCAGAGAGAAACACTAAAAAAGCCATGATGGGAAGAGAGACACAAAAGAAATAGTTTTACGTTTCTATTTCTATTTTCATCTACATGTACAAAGCAGTTAAATGCATACTGTTCTGTAGTATTACAATTATTAAAATTAATTTGTTTGCTTTAAAAAAAAAAAAAAAAAACTGATTATGAATTAATTTGTCATTTTGTCATATTGACTTTTATAAATTTTGTCTGCTTCAGAGGTTTACCCCCTTTACATGTTCATTCTTGTAAAATTGTTTGATTTAATAAATGAATGAGAAAAGAATGTTTGCCAGTGCAACTTTATTACAGAAAGTCAAAAATCAAAAAGTTTGTGACATGACACATTTAATTCATTTGTGTCATTCCCATGAGAAATGCACAGTGGCCTAGTAGGGCATAACACAATGAAAATTAAGAAAGCAAATGCAAGTTAACCTGTTAGCCTATTAGTTTGTGAAGCCAAGTGTGGTCTCATTTGAAAGCAGACACATTTGGCAGTATTTTTGTCAGGTCAGAATTAATTATTGTCATAAAAATAAATTGCTATAAAGTGCTTAAATTAATGAGGTTACTAGAAATGTATTTTTATTAAATATATTTATGAAAATAAAATTTAAATTGGCTCTAAAACTCTGTTCTGTGAGTTCTATGAAACTCAGTTTTATGATTTTCATGACATGATTTTATTAAGTGATGTTAATTCATGTCTCCTAAGCATCCATTCAGTCTATTGTCTCTATTGTTTTGTGGTGCGAAACTGTGCCACATTCAGTTTCAGTCTCCCCTGCACATATTCACACCCCTCCAGCCGGGATTTGGCTATAATTATTATTCTTTTGTCTTTATTTGTCACAGTTGTGTTTAATTTAGTGTTGTTTTCATGGACTTTCTGTTTGTTTTCATTTGTCACATGTTCCTTTGTTTAGTTTCCCGCCACTCATTTGTCTCCCTGGTTACCATCATCATTAGTTCATTTGTGTCAGCTGTGTTGTATCAATCATCTCGTTTGTGTTTGCTTTATAAGTTGGTCCACAATCATTCCCTAACTGATCACTGCCATGTTGTTTTGCACTGCCTATCTGCAACTTTGTTGCGTTGATATTCCGCTGCCTTCATCTGTTTCTGCAAGCAACATGGCAGATGATCGGACCATCCAAATTGGAGGATAGGGCCAGAATTATCGTCCTGGCTCAGGAGAGGCATGATTTCTTTTGTTAAGGATTTTCTTTGTTTGGCCATCACCAGGTCCCTGGATGACGAGACCCTAAAGACCCTGTTCCGGATCGGGGCACCACCGACCTCCTAGACACCACTGGACTGGACTGGAGGGAAACTGTCATTCGGTGTCTGGAGAATGTTGTATCCCGATCCAGAACACGAATGAGCCAGAGCCTGAGGATAAGAGGCCAGAGCTTGCCATCGTCCCGGTAGTGGAGTCTCAGTGTGAATCTGACCAGGGGTGTGAGCCCACGACACCAGCAGTCGAGGGAATGCATCTTGAGGACTGGCTGATGGACTTTAATAGAGACTTATTGGTTCCCACCCTATCCCACCCAGTACTCTGTTTTGGACTATGAGAACTGTTTGGACAATATTCTGTCAGTTTGTTCAGAAGTTTGTCCACTATATTTTGCTTTATTTTCATTAACCTGCATAGACTGTCATGCTGACTGTGACTTTACACTAAAAAAAAATGAAATCTGGGTGTTGTTTGATTAAAAATAGAGTATTTTGAAACAAATAATACTAATCAGTTTAAGGGATGTACACAGTTATTTCAAATCCGTCTGAACTAAATCCACACGACTTTAAAAAGAGCTTAATTCATTTCTGCCGAAACAATGAAAAAGATTTGTGTCAACTACTACTTTTGCGCATGCTCTGATGACAGGAAATCCACGTGACCTCGTCATTCTTCTTTCTTTTTGTGGCGGGCGGCAATAACGTTAAGGTGCATTATCGCCACCTACTGTATTGGAGTGTGGACCAGATTTTACCCATTTCATAAATGAGAGAAGGAAAAAAAAAAAAAAATGAGAAAAAAAAACTAAATTCTCTTAATCAGCTCTGTTCTCTTGAGGTAAAGAAAAAACTCTCTAATCCATAAGAACATATATTTTTAAGCTTTCGTTCATCCACTCCCACTTTTCTAAGTTTGTTCTTCATTGTTTCTTGTTCATTAGTATACTTTTGACAGACATAAATAACATGTTCTAATGATTCCTCTATTCCACAAGTTTATTTATTTAAGGTTTTATTCAGCATGGTATGTCCAACCCTTAATCTTGTTAGAATAGTTTCCTCTTTGGTGCTTCTTTTATTCTCACTACTCCTACTTTTATAAAGCTGACGTCCTATATTTCCTGTATCCCATTTTTGTTGCCACTCCTTAGTGGTATATGCTTTAATTGCTGCTTTTGCTTCATATTTACTAAGTGAGATATTCATGATGCCCTCATTTTCCAAAGCCTGCTTTGCTAATCCATCAACCTTTTCATTGCCCTTTATCCCCCTATGAGCTGGTATCCACATAAATATTATCATGATGTTCAAATTCTTAAATCTATACAGATTTTCATATATCTCATTTACTATATCCTTTCTACTGTGAGATGTGAATGATTGCAATGACTGTAATGCCGAACATGAATCTGTAAAAAGTATAATCTTTTTGATTTGAGTGCCTTCTATCCACTGTAGTGCTGTTGCTATTGCCATCATCTCTACAGTGTATACTGATAAATTATCTGATGTTCTCCTATTAATAAAAATATTTAAGGATGGAATACTAAAAGCAAAACCTGTTCTCCCTGTATTAGGATCTTTAGATCCTTCAGTATATACTGGAGTAAATGCTTGATACACCGTTTGTAGTCTACCTTCAACAATAGCTGCAGTGTTTCCTTTAAATACTTTCATTAATTCTAACATATAAAAATCCAAGGTGGGGTTATTGATAACGGTACTGTAGGAATGTATGTTTTCTGACTTAAAACCATTTATTTTGCTTCTTTTTCACTATTCCATAAAAACACTTCTGTTTTTCTACTACTTCAATTGCCTCTTGTATTTTTATATTCTTTCCCCATTTCCACAATGCCCTGTCATTAGCAAACAATGATCGCCTTGGACTTGAGAAAATACATCATTTATCATGATTGAAAAGAGTATTGGACTAATAATGCTGCCCTGGGGGGGTACCATTTTCCACTATTTATCTTCCAGATAAGGCTTTCCCAATTCTAACTTGAATAAATCTATAAAACAAAAAATATTTAATCCAATCTGTTATTTCTATCATATCAAGTTTGATCATTAACCCCTCTTTCCAAACCATGTCATGCTTTTTCGATGTCGAAAAAAACTGCCATGACTGATTCTTTATTAACCTGAGCTTTCTTAACATCTGTTTCTAAACATATAATGGGATCCATAGTTCCTCTTCCTTTCCTGAAGCCACTCTGATGAGGTGATAAAATTCCTCTACTTTCCAAATAAAATGCTATTCTCTCTGTAATCACTGTTTCCATTATCTTTCCCATATGCGAGGTCAGTGCTATTGGTCAATAATTCTTTGGATTTGATGGATCCTTTCCTGGTTTCCTAATAGGAATAATGACTGACTCTTTCCATCCAGTAGGTAACTTTTCTTTTTCCCAAACTTTATTATAAAAACCTAACAATTTTATAAACATCAAAACACCCAAATGTTTTAACATTATATAACAGATTTCATCCTTCCCAGGAGATGTCATTCTAGCTCTTGCTATTGCCCTCTTCATTTCTTCCATAGTGAACGGAGCATCCATTGTGCTGTTAGCTTCCTTCCACCTCTCAAGCCTTCCAGAATAAACTGATTTTGTTAATTCCCTTCCTCTCTTTCCCTCCTCAGTTAGGTTATTTGAGCTATGGATTTCAATGAGTGCCTTCACTATCATTTCTGCCTTTTCCTCATCAGATGTTGCTGCCTTTTCCCCCACCTTCATAACAGGATATTTCCATTCTCTTCTGATTCCTCTCATGCTTTTAATCATGTCCCATATCTCTCCCACAAGTGTTGATCTACCACTTTTATTACACGTCTGCCAGCTTTGTCTTTTTGCATTCCGTATAATTTTCCTAACCTTTGCTTGCATTTGCTTATATTGAATTAAGTTTTGATAAATATGAGTTCTTCTTAATATCGTAAAGCTTTATTTCTTTCTTTAACTACTGCACTACATTTATCTGCCCACCAAGGGACCACCTTCCTCTTCATTTGTCCATTACTTTTAGGAAATCCAATACTGAAATTTTTCCTGTATGTACATCCAGTCTGGTCCTTCTCTCATCATTTAAACAAACCAAGTCTTTTTCCTCTAATAGTTGTTCAATCACCCCCGTTTACATCTGTTTTTGTTCCTCCCCATAATGTATTATGTGCATTAAAATCCCCACATATCACTCTCCTATTTCCATCTCTTCCTTTTTACAAGGATTATAATAATTTATAATAATAAGCTCTCCTTCCTTCATCAAGATCTCTATGACTGTGTATTCATGCTCTTTTCCCGTTCCTATCTCTCTAAATGCAATATTTTCTCTAATAAATTTTGTGGTTTGATTCTCCGCTCTGTTTCTTTCATTTCTTCCTTCTCTTGGATTCACCATCATCACAGCTTCTGCATATGTGATCTTATTCTGAGTTCTTATCTGTTGTATTTCCCTTTCCTTTTTCATCACTTCACAGCCCCCATTAGCCACACTGTGATTTCCTCCACAGTTACAACATTTTAGCTGTTCATGATTATATTGCCCATATTCATGGTCTTCTCCACACCTGGCACATCTCCTTCTGCCTTTACATACCTTGGCTGTATGTCCAAATCTTTGGCAGTTGTAACACCTCATTGGCTTAGGAATATATTCTCTAACATTGTAGCTCAAAAATCCTAACGTCACTTTTTAGGGTATCGATTCCTCTTCAAAATCAAGTACAACATACTCACTGTCTTTTCTCACTCCCTCACGAGTTATTTGTATCCGCTGAGCACCTTTCAGAATTCCTCCTTTTAGGTTTGATTTAATTTCCTCCATTGAGACTCCTACCGGAACTCCCCAAATCACTCCTTTACTCCACTTATTTTCCCTTTCAACACAACTTTTATTTATTTCATTGAATGGTCCTATTTCCTTCATTCTATCAGCCCTCTCCCTCTGTTCTTCATTTCTACAAACAATCAGTAGATTTCCATCTCTCAAAACCTTTGCCATATGTACATCGCCAATCTGGTTTCACAAAATAGTTGTCAGTTTCACTGAACTCATTGATGAAAATCCCTTCTCCTCATCAAATCTCAATACCATTTTAAATTTCAAACCTTCTTGATCACTCTCTTCCACTCCTCTTTCAAAACTGTGACTACGCCTGTCTTTCTTTGCTCTAATCCCTTCAAAATTATTTTCTCTTTTCTCCCTCATTCTTCCACTTCCTTGACTTGTTTCCATACTATCATCACTATTTACTATATCAGAATCTCCCCACTCTGGTCCATTCACAACACAGCTGTGCTTACCCGCCACCACTTTCTTCTTTTCATTTGACTTTCCCATTCTTGTTAATTCTACGCGTTTCCGACCTCCAGTTGATAAACATGCTTTTCCTCTAAGATCATCTATTAAATTTCCGTTTTCTTTTAATTTGGAAGTTTTAACCATATAAGGGCTCGTAGAGAAGTCAAAAGTATTTAAATCAGTCAGATTTCAACATTAAGCGGATATTTGACCACTTCCGCTTAGTATAGGAATATTTGAAAGACTAGTCACACGTTGAGACTCGATGAAACATAGTAAATCGATATAAATGCCTGCATGTATGTACATAATTTGACATTAATGCGGTAGTCGCATAGTTCTAACTCATGTTGTAAGCGTTATTTTATTAGATTGGTTCAGTTATAATATTAGATGGCCATTTCATTCGGGAAACTGTTGCTGAGCATGCTGTAGGTGATATTTCTGTACAGGTAAAGACGAGAACACTGCAAATTTATGTAAAAATGAATTAACAAACAATATGCTTGATGTAAACCAACCAGGCGGTGTGGAATATAGAGCACATGCGCACTAGGCCTATGTCGTTTCTACGCTAGACAGTGGATGCAGGCCTTATAATTTTGCACCGTGACTGTAAGTGATTGCCTCGCTCCTGTTACATGTTCAAATTCGTAATGTTCCATAGTTATGATCTTAAATGTAACATTTATATTTTAAACTTATCACAGTGTTGTCTGTTCTATTTGCTACTGTAATGTTACATTATTGTATTACGCCATTGTATCATTGTTACAGATGCTGTAATTAAATGAGCTATATTTAAACCATGATTTTAAACACACAAATGAATCTCTGCTTGTATGAAATACAATGATCGAAACTTGTCTTCCAGTGCTGCAGCACTCACATTCACATCTTACGTTGATTTAAATTATAATGCATATAATGCACAGGAAAATGTAGTTTAGGTAGCACCACTGAACATTACATAATAACACAGTCATAGTTTAATTGAATGCCCTACATCTCATGCTAATTAAAAAATATATATATATATTTTTTTTTACAGGTTTTACAAGAGTTTAATTAACAGCATCCCATGCTTGGCTTTTAGTCTACTTTTTCATGAGGTAAATTGTACAAACCCGATTCCAAAAAAGTTGGGACACTGTACAAATTGTGAATAAAAAAGGAATGCAATGATGTGGAAGTTTCAAATTTCAATATTTTATTCAGAATACAACATAGATGACATGTCAAATGTTTAAACTGAGAAAATGTAACAGTTTAAGGGAAAAATAAGTTGATTTTAAATTTCATGGCATCAACACATCTCAAAAAAGTTGGGACAAGGCCATGTTTACCACTGTGTGGCATCCCCTCTTCTTTTTATAACAGTCTGCAAACGTCTGGGGACTGAGGAGACAAGTTGCTCAAGTTTAGGAATAGGAATGTTGTCCCATTCTTGTCTAATACAGGCTTCTAGTTGCTCAACTGTCTTAGGTCTTCTTTGTCGCATCTTCCTCTATATGATGCGCCAAATGTTTTCTATGGGTGAAAGATCTGGATTGCAGGCTGGCCATTTCAGTACTCGGATCCTTCTTCTACGCAGCCATGATGTTGTAATTGATGCAGTATGTGGTCTGGCATTGTCATGTTGGAAAATGCAAGGTCTTCCCTGAAAGAGACGACGTCTGGATGGGAGCATATGTTGTTCTAGAACTTGGATATAACTTTCAGCATTGATGGTGCCTTTCCAGATGTGTAAGCTGCCCATGCCACACGCACTCATGCAACCCCATACCATCAGAGATGCAGGCTTCTGAACTGAGCGCTGATAACAACTTGGGTTGTCCTTGTCCTCTTTAGTCCGGATGACATGGCGTCCCAGTTTTCCAAAATGAACTTTAAATTTTGATTCGTCTGACCACAGAACAGTTTTCCACTTTGCCACAGTCCATTTTAAATGAGCCTTGGCCCAGAGAAAATGCCTGCGCTTCTGGATCATGTTTAGATATGGCTTCTTTTTTGACCTATAGAGATTTAGCCGGCAACGGCGAATGGCACGGTGGATTGTGTTCACCGACAATGTTTTCTGGAAGTGTTCCTGAGCCCATGTTGTGATTTCCATTACAGTAGCATTCCTGTATGTGATGCAGTGCCGTCTAAGGGCCCGAAGATCACGGGCATCCAGTATGGTTTTCCGGCCTTGACCCTTACGCACAGAGATTGTTCCAGATTCTCTGAATCTTTGGATGATATTATGCACTGTAGATGATGATAACTTTAAACTCTTTGCAATTTTTCTCTGAGAAACTCCTTTCTGATATTGCTCCACTATTTTTTCGCCGCAGCATTGGGGGAATTGGTGATCCTCTGCCCATCTTGACTTCTGAGAGACACTGCCACTCTGAGAGGCTCTTTTTATACCCAATCATGTTGCCAATTGACCTAATAAGTTGCAAATTGGTCCTCCAGCTGTTCCTTATATGTACATGTAACTTTTCCGGCCTCTTATTGCTACCTGTCCCAACTTTTTTGGAATGTGTAGCTCTCATGAAATCCAAAATGAGCCAATATTTGGCATGACATTTCAAAATGTCTCACTTTCAACATTTGATATGTTATCTATATTCTATTGTGAATAAAATATAAGTTTATGAGATTTGTAAATTATTGCATTCCTTTTTTATTCACAATTTGTACAGTGTCTCAACTTTTTTGGAATCGGGTTTTTACCTGCAAACAATTTACTCTTGTTAACCCAACTAATCTAAAAAAATACAGCCTGCTTTGACCCTCTTTTGTAAACTGTCTCTATGTGGCTAGACCAGTCCAGTTTGTTATCCAATTGAACACCCAGATACTTATAGTTGGAGACCAGATCCACATCTGTTCCCTGAATGGAGACTGGATCAGGTTTGGACCTCGTCCTCTTAAATTCAATGATAATTTCTTTGGTTTTAGAAATGTTGAGCCTCAGGTGGTTCTTATTACACCAGCCCACAAAGTCCCTGATTGTGCTCCTGTATTCCTCCTCATGACCCTCCCTGATGCAGCCCACTATTGCTGAATCAGTATTTCTGAAGAAAACAGGAGTCTGAGTTGAATTGAACGTCAGATGTATACAGACTAATTCCAAAACGGTTCATTGCGGGGCCCTTGTATGACACAGAACACATTCTTGGAACCTTACGTACTGTGGTCTGGCAGTTAAATAGTCTGGCACCCAGGAAACAAGCTCCGACTCCACCTGCATCCTCCTCATCTTCTCACCCAGCAGTTCCAGCTGGATGGTATTGAATGCACTTGAGAAGTCAAAAAAATGTAATTCTTACCATTGCACCAGTATTATCAAGATGTGCATAGACCCTTTGAAGTATATAGATGAGAGCGTCATCCACACTGATGTTGGGTTGGTAAGCAAACTGTAGAGGGTCCATAAGAGTGTGCACTTTGGGCCGAATGTAAGAAAGGACCAGTTTCTCAAGTGACTTCATTATGTGAGAAGTGAGAGCGATGGGTCTATACTCTGTGGGGTCTGATGGTTGTTTCCTTTTTGTCACCGGGACCAGGCATGATGTCTTCCACAAAGAAGAAATCTTCTGCAACCGCTAGCTCTAATTAAACAGATAAGAAAGAATGTCACACAGCTGACTGGAGCATGATTTTTAAAAGTTTGGGGCTGATCCAATCAAGCCCAGCCGCCTTTCTCTGTTTTAGTCTGTCCAGTTCCCTTTTGACCTGGAGGGAGGTGAAAGTTAAAGGCGCAGCTGATGGAGGGATGGTGAGGGGGTAAACATTAACCACTGATGCCAGGTGGGAAGTGGTGGGATAATTACCTCTGTTGAAAAACATGTTCAAATCATCAGCAAGGTCTTTGTCTCCAACGAGCAGCAGTCCTCCCTTTTGCTCAAGACCAGTGATTTTTATCATTCCGGACCAGACTTGCTTCACCTGCTCAAGCTGCTGTTCCAATTTATGTCTATAGGATTGCTTCCCCTTTCTAATTTTCACCTTCAGTTCACGCTGAATTTCCTTTACTTTAACCATATCCCCAGACCTGAAGGCTTTTTTCTTCTGATTTAACATGCTGGGTATGATACATTTTTTGGCTATATCGCCCAGCCTTATGCCTGTCACCACTAGAACATTAAAATGCTGGTCCCCGGAATCCACAGAATCTTTGCAGGGCTGCCTGGAATTAACTGACTGGGATGTTTTTTGTGATTCCTATGGTGATGATATTGATGGTCTTACTGACTGTGTCACAGAATACATTAAGTTCTGTGCAGATATCAATATACCCAATGTCCTGCCATGTTGGAACCAGGTGTCGGTTACTCTTATCTTCATTTCGATCGCCCTCAGGGGAGTACGCTTGTTCTGGCTGTGATGAAGAGCAAGCCTTACATCTTAAGGTTAAAAATTTTAATTCAATTAATTTGATGCATCACTTTTCTGATAATGATTTATTTAAAAAAAAAAAAAAAAAAACTTTGTGTGTCTAAACGCTAGACCATCTTTTTACTTTTACAGAACTGGTTACCTCCTGGGTATAACTATCACTTCTGCGCCTATCGTTCATGCACTACACAATCAAACTTGGACCACACAAGCTTTGATGCGTCGCTCAGGATTGCACTGACAGAAAGTTGTGAAGTAAAGAAATGGGTGAAAAAGCTAAGTGAGTCATCAGGAGTGAGTTGGAGAGTGGCAGTTACGAAACCAAGAAAGGGACAACGTGTGCTTTATAAGGTAATGTCAAATCAGTTCATTCATCTTTACACTAAATTAGTGTAGGACAATTTGTTACACTGAAAATATCTTTACAGTAGTCTAAATGGTGTTAACACACAGTACTGTACTGTGCAAGAGGCACATTAGATTCTTCACCTAAATTTTAAGACAATTATATATTTCACTAGTGTGCCGGTAAGAAATATCAGTTAACATTTTCAGACTTTCCTTTTACCATTCATTGTACTAGTTCAGTGAGATTTGTATCCCTGTGATGGACTGGACATCTGTAGGCTCCAGTATTCACACAACCCTAGGACAAGTGGATTTTCGTATGCACAGCGAGTCCAGAATGGTATGGTTCGCACATAGATAATGTAGTCCATCTGGGATTGCATAAAGAGAAAAAACTGTGGCAACATCTCTAATACACTTGGAGAACTCTACCTGCAAATCTAAACAATAAAATCTAAAACAACAATAAAACATTTATTTATGACATTTTTTAAAACATCCTCAATTTACAGCATTTTTCTCAAATGCATATACATTTTTAAATTTTTCAGCTTTGCAGGTAGATAAGTGTATTAGAGATGTTGCCACAGGATTTAATCGGTCTCAGTTTTTTGTCTCTTAATGTAATCCCAGTTGGACTCGATGATGATGGTGAGATCAGAACTCTGTGTGGGACATGCTGTTTGTTGTTGGACTCCTTGTGAATACAAAAATCTCATTGGCTTATTTGTTGTTGCTGTCATTGTCAGCCAGAACTCTCTGGAAGAAGAGATGCATCACAATTTGATGTTTTCCTAGATAAATAAAGTAATAATAATAATAATAATAATAATAATAACAATTAATGGCAAAATGAAAGTTTAGAAATATAAACTTTTTTTTTTTTTTTTTTTACTGGCACACTAATACAAAAGATATAAATGACTAAATAAAATCTAACATGCCGAAGATTTGTGCACAGTTCTGTATATTTAAACATTCATATTTGATCTATATCTACCTGTAGGATCATTATAGGTGCCAGCACAATGTTTGTGTCCGATCAGGCACGGCTAATCAAAGACATTATCAAAAAATACATGCTGTGAGACAAAAATGGTTTGCACTCTGGTGAAGACTGTAGACAAAAGTGGAGGATCTAGTAGGTGAGTTAGAAATTATGAAGATGAGATAAAATAAGTGTTTTTGCCAGCTCCATTGTGAGATTTGTTTTTATTTTTCAAGAGCAATGATCCCCATATACCCACCTACCCAACTTCTGTGCATTTGTACAATGTACATAATCATAACATCTTTGTTGCGGAGGCACTGAGACACAGGGATGTAGGGGCCAAGGCAATAGAGTCCCTGACTCAGTTGTTTGAGATCGGGCACAGCCCAACATCAGCTCTGGCTGTACTTAAAAGTGACATGCTGGCTGAGCATGGCAACAAATATGTATATGCCTCAGCCAACCGTGCCCTTTGCCCAGACCTTCAGTTTTGCTACAGGTATGTGAAATTGTACTAGGTCTACTAAGTAAAATCAGTAGCTTTGACAGACCTATGTAGTTCAAAAAAATAATTTCATTTGCAGACTGTATCAGAAGGTAAATAAGCAGGAGTTTGGAGAGCAGAGTGGGTAGGGAATGCTAGCAGCTTTGGAAAGGCAGGTAGAATCCTACAATGCAGCATGTGATGACAGCTGTGCAAAGCTTGGAATGTCTTCAGCAGGAACACCACTTGTGGCCATTTGTTCCCCGTTGATGAAACGAACACACAGTCTTTTCAATAGTGGAGAAATGTGTTTTATGGATTCTTCTGGTAACATGGACCGGGAGAACTGCAGGATGTTTCTCCTTCTCACACACACCTGTGCAGGTGGTCTTCCTCTTGGGATAGTAATAACCCATTCGGAAGATGAGAGGACAATTAGTGAGGGACTGGAGCTGTTGAAGTCCTTATTGACAAAGGATGCCTTTGGAGGGCGAGGTGAGGCAGGCCCTTGTGTGTTTCTTACAGATGACTCAAAGGCAGAAAAGGGAGCTATAAGCCCAGGTCTTTCCTGAAGCCACACAGCTGCTCTGCATATTTCATCTTCTGCAAGCTGTGTGGAGATGGTTGTGGAACAAAGAACACAAAGTTGAGATGAAGGACAGACAGACACTGTTCAGCATAGTAAAAGACATGCTTTATGCCAGGGAGATGAGTACAGTTGAATTACTCTACCAGCAAGCCCTGGACAACCCTTTGACCACCAGGTAGAGAAAATAGTAGACAGGTAGAGGTAGCTTAAATATTTTCTTAGTATTTCTGGTGTATTTACCCTGAGAGGCCTATTTAGAGGCTTTTATTGTACTGTATTTATTCTTTACAGTTTTTTTTTTTTCTTTTTTTTTTTTTTGTAACTCATTACAGATACAAGAAGTTCCTGACCTACCTACAGAGTCTTTACAGTCGACGTGAGAGTTGGGCTCTCAGCTATAGAAGGGACAAATAACTGTGGAGGCTGCAATCCGTGTCTTGAAAGACAAAATACTTCAAAGGACAAAAGCATTCAACCTCCCTCAATTATTCAACCTTTTCGTCACTCGACTAGAGATGTACTATGAAGCACGTGTGACAGATATTGCACTTGGCCATTGGGAAGCATTCCACCGGTCAAGATTCCTTGCTACAGAAAGTAATATTAAAGCATCTGATATTTCTCAGGTAAAGTATGATTTTTAAATATAAATCGTTATAAAATTGATGATTCTTTTCTCATTATGTGTTTTTAAGCCATCTTGCAGCCTTATGTTTTCGTCCTGTCATCATCAACCGTCAAAGTTCAATTCCAATAAGAATGCAAGTACAAAGGAGGCATGAAAGTACCCCTATGTAAAAAGTAAACATTTGTCGTTTTGTTTTACAGAAATTACAGAGAAATTGAGTGATAGAGACTTGGAGAAAGCCTGCAGTATGTTTTATTGGCATATTAAAAAGAATCTTAACATTGACAAAGCACTAGTAGCATTAAATATGCATATTTAATTTCGTGAATACATGCAGTAAAATAAAATTATAAAAAATTATATAAATAATGTAATCAAATTTTTCAATAGGTTATAACATCTGTGTGGTAAAATGTTATTTATTGTGCATTGGGTGGTACTTAAAGGGTACTTAAAAAAATGAAAATAATGTCATTTATTACTCACCCTCATGTCGTTCTACACCCGTAAGACCTTCATTCATCTTCGAAACACAAATTAAGATATTGTTGATGAAATCTGATGTCTCAGTGAGGCCTGCATTGCCAGCATTGTTACCGCACCTCTGAAGATCCATACTAAAAACATATTTGAAACAGTTCATGTTAGTTCAGTGGTTCTACCTTAATATTATAAAGAGACGAGAATCTTTTTGTGCGCCAAAACAGCAAAATAATGACTTTTTCAAAAATATCTAGTGATGGCCGATTTCAAAACACTGCTTTGAAGCTTTACGAATTGAATCAGTGGTTCGGAGCGCCGTGTCACGTGATTTCAGCAGTTTAGCAGTTTGATACTTGATCCGAAACACTAATTCGAAACAAAAGATTCATATGGGTGTAGAACGACATGAGGGTGAGTAATTAATGACAGAATTTTCATTTTTGAGTGAACTAACCTTTTAAAATGTGTTGGGACAGTTAGTTGAGCAACAAGATCATCTCAATTCTCACAAAGAATAGTTCTGTGTCCTTGTGTCCTTCCAAGTTCGTTCTTTAAAGCTAGTCTAGCAGTCTAGTCTTTGAATTCTTAGAATTGAGAAACATCCAATATATCTGTATTTTATGTCTTCATGCCACTGTTAGGTTGGAGAGAAGAAGTTTCATGTGAAAACCTCCACATCAGGGCACACCTATACAGTGGACATGGAGTTGGAGCTCTGCACATGTCCCGTTGGCCATAGTGGAGCACCATGCAAACACCAGGCAGCAATAGTGCAAAATTACAACATCACCTCCATCAACTTTCTTCCCACAACAGCTGAAATGAGGGCTGAGCTGCTGAAAATAACAAAAGGTATTTTTATTTTTCTTTGCAGCATAGGTTGTCACACATGGACTGACACTACCTTCTTTAGATATTTGAACAAATGTCCTGTTTATCATCTTCACAGCCTCAGTTTCTCTTGACTTCCTGAACCCTTTAAGGCAAAATATGCCTAAACCAAGCACGTTAGCTGTAGGTAAGAAAGTTCAAGTGGGGCTTAAAACCTTCATTATACATACTTAATTCTTAATAAAAAACAATTTGTACAGCAGTGTGACATTAGTATACAATTGTTATAGACATGCCTCCGAGGCAAGAAACCTGCAATACTGATCATCAGTACCATCTCAGTGCTCAAGATGACGGTCAGTATAAAGGGAGAGATGGTTTTCAATGTATTCTTTTTTTTCTTTCTAATGGTGGCATATCTGTTGCTACATTTAATTTTGTCTCTGTGTTTGTTATGAACCCGTAGACTTGCATCAGCTGGGCCTGTCTTCCCCCAGCTCTGCACAACTGCACCAAACATCACCTACTCTAGAGGACTCATACTCTAAACAACCCTGTGTGCCGAGTGACTTGGGTCGGGTACAACCCGACCCAAGTGATCTCTGCATTTTACTGTTTTGGTAAAGGGATGTCGGTGTCAAAACGTGCAGCAGCATTAAGACGAGCTGCTAGACGACCAGGTCCTATTATTGGTTGTCAGCCAACAGCAGTGGCCCGAAGAACAAATAAGACCGGTTCTAGGCGGCGTTTGACAGCTGGACGGCTCAGAAAAAGTAGTTCTGGTCCAGAGCATGACTACAGCAGATATACAGGAAAAGGGAGGAAAAGGGATGTCAGGGTTCGCCACAAATTGTCAGAATCTGTGGCAATGAACTACTCGCATCAAACTTAAAATGGTACCAATGTTTGTATGGTGTGAGTGGGTTGGGTGTTTTTAATTTGTTCGTCCTGAATGTTTCAAAATATCAATTAGTAGACAAGTTAAAGGGTTAGTTCACCCAAAAATGAAAATTGTCATTAATCACTCACCCTCATGTTTTTCCACACCTGTAAGACCCTCGTTCATCTTCGAAACACAAATTAGGATATTTTTGATGAAATCCGAGAGGTCTATGACTCGTCCATAGACAGCAATATAATCAACACTTTCAAGGTCCAGAAAGGTACTAAAGATATCATTAAAACAGTAGACGTGACTGCAGTGGTTCAACCTTAATTTTATTAATGACGAAAATACTTTTTGTGTGCAAAAACAAAACAAAAATTACAACTTTATTCAACAATATCTTCTCTTCTGTGTCATTCTCATAATTGTTTATGTCCAGCGCTTCCAGGTTCTACGTCAGAACGCCAACTCATTATTGGCCGGCTGCTGCGTCGGCATCACACGCATGTGTCGTGCTGATCACGTGATCAGCTTTAGCCAATACTGAGCCGGCATTCTGATGTAGAACCTGGAAGCGCTGGACATAAAGCGCATAAGAGAATGACACAGAAGAGAAGAGATTGTTGAATAAAATCTTTTGTTTTAGCGCACAAAAAGTATTCTTGACGCTTCATAACATTAAGGTTGAACCACTGTAGTCATGTCGACTGTTTTAACAATGTCTTTAGTACCTTTCTGGACCTTGAAAGTGTTGATTATATTGCTGTCTGTGGACGAGTCATATACCTCTCATATTTCATCAAAAATATCTTAATTTGTGTTCTGAAAATGAACGAAGGTCTTACGGGTTTGGAACGACATGAGGGTGAGTAATTAATGACATTATTTTCATTTTTGAGTGAACTAACCCTTTACTGCAAACGAAGTATTATTTATGAATTCTAGGTTAGGACTGCAGGTTATGAAGTTATATTAAAAATCATATTCATAAACTTGTTTACACTAGGAACTGCACAGACAAAAATGTAATTTCATGCATCCTTTTAAAGTTTTTGATAGCATTGTGAATTGTATGTAATATTGTTTTTGTGTACCGTGGCATTTTTTGCATTTTATCTAATAAATACCACAGCACTGTGTGGTTAATCAGCTCTGTGATCATTTGTAATCATTACATTATTGGGTGTGCTTTTAAATCAGTCTCTGGGTACTTTGATGTCATACTCCTATTGGTCTGCGCAGCTTCAGGTAGCATTAGACTGCAGGGTAATGAGTTCATATTGTTTGTAGGGCTATACTAAAGAATGAAGAATAAGCTAAAGAATAAAGTGTTTAAAAAAAAAAAAAAAAAAACAAAAAAAAACCTTTTTGTGTTTGCAGATTTTTCCATACTCAGTTTGCAGTAGTTTTCTCAGAACCTCCTGTTTGTGGGTGTTTTATAGCCAATATGTGTGTAGTTTTATGCACTTTTTATTCCCTTCATGTATCCTTTTATTTTTTTAAGTTGTAAAATGTGTGTGCAACATTTCACTTCGTATACACACTTGTGTATCCCTTTTGTATATTGGGTATTGTATTAAAATTAGTTTCCCCACATGAAAAATACTATAGTGTTTTGAACCATACTATAGTAAAGTACTTGAATTAATTTGTGGTGGTAAATTCTATAGTTGCAGTGGTAATATAACAACTATAGTAATATAAACAAATTACCCAATACTGTACTGTTTTCTACAACTATAGGGTATATTATACTACAATACACTACAGTTTACTGTAGTAAAAACTAAACTATACTACAGTATTTATTACAGTTTATCAGTTCACTAGTTAATACTACAGTATGCTGTAGCATTCATGAACAAAGTGTTGTAAATACTAAAATATATACAGTATACTACAATTTACTATAGTGCGGTTTAAAACCCGCGTATTTATCGTATTTAATATAAATTACGATAGTGTTTTTTCATGTGGGGCGGTGTGGCAAATCAGCGCTGTGATATAGTTGACCAATGAAATCGAGCTAGAGATGTGAGTCAAGGCTGCGGGGTGGGGTTTTAATGTAAGGGGCGTGGTTTGCGCCTAACTAGTTTGGGAAAAAAAATCACGCCTCTCAGGCGCGGCACTCATCTTGCATGTGTTCTGATCTCACATGGCGATGACGCAAACGAACACGAGAGCAGCGCAACCTGGCTGAAGATCTTATTGGTTGTTTCCTTGTCAATAGTAGAACGCTCGTTCATCAAAACATCTGATTGGCTGTTTTGATCTACAGACGGCGCGTGCGCATTGTAATTAAAATATTGAGCGCTATATCGAAACTGTTTTATATCGTTATTGACAATGGTGTACCGTCAATAAATACCGATACCGTTTTATCGCCCAGCCCTAGACAAGCATTCTTTTAACAACAGGAATATAGGTAGGGGAGAGATGAGTGAGTCTGTGATCTGAGCCCCCCAGGGGCGGCAGGGCAGAGCATTTATAGACATCTTTAATATTAGCATACAAGAGATCTAGTGTTTTATTTTCCCTTGTTGTGCAGTCCACATACTGTTTAAACGTGGGAAGAGTGCTGGAGAGGGAGGTATGGATAAAATCGCCAGATATAAAAATAAATGAGTGAATGATAATTAGCTTGTAATCTCGTAACAGTAGCATGCAATAAGTCACAGGCTGTTTCCGCGTGGATAGATGGAGGAATTTAAACAACAATGGCGATCACAACCGAGATCACAACCACTCCCTCAGTCAATAATACGGTCTCAAACTGACTGCTAAGAGTTCAATGTCCTTGTTGCATATTTGTTTCTTAACAGTAGCGTGTCCAGGGTTGCACCACTTGTTATTTATAAACAACACAAGCCCCCCGCCGCTTACCAGAAGCTTTAGTGTCTCTGTCCGCACGAATTGTCCGGAAGCCATTGATGCTTATGATAGTTCACAGTGAACTTGCTAAATATAATATGATTGATATCAATCAATAACACCTTATTCTACTTATTCTACACTCTTCATTTGTGTATTGTAAAACGTTTCGCAATTAAAAAGCTTTGTGCCATTTCTCAGTTGCGATGTAATAATGTCTCTGTTCTTGAAGCACTTCTCCAAAATTACGTTTTGAATTAGCAGCTGAGGCTTGGTATCAGATGTGTAAGAAATAATTACACACAAGATCGTTTTAAGGACAAAAACCTGACAAATGTCTTGAAATACAACATCTGAACAAATGTCTTGAGGTGTTTTGACCGAGGAGGAATAACTGACAATGGGCCGTTGAATTGCGCTTGAGTCGTGGCTGCATTACAAACAATTCAGCGGCCCGTCGTCAATTATTCTCAAACCTAGCGAACCTAGCATTATAATCGGAATTTGGAGAACACTGACTAGTAGTGAAATGCCTCACTCCCCGTTGAGAACTGTCTGTCTGGCCGCAACACGCGATTCGCGCCAAGTATTACAGTCAAAAATATCTCACAAAAAAGGTCATTTTACAAGTTTGATAACGGGATAATGCACACCTAGGCATGGATTACCCTGCTTATACCATGCCACAATTAATAAAGTTAAAGCTGTCATTGATTTTGGGAAGACACTGTGAAGTGTCTATGCAAACTGACTGGAACTACCTGTGCAGTTAATGCACACCACCTTCCAGCTAATCAGAATCTAGTATTGAGACTGACCATGGTATAATACAATATGATCAACTTTGTTTTCTTCTTAGATGTGGCTGCTCCAGAAGATTTATTGTTGTATAATAATTGAATCTATTGTTTTATTATAGAAACTTGGCAAATCGTATTTCACCTGGCCTTTGCACTATTCTTACTCACTGACAGACTATGAGGTACAGCCTTTAACTTCTTTGCATAAACCATTATTATCAGCAATGAAATGTCATCATACATTAATAGTACACTATGTATCCCACTGTATGTACAATGTGGTCTTATTACACTCTTAATTAACAGGGTTCACCACTTCAGCTTGGAGGGACTGACTGTGGAATATTCATGTTGATGGTAAATGGTGATAATTGCTATACCATTGTCTTTGTGTATGCTAAACACTGCATTTGTTAATATAACATCATAACCTAATTTTTCGCTAGTGAGTTTTTATCAATTTCTGGTTATTTGTTCACCAAAAAGGACTGAAAAGACAATTAAAATTTTATGAGTAAGATTTTCACTTGGCATCTTTTATTAGTCTAATAATACAAAAAAGATCTGCACACTGTTGTTCTCCCTTTATTTAGAAGAGGTTAAAAGTGGCAACGTTTCGGTCAAAGACCTTCGTCCTTCATCCATAGAGGTGGAGCTTACGTGTAGCTCCTCCTTTCTGGACGTGACGTGTAACTCCTCCTCTCTGAACGTAACGTGTATGTAAGAAAGGCAGTGCAGATGATGCAATCGTGTATGCGCATCTTTGGCGCATACTGATGCGCTCCAACACTCCCTGAGCGCACGCGACGACAACGGGCAGCGCTCTGTTGTGCGCAGATTCAATAAAGATGGAGAAGCAATACGTGACATGGGATTGCGCTGCTGAGGGAATTCACCGTGTTCGGAGAGTTTATACTTATATTGTGTGCGTCAGTGCTGAATAGTAAGTGTTTCTATCTTCATCTGTTAGTTAATAATTAAGAAAATCATGTTGGTGTGTTATATTTTTATATTAATCGCTAATGTCTGACGCGATGCTAGAGTTACTATGGTATACCCCTTGTTTATCTTCATTTATCTTCAAAATGTATATTTACATGTTATGCTTCTAGTGCAGATATTATTTATATTGGGGATTATATATCGTTTGATACTTGGAATCTTTTGAGCAGTTATATTCAGTATAATCTGTTGCATGTGTATTATTGCCAGTCACGTTTATGTACACGTGACACCCCCTAGCGGCAGTTTGTATGCTTCTGACTGTGTAAATAGTGTGAATTTCATCTGTTACTGTTTAGTTTTACGATTTAGTTAGTTTACGATGTTGGAAAATAATCTAATTGTGATTTTACCAATATTGCGATAGCGATTTAATATGCGATTATTTTTAAGCTCTTTATCTTCTGTATTATTCAACAAAGACAATCAATAAATTATATGATTGGGAATCTTTAGGCACTTTATGATTCGATTCTGAGAGTCGCAGTCCGATTCCAAAACGATTCTTGATCTTTTTTTCTTATTGATTAGTCTTATTAATAAAACGTTTTTATTACTTAATTACATAGGCTATGTAAAAAGTTCTACTTTAATTATTTTATTGTGGTAATTCTATAGTTTTTGTGGTAACATAACTATGATTAGATTAGATAACTTTATTAATCCCTGTAAGGGGAACTATGGTAATATAAACAAATTACTTTATCCAATACTGTACTTTTTTATACTTTTTCTGTACTAAGTTTTATACAACTATAGGGTATATTATACTACAATATACACTACAGTTTACTGCAGTAAAAACTAAAGTATAGGCTACTACTGTATTTTTTACAGTTTATCAGTTCACTATAGTTAATACTACAGTATGCTGTAGCATTCATTAACAAAGTGTTATAAATACTATAATTTATACAGTATACTACAATTTACTATAGTATGGTTCAAAAACAGTATAGTATT
This sequence comes from Ctenopharyngodon idella, assembly GCF_019924925.1. Lineage (NCBI taxonomy): Eukaryota > Metazoa > Chordata > Actinopteri > Cypriniformes > Xenocyprididae > Ctenopharyngodon > Ctenopharyngodon idella. The sequence continues at coordinate 33,673,115 of NC_067237.1, read as the reverse complement.
TACTATAGTATTTTTTCACCTGGGTCCTTTAAGATATATTGACTGTGTTTACATTAATTTCGCGTCATAAAAGCATTTTGAGATGCAAGTATATTTAACCACTTAAACGGAGTCGCGCAGAGCCGCATGACCTAGCACTTTTCACAAAGTGCGAGTCAGCATTTGAAATCGACATAATGACATATGAGGCGGTGTTCGTAGAGCATTTGTAAGGAAAATACCGGCGGGCGAGACAACACACTGCAAGGGTGTCGCTCTCACAGCGCATCCTGTGCAATGAAGCGCACGAATGTCCTTGTAATTTGCTTCAACCTTTCCGAGCTTTATTAAAGATTATTTTTTAAAGATCCAGATTATTTTACTGCAACAGTTTATTAAACACCCTCAATTCATTTGTTGGTCTGGTTCCTGTGTTCTGACCAACACCCAGGAGTGATTGCCACACCACATTAGATCCAGCAATAGAACTCAAATACAGTCCTTTTAAGTCTCCCCAACAGTGTAACTCCTCCTCTCTAGAAGTCCAGCGAGGAGGAGCTAGATGTAAGCTCCACCCATTTGCTCTGCAGTGTGAAGCCGCCGGGGTCTCGTCATCCGTCTGCCACCATCCATTCACCTCATCCTCGTCCGCCTCCTGAGCCTCCTTCACTACTCCCTCTACGTTCTTCCAGTAGCAGTGCGACGTCAGGCCTTTTTGGGGAGGGCGCATTGCCATAACTGAAAATGTCCATTGCCAAAACTGAAACGTCTGAAGTAGTCGGTCAACCAGAAACTGATTCGCAATCACGACTGGAGCAGAATCAGTTCTCTATGGTGAGAGTGACCTTAGTTTTGCGCTGTTTATAAGAAGTAATAGCAGCATCACTGTTACACTTTATGTAGGTGCACCTGTGGGAACTGTATCAGAATGCCAAGCGAATCTGAAAACCTCTAAACATAAGATAAACATTTAGGCCAGATTTGTACACAGACTTTTTCACCATAACTATTAACAAATAAAAATGGCTATTTCATTGTTGACATTACAATGGGTGTTTACTGTTTACAGAGAGAATACTTCAACTAGTTAGCGCAGGCTAGCGTGGACAGTGTGCACATCTTAACATCATGTTACAATACAGATAGAGCTCCATACTACTGTAATAATTAAAACACAGAAGAAAAAACTCCAACATTAGCTGAGCACAAAGGTGAATAGCTGATAATGCATTACACAAAAGTCATGCTCCATCCTTGATCATTGCTCCAAGTAATAAGACAGACAAGTTGTTAATCGACAGATTTTTAGACAATATTGGACCCACATCTGAATAGCAGAAGCAATATTTTAAGATCAAGCGTTGTGAATCCTGCTGAACCAAAGATTGGTTGAACTCCCCGAGGTTTGAGAATGACGGGAACACAACAAAAGATTGTACTGCTGTGGTGTTGTTGAAAAAAAAAAATTAATGTTCCCTGGTGTCTGCGCGCGCAATAAGTGGGCAGGCAATATGCTAATGTTTTGTTTCGACGTCACAACGAAACAGCTTGGGATTTGTTTTAAAAACGACTTGTTTAATTGACTCAGAGTTGACTCTTACTTTTGAGAGACAACTTTATATACGCTGCACTTTCAGATTCAAAACTTTGCAGGATGTTTTCATTCACTTAGAGCTATGTTGCACACTACATGAAAGGTAATTTTCAAAAATCCATAATAGGGGCACTTTCATTAAAGAATTATCATTTGGCTTGAAGAGCGCATTAACCATACGACCAGATAAGGTAATGCGCATGCTGGCTAATATGCCAGATGTAGGGTCAATTGGGTTGGATTCATTGCCACCAGTAGAAGCTGTAGTGGTGTCACTTGATGTGCAGGCTGATGAGGCGTTGTATTCTGAACCGCACTGTCCACAGCCAGAATATAAAAAAACTGATGGGCTTGTGCATAAGACTCACAGTGCTGTAGCAAACGTCATATTTCTAATACACTGACACAGTTGCTATTGGCACTTAATGTTTCACTTCCTTCACCTGACAATTCAGAATGTGCTGAAATATTGCAAGCTTCACTCCAAGTGACCACTGCACGTCGCGTTAGTGAGTTGCATGTGTAGTCAGCAGTGTTTACGTTGGGGACCTGAGTATAAACAGGTAATGCTTTGGCCAATCCTGCATTTCTTTCAAAGGTACCACAATACATAAATAAGCAATTACTCTGTCTGCTTTTACAGATTAACAAATTTCAGTCCTGTGCCCAGTTAGGGCTCTTCGGCAGTATGTTGAAGTTACAGCAGCCTGGTGGGTCACTGATCAACTGTTTGTGTTATGGTGATCACAAAAAGGGTATGGCTTTGTCTAAGGATAGATTATCTCATTGGGTGACAGAGGTAATCACGCATGCTTATTCTAATGCAGGTCATGAAGTTCCAGCTTCTGTGAAGTGCCATTCAGTATGTGCAGTTGCCACTTCCTGTGCAGCCCTGCGTGGTGTACAGCTATCTGATATCTGTGATGTGGCAACATGGAAGACTCCATCTACTTTTACCAGATTTTACAGGTGTATGTCTTCAGTGTGTTTTGTGATGGTTGCAAAAGATTCACAAATTAAATAAAAGCTAATTCAACATTGACTTAAGTGTCTGTTGTGTATTTTACATCAGAGACATCAGAGCACAGATGATCTTTTTACAGGGTGTCCACGGGGACTTAAAAAGTATTAAAAGTTAATAAATCAATTTAGAGAAAATTAAGGCCCTTAAAAAGTATTAAAAAGTCTCAAAAGCCATTTTCCAAGGTATTACATTTTGTATCATCTTCATTATGTATATTTGTCCAAAGAGGTTGTATGCTAAAGTTTACCTGAATTTAATCATTGCGTAGGCGAATAGTGTGATTCTGTGTAGTTTATTTATAGAATCCCGCTAGATTTGAGGTCATCTGTTACCGCGCTCACTGACTGACTGATAGCACAGGTCCTTTCTCGCTCGGTTGTTAAGCAACATCGTTGACTAATGGGAAAATAGAAGTTTTTGTGCAAAAGGTTGGAGGATAAGGAGTTGGAATTAGGGGTGTAACGGTTCTCAGTAAAAAATGCAACCGTTCTCCACACACGTTTCGGCACACACTTGCACCTCGGTTCATCTCATATCTGACAACGCATACGCATCTATATGGTTTGTTGAAAATAAATAAAACAGACAGAGTTAGGCTAGTGTATGTTTCTGTCAATGGATACGCATTCTGGCTTCCCCTAAACTTTGTTCAATGCGAGTGCTGTATGCTCTATATGAGCAGTCATTTACGTCGTCATCATCCGAGCTCCGCCCCGTTTTTTCCAGAGGTGCACGACGAGCTGACGAAGTCGTGGCGCGCTCCCTATTCTGCCTGCCTACGCACTACGCACCATTCAGCTCTCACCACTGTGGACGGCTCTGAAGAGAAGGGCTACGAGCACCTACCGCCCCTGGATGAAGCAGTGGCGGCTCACCTCTGTCCCCCCGCGGCTGTGGGTTGGAAGACGAAGAGGGCCCTTCCATCCAAGCCCTGCAGGACCACCTCTGCCCTGGCTGGCAGAGTCTACTCGTCCGCAGGCCAGGCTGCCTCAGCACTGCACACCATGGCTATCTTCCAGGTGTTCCAAGTGAAGCTCCTCCACTCTTTGGACGAGTCCGGCATTGATGCACCTGCCTTTCGTGACCTCCGCAGTGCCACCGACTTAGCCCTGCGTGCCACAAAGGCCACAGCCCAGGCCATTGGACGATCCATGGCCAGCCTGGTCGTGCTCGAGCACCATTTGTGGCTCAACCTGACCGAGATAAAGGACCTGGACAAGACGGCCTTCTTGGACGCCCCGGTCTCCCCTTCCGGTCTCTTTGGGCCAGCGGTAGAGGGCTTCACGGAACGCTTCACCGCAGCACAGAAGTCGTCCCAAGCCATGCGACACTTCCTGCCCAAGCGCTCCAGTTCTGCTTCTGCTTCCAGCCGCCCCAGGCCTGTGCCGGCTCAGCAGAGCAAGCCTGCACCCTCTACCTCTCAGGCAGCGCCTCCCAAGGAACAGCGCCAGCGTTCACGCCCCACAAAGCGCTCCTCCTTCCCGAGACGTCAGGGACCCCAGCCTAAGATTTCGCTGGACCCGACGCCTTCTAAATCCTCCTGATCTGCCAGGAAGGAAGAGGATGGGGCAAAGTCTCGCCGAGGCCGGACCACCCCAAAAGCTCCTTCGTTCAGTCTCCCCTCCGCCCCGTTTAGTTCCGGGCGTGGGAGATATGTTCAGTGTTGTGCTAACTGGACCCACAAATGTTGCGTCCATGCAAAACGCCGTTTTCAAGGCGAACACTATAAATATTTTACCTCCTCAAAGAAAGAGCAAACTTCCTCTTCCACTCTCTCCGGTGTACGGGCCCCTGACCGGCGGTCCGTCATCCGATGCCATTCAACCCCTTGTCATGCGGGCCGAGGCCTGGCAGGCCATCCCCAGGGTGTCAAGCTGGATCCTGGGGACCATAAGCTACTCGCTTCAGTTTGCCCGAAGGCCCCCGCGCTTCAGCGGGGTGCTTCAGACTTCAGTAAACACAAACGACATTCATGTCCTCCGAGCTGAAGTCACGACTCTACTGAGAAAAGGAGCTATAGAAATAGTCTCCCCCTCAGAGAGCGAGTCGGGGTTCTACAGCCGTTATTTCCTGGTCCCCAAGAAAGATGGCGGTCACAGACCCATCCTAGATCTCAGACTCTTGAACCTCTCCCTCATGAGATGGAAGTTCAAGATGTTAACGCTGAAGCAGATCCTCGCGCAGATTTGCCCCGAGGACTGATTCTGCTCACTGGATCTGAAAGATGCTTACTTTCACATCCAGATAGCCTCCCATCACAGGCGATTCTTGAGATTCGCATTCGAGAGCATGGCTTACCAATATACAGTCCTTCCCTTCTGGCTGTCTCTAGCTCCTCGCACTTTTACCAAGTGCATGAACGCGGCGCTTTCCCCACTGAGACAGATGGGAATCCGGGTTCTGAATTATCTCGACGACTGGCTCATTCTGGCCCAATCGCGAGCCGAGTTAGAACATCACAGATCCGTGCTCCTCAGCCACTTGGAATGCCTGGGACTCAGGGTCAACTTTGCCAAGAGCTCACTGCTTCCCAGCCAACGTATTACGTTCCTGGGTGCAGTTTTCGACTCAGTCCGTATGATGGCGGTAGTCTTGCCAGAGCACGCCCTGGCCATTCAGCAGCTCGCGACTTCAGTCAGGAACAAAGCCTACCTCCCTCTGAAGTTCTTCCAGAGGATGCTAGGGCTGATGGCTTCCACCTTCCCGGTTTTGCAGCTTTGCCTCCTCCGGATGCGGCCTCTACAATACTGGTTGAAGTTTCGGGTCGCTCCTCACGCCTGGCGGCACGGCCGCCTGCGTCTCAGGGTCCATCAGGCCTGTTTGACAGCTCTGAAACCTTGGACGAACCCTGTATGATTCAGTCATGGAGTACCGCTTCAGGCGGTGTTCAGAAGGATGGTGCTCTCGACGGATGCGTCCAACACGGGTTGGGCGCTCTTTGCAAGGGCAGACCGGCCTTCGGCTCGGGTCTCGTGAGGAAAGCCATCTGCACATCAACTGCCTCGAGATGCTGGCAGTGATCCGAGCCCTTCAGGCGTTTCAGGCACACCTGAAGGGACGCCACGTCCTAGTCCAGTTGGACAGCATGACAGTGGTGTCATACATAAATCACCAGGGCGGCCTTTCGTCCAGCCGCTTATGCGCACTGGCGAAGCGTCTTCTGAAGTGGGCATTACCGAGGTTACAGTCGCTCAAAGTGACTCCCATACCTGGGAGAACGAACTTGGGAGCAGATATGCTATCTCGGAGCAACTTCCCCTCAGACGAGTGGATGCTCCACCCCCAGACAGTTCTCACGATCTGGGAGTTCTTCGGGAGGGCAGAGATAGATCTCCTCGCCTCAGAAGACAACTCTCACTGCCCAATTTATTTCTCGAAGGAGCAAGATGCTCTGGCCCACGACTGGCCCTGCACCCTCCTTTACGCTTTTCCCCCGATCGCCCTGATCCCTCAGGTCATCAGGCGAGTCAGGGAAGATAAACACAGAATCCTCCTAGTGGCCCCGCTCTGGAGGAGCCAAGTCTGGTCCTCAGAGCTGTTCAGGCTTTCCACGGAAGCCCCGTGGCCGATCCCCCTGAGACAGGATCTTCTCTCTCAGGCGAACAGGACGATCTGGCATCCCCAGCCAGAACTCTGGGCTCTGCACCTCTGGTTCCTCGATGGGAGCCTGTAAACCTCCCAGGGGACGTGCTAAATACCATCTCTCAGGTGAGAGCCCCGTCCACGAGACGCCTCTACGCCTAGAAATGGTCGGTCTTTGTTGACTGGTGCTCTGCTCGCAACATAGACCCTGTGGAGTGTGACGTATCACCGATACTGTCTTTCCTCCAGGGGCGTTTAGATATGGGTCGCACCCCTTCAATGCTCAAAGTTTACGTAGCAGCCATTGCAGCGTTTCACGCTCCTATCGCTGGCCAGTCAGTGGGACGAAACAGCCTTGTGATGCGTTTCTTGAGAGGTTCTAGGCGATTGAATCCACCTCGACCTCTCACCGTTCCCACCTGGGACCTCACTTTGGTCCTCAGAGCTCTCAAAGGGCCCCCCCTTTGAGCCACTGCGTTCAGCTGACCTCAGGCCCCTGACGCTCAAAACCGCTTTGCTACTTGCACTAGCATCGGTCAAGCGTGTTGGCGACTTGCAGGCCCTCTCTGTGAGCCCTGCATGCCTTGAGTTCGGGCCTAACGACTCCAAAGTCGTTCTGAAACCTAGGCATGGCTACGTTCCTAAAGTGCTCTCGACTCCATTCAGAGCACACGTCATTTCCCTCTCAGCGCTTCCTCCCTCGTCGGGCGAGCGAGAGCTGGAATTACTCTGCCCTGTCAGGGCATTGAGGACCTATGTAGAGCGATCACAGCCTTTCCGGCAATCCGATCAGCTCTTTATCTACTTTGGCGGCCGCACCAAGGGGTCTTCGGTCTCAAAGCAACGTCTTTCGCGTTGGATAGTTTGCCTTTGAAATATTTGCAGCAATAAGCAAAACAAAGACATAGTGGTAAATCATTTTTCCCAAATGTTTTTAAGTTAGAAAACATTAAATATTGTGCGCCAAAGTTTCCACACTTGACAGACACCTGCCTCGCTCACAAATGGAATTGTCTTTGTTTTGAAAGCTTTGAATGTGATTTGTAGCTGTAAATATATCCTATCAATTCATAGGCACTCCTTTGTGTAGCATCTGGATTTATCAAACACACAATTGTAAAAGTCAATCTTCACAACATGCAGACTTTGTAAGGTCTGCCCCCGCCACCATCAGAAAAGTACAGGCCACAAAAATCATACATTAAGTCCATAGAAATGGAATCCTTGCCACTAATTTATTTCAAATCTGTCTAAATGAATGGACATGCATTTTTCCCAGTACATTTTGTGTATTATTACTGTGTGTATATTGTTCTTTTGTATATTGTATATTGTATAGTGTTATGCATCCCTGAAATTTGGAACTACTAGATAATGTAGCACATCTAGGTGGTGTTTCATATCAAATTACTTTGGTGGACATTACCATCTCATAAAATACATTATGTGTTTGTTATATTTATCAGAGTATAAATGGACACAATTTGCTAGCTTACTCCCCTCATGCAAATGAGGTCACTTTCAAACAAAGAAACTCTCCCGGCAGAGAAATGCACCTTTCTCATTGCTCAAGCCAAAACTCAAAGGTGTGACATCTGTAGAGGTTAAAAAGACCCCCACGCAGATTGCGCTTGCTTTTCTGGTTAATATGCCTTTGTTCTTGTTGATTCTACTGATTGCTGGTTAACTCACCCGGCCAGCTGGTCGGTGCAGGCCTCATTCACTTCAAGCCATGCACAACTTTCTTGACAACAGGGTCAAATTAACAGCACAAGTTTATGTAATTTCTTCATTCAATGCAGAAGATATTGATTATAACTTCAGCACCATCGGACGGAACCATCAAGAATGCAGATCCAGATGCTCCTCAACAGTTAAGGCATTTGCAAGTATTGTACATTTGAACACTAAATGGCAATTTAGTATTAAGTTTGAACCCCTTTGTTGTGCTTTATAGTGAGGAACTGATGGTTGTTCCAGCTCGTTAAATGACCCTTTTCATAGCTTCATCCCCCTGCTATGCTATGGTTCAAATTCATTTCCACTCTCTCATTCGCTATGTATGCATGATTTGTATGTCTGTGTGTTTTTGTATAGCTATGTGTTCATGATGTAGTTAAATAAAACTTGTGTGCACATTCTTGTGAGTTGATTCTGATCTGCTTATTAACCAATGTCACATAACGATTACGATCACAGCTACATGCTAAGAAAGAGTTATTTTTACTGTGGCCACAGAAAATATCCTTTCTGAAGAGTTAGTAGACAATCAATACTGAGGGCCCTATTTTAACGATCTAAGTGCATGGTCTAAAGCGCACGGCACAGGTGCACCTAGGGCGTGTCCGAACCCACTTTTGCTAGTTTAACGATGGGACAAATGGTTGGCGCGCCCGGTGTATGGTCTAAAAGGGTTGTCCTTATTCTCTTAATGAGTAATGGGTGTGTTTTGGGCGTAATGTGCAATAAACCAACCAGACTCATCTCCCATTCCCTTTAAAAGCCAGTTGCGGTCGCGCCATGGCGTATTTGCTATTTACGAGGAGAAATGGGGTGCACAAATGGGCACAAATGCATTTGTTATTTAAACAACGGGTTTATGGGGAACAGCAGTGATCGACAATCTCTGTGTTAGCCCTGTCCCACCGTCCTTAGGCAAGGGGGTTCAGGTGGTTTGCAACAGAGCGCTGGAAGGGGGCAGCTCCTGTGGCGCTTTGGTAGGGATTCCTATTCATCGGTCTGTCCGACGTACGTCGAACGTGACCGACTGAATGGGAACGTCTCGGTTACATAGGTAACCCTCGTTCCGTGAAGGAGGGAATGGAGACTTACGTCCCGTCGCCACAGTCGCTGTACCCCGCTGATGCTGCCGCCTAACCTGTTTGGCTTCTCAGCGAAAACCTGACGATGCAACGCACCTGCTGCTCATTAAATACCTGCGCTGTGAGACGAGCAGCTGATGCATATGATTGCATGCCAATGTGCATTGGCTCGTTTAGTTACACTTGAAGCAGATCGGCCTCTCTAGCAAGATTCCTATTCGTCGGTCTGTCCGACGTACGTCTCTGTTCCCTCCTTCAGGGAACGAGGATTACCTATGTAACCGAGACGTTCTCTTTCACGCTTGAATTAACAATAACACACAGAATTATGCAAAAATGCCAGTTTTGTCAAGTATCCTCACAAGAGCAGTCTTAAATGAGTTAAATAATGTCTTAAATTAACTTAAAGAGTTGTGCGTAGCGCAGGACATGAAAATGAATCCTCAACTATCTCGACGACTGGCTTATTTTAGCGCAGTCTCGGGTTCAGTTGTGCGAACACAGGGCCCTGGTGCTCAGTCACCTCAGCCAGTTGGGCCTTCAGGTCAACTGGGAAAAGAGCAAACTCTCCCCTGTGCAGAGGATTTCTTTTCTTGGTATGGAGTTGGATTCGGTCGAACAGACAGCACGCCTCACAGAGGAACGTGCTCAGTCGGTGTTGAACTGCCTGAATACGTTCAAAGGCAGGACAGCGGTCCCACTGAAATTCTTTCAGAGGCTCCTGGGGCATATGGCAGCCGCAGCGGCAGTAACCCCGCTCGGTTTGCTTCATATGAGACTGCTTCAGCACTGGCTTCACGGCCGAGTCCCGGTGGTCCAGCTGATTTAGAGGGAGTTCGGAGAGGCTCAGGTAGACCTGTTTGCCTCAGCAGAAACCTCTTACTGCCAGCTGTTTTACTCCCTGTTCGAGGGAACACTCGGGACAGATGCACTGGCACACAGCTGGCCCCGGGGCCTTCGCAAATATGCGTTTCCCCCATTGAACCTACTTGCACAGACCTTGTGCAAAGTCAGGGAGGACGAGGAGCAGGTCCTGCTAGTTGCGCCTTATTGGCCCAACCGGACCTGGTTCCCGGAACTCTCGCTCCTCGCGACAGCCCCTCCCTGGCGCGTTCCTCTGAGGAAAGACCTTCTTTCTCAGAGACGGGGCACTCTTTGGCACCAGACCTCTGGAAACTCCATGTCTGGTCCCTGGACAGGACGTGGAGGTTCTAGGTGACTTACCCCCCGAGGTACTTAACACCATCACTTCGGCACGTGCACCGTCTACGAGACGTGCTTACGCCTTGAAGTGGAACCTGTTCGTCGAGTGGTGCTCTTCTCGCCGGGAAGACCCCCGAAGATGTTCAATCAGAGTCGTGCTTTCATTCTTGCAGCAAGGGTTGAAGCATAGGCTGTCCCCCTCCACCCTCAAAGTTCATGCTGCTGCAATTTCTGCATACCACGACCACATCGATGGCAAGTCTGTTGGTAAGCACGACCTGGTCGTCAGGTTCCTTAGTGGGGTGAGACGATTAAATCCTCCTCGACTCCCCCTCCTTACCCTCTTGGGACCTTGCTCTGGTGCTTCGAGCTCTCCAGAATGCTCCCTTTGAGCCCTTGCAGTCAGCAGACTTAAAGATTCTGTCTATGAAGACTTTGCTGCTGGTTGCGTTGGCCTCCATCATGAGGGTAGGGGACCTGCAGGCATTTTCAGTCGACGAATCGTGCCTAGAGTTCGGGCCGGGCGACAGCCGATCTCCCTTCGGCAGCCGACGTGGCGGAGTGTCTGGCGCCAGGCCTATACTCCGTTGTATCCTTGAGAACCGGATTTAGGCTGGGTTCCATATGTGTAGCTCCACGGTTGCTCCTAACAAAGCCTGTGTCTTTCCCTCTGGGAGAAACCACCTCTCATCAGGTTGGAGTCACGCCAGTACTTCCATATGTAGTACAGCCCTACGGGGTTAGTCCATATGTACTTCTCCACATAACTCCTTCGGGGAAGGATGTGGCTTCCGCAGCGTTCCTTTCCCAGTGAAAGGGTACGCTTTCCCAGTGTTATCCAATAGTCTCACTGTATGGGTTTTTGGGGAACAGCAGTGATCGACAATCTCTGTGTTAGCCCTGTCCCACCGTCCTTAGGCAAGGGGGTTCAGGTGGTTTGCAACAGAGCGCTGGAAGGGGGCAGCTCCTGTGGCGCTTTGGTAGGGATTCCTATTCATCGGTCTGTCCGACGTACGTCGAACGTGACCGACTGAATGGGAACGTCTCGGTTACATAGGTAACCCTCGTTCCGTGAAGGAGGGAATGGAGACTTACGTCCCGTCGCCACAGTCGCTGTACCCCGCTGATGCTGCCGCCTAACCTGTTTGGCTTCTCAGCGAAAACCTGACGATGCAACGCACCTGCTGCTCATTAAATACCTGCGCTGTGAGACGAGCAGCTGATGCATATGATTGCATGCCAATGTGCATTGGCTCGTTTAGTTACACTTGAAGCAGATCGGCCTCTCTAGCAAGATTCCTATTCGTCGGTCTGTCCGACGTACGTCTCTGTTCCCTCCTTCAGGGAACGAGGATTACCTATGTAACCGAGACGTTCTCTTTCACGCTTGAATTAACAATAACACACAGAATTATGCAAAAATGCCAGTTTTGTCAAGTATCCTCACAAGAGCAGTCTTAAATGAGTTAAATAATGTCTTAAATTAACTTAAAGAGTTGTGAGAAAATGAGATGGATGTCATATATCTGTCATGGTCGGCAGCGGCAGGTCTTAAGTCATAGCATCCTAATAAACCAGTTGCTGTAATGTCTCTCATTAACGTTAACGAAAGAACAAAGGTAAAAGAAAAAAAAAATTTAGCTTTAATAAGGATAAGTCTATATTTATTTTATAATTTATGCAGTGAAGACTGTAAAGTGTTTGATAACTTGATTCAAATGCCACAGGTAAATATGACATTTATTATAATGAATTTATGTGAAGATTGTTTTAAGGCGAGACACCCCAGGTGAATAGGGTAAAAAAATTAACTAATAGATATCACCATACTTCCCCAGCTGATTGATTACATTAAAAATTGCAAACATTTTTTGTATTACAAGTTTTCTAAAATTGTATGCTTAAATATGCAAATGAGGCATTATCTAATTAAATATGCTCTAATTTGCATAAACTTCTAGAACAAAAATATGAATATTGGATGACGTCAGGTTCAAAATTCTCATTTAATTTTTTGGACATATTAAATTCAAAGGTTTTTACAGAGGGAATTTTGAATATCTCTTTTTATCACTCCATAAATCAGAAAATACTATCAACAGCCAGAAAAAAAAAAAAAGAAAAAAAAAATCATTTTTTTTAGGAATAAAATGTTGTATAAAATCAGGCAAATTATATATCAACAAATCCCTCTGTAAAAACCTTCAGAATATAGATAGGAATAAAACTGTAAAGTTTGGTGTATATAAGTTCTGCTGAAGTGGAGATTTCTGACTTGCCTTTTAAAATGGCCTTTAAAGATATTTACTGTAATTGAAATCTACAGATGTAAATAGATAAAGTGCTATAAAATATACACTTAAAAGTGTATGTTGGATGTTTTCTTTCCACCAGTCCGGAAAAATACTGTATAAAAAGCCAAAAAGTGCAAAATCTCAAAATTGACAGGTGCCTGAAAAAAGTGTTTTTGCCTGTAGTGTCTCCCCTTAAGTTCACTTAAATTATTTCTTAAAGCCTAATAAATGTTGAAATTGATAGCTTTCAGTTATACTGTAATGTTGAATGTCTAATTAAATAATTATTGTTTTAAAAATATATATATATATATTACATCAGTACCAGTATTAGAATCAGTGACACTGGCCTTCATTCATAAAAAGATGCCATTAAACAAATATTTAAAATATACTTTTTTTAAGTTGTCTCTACATTAATTTGGAAAGTAACTGTGAAATTATTACAATATAAAAATATTAAAAACCCCAATAATCGATTGACAGCACTAATTTTTACCTTAAATTGGGTGGTGCGAGCATTATTGATCTCTAAAAACACATTATATATATTTCATTTATACGGAAAGCTGGAGGGCGCCCTCATGCAGAAAGTCCAAATATGCCTCACAGATGTAACGTTCCAAGAAAATCTTTAATACAGCTATTGCAATAGCTGAATAAAAAGATAAATAGAATATAGAAGATAGAAAAGCTTTGACATTAAATCTGAAGACAATAAACACATGAATGTGACAATATATGGTTTATCTGTGTTCTTGAAGCCATTCGGGGTATTTTCATAAGAATAAAGTATTTATAATGCAATGCTAATTGACATAGCATTAATTACAGTATAGAATACTACAAAATAAAATACTGTCTGCCTCATTATGTGATAAGCCACTTCAGATCCCAAATGGAAGTTATTTCAGATATTTGACTGACATTATGAAGTGAGCTTTGAGTAAAACTATTTTATTGTTTGGCACGCTTTGCTTTTCAAATGCACATTGTAAGTGACTCGAACTCACAGCGTTTGCAGAAATTGCAGCATTTACTTAACTGATCGAGCCGCTCCTCACTGTGAAATATTATTGTTCAGCACATTATAAACATCTACTTTTGAGCAGATATTCACAAACACTGTATTTCACAGTAAACACTTGTATGAACATTCTAATATTCATCATGTTACAGGGTAAACACTCACATTTCTTTTACTATCATATTGTGTTAAATACTATAGAGCATAAAAACATCCTCATGTCATCTAGATTTATTAAGAGACTTAGCAATGAAAGGTTGCCTACCTGACTATATAGCCTATTTTATATTTCAACATGTTTCAGTTGATTTCACACATAGCTACTTGAAAAATGTACTTAAGTACAGTAACTTAAGTAAAAATAATTTGTTACTTTCCACCACTGGTTATAAGATCTCATTGATTTACATTGCAAGCTAAATAAAAATATCAGCAACTGCACCAAACTGTCACACTTGGTTGCAGCAAATGATGAGATGTAGGATCTAAGCACAAGCAGTGTAAGGTTTATTGACAATAACTTTAAACAAAAACACTCTTCACTATGAAACAGAACAACTGGGTTTACACAACAGAGAACTGACAACTGAACTGAACTAAACACAGGGCTTAAATACACTGAACAAACAAAGGAACTAATTAACTAGACACACCTGAACATAACTAACTCAATCAGTAACCATAGAGACCAATAGGGGAGAACGGAGGAATACAGGACTAATTAACAAAACAAGAAAGCTTAGAACTCATATTCAGAGCAAACTCAAAACATGAACAATCAAACTCAAAACATTACACAAACTGCATATTTTTGCTCAGTTTGGGCCTCTGAATATATTGAGGTGCTCTTTCCTCATTGAGTGTAAGCTCTAAATTCTCACTATATTATACTATATGGGACATAAAAGACTGATGTATCAAATATCACAACATAAAACGCATACTACTTTTCTTTTAGATTTTTAGATTCAATGAACTGCTCCAAAAAACTGATTTTTTTTTTTTTTTTTTTTTTTTTTTAACTATTTCAGTGACAAGATTCCTCATAAGGATTATAAATTTTGCACTGGATACTTTAAACTTCAAATAACGGCATGCATGTCATTTTAAGCTACGTAGAATAAAGCGCATGACACAAAAGAATATACTACAAATTGTCTTTAATCTAATACTCAGAAATCACAGGAGAACTCAGGACAAAGAAGGGCAACACAACCACTAAACATAAAATATCGACGAGAACAGACAAAGGAACAGATTATTAATGTTCATAACTCATTAATAAATGGTTCACAGGTTTTCACTTTACATTAAGGTTCACTTTCACAAGTTATTAATGTTCATAACTCATTAATAAATGGTTCACAGGTTTCCACTTTACATTAAGTTTCACTTTCACAGGTTATTAATGTTCATAACTCATTAATAAATGGTTCACATGTGTTCACTTTACGTTAAGGTTCACTTTCACAGGTTATTAATGTTTATAACTCATGAATAAATGGTTCACAGGTTTTCACTTTACATTAAGGTTCACTTTCACAGGTTATTAATGTTTATAACTCATGAATAAATGGTTCACAGGTTTCCACTTTACATTAAGGTTCACTTTCACAGGTTATTAATGTTTATAACTCATGAATAAATGGTTGACAGGTTTTCACTTTACATTAAGGTTCACTTTCACAGGTTATTAATGTTTATAACTCATGAATAAATGGTTGACAGGTTTTCACTTTACATTAAGGTTCACTTTCACAGGTTATTAATGTTTATAACTCATGGATAAATGGTTCACAGGTTTCCACTTTACATTAAGGTTCACTTTCACAGGTTATTAATGTTTATAACTCATGAATAAATGGTTCACAAGTGTCCACCCTACATTAAGGTTCACAGGTAACTAATACTGGAATTACATTTTTCATTATTAATATCTAATCAAGTTATGGTTATTATTTTTTGTTTTATTTGCAAAATAACGTTGAAATTTCATCTTTAAAAAACAAGAAATCAGTTTTTATACACTGCTGTGGATAGGAATCATGACCTTTTTGGAGAGTATCATGGGTAAGACAGAAACTTCTGGTAAGCAACATAGTTAGAAAAGTGGCAGTCATGAGATATTAATAAGAAAAGCACAAATACAACACCCTTCAGTCTAATTATGATAGTCAATTTTTGCTGCAACATGAAATAAACCAGGAATCTGGTTTTGAGTTAAATAAGTGTTAATAAATACATTTATTAAGCATTTATAACATGTGAGTTAAAAACGGCTCACTATTTGGCAGGTATTGCGTTAAAGTCGCCCTTTTTATTCATGCAGTTATAATTGCATTATTAATGATTTATAATGCATTTGTAAATGACTTATTAATAATTACCAAACACCTTTATAAACGCTTTACAAAGGGAACCTTAATGTAAAGTGTTACGGTAACACTTTATTTTAGGGTCTTTTAACTAGTTGCTTATTAGCATGCATATTACTAGAATTTTGGCTATTTATTAGTACTTATAAAGCACATATTAATTCCTTATTCTGCATGACCATATTCTACATTCTTAATCCTACCCAATACCTAAACTTAACAACTACTTTACTAACTATTAATAAGCAGTAAATTAGTAGTTTATTGAGGGAAAAGTCATAGTTAATAGTTTATATGTGTTCCCTATACTAAAGTGTTACCAGTGTTACCTTATTATTATTATTATTATTATTATTATTATTATTTCATTTGTTGTGACAAACATTTCCATGCCACAGAAGCCAGAGCAGTGTATTGGTAAAGAGTTTTTTTTTTTTTTTTTTTTTTTTTTTTTTTTCTTCTTCTTTTTTTTCCCCCACTCTCTCATTAACAACATTCTGTTATTATTTGTTTATTTGTTTGTTTTTGCAAAAAGTTTTAGTCTGTAACTTCAGTCACTATAACCATGGTTCAGTCAGGTGTTATTTAAGGCTACCACACATATCATGGAGATGTCTATTTGATGTATGCATTTTCATCTGCAAGATGTATTTTTTATATTTTTTATTGTTTCCATCTGCATCTGTCTCTAAGACATTTCCTGTCAGATGTTAAATAGACATTTGAAGAAAATGTCTTTAAGATGTCTATGATTTAGAATGTAAGTAAAACTGCTTTGAGATGTTTGAACACAATAGATGCTTTGCAGATTAAACGCTCTTTAACAGATATCTTGGAGACCTACCTGTGATATCTGGGTACCATGACAACAAAAAAAAGGAAATTTGTTCATAGTCATGACTAGAATACTTTGTCGTTTGTTTTCTAAATGGGACAG
The DNA here is from genome assembly GCF_019924925.1 of Ctenopharyngodon idella. Taxonomy (NCBI): domain Eukaryota; kingdom Metazoa; phylum Chordata; class Actinopteri; order Cypriniformes; family Xenocyprididae; genus Ctenopharyngodon; species Ctenopharyngodon idella. Next base: position 33,656,278 of record NC_067237.1, on the reverse strand, counting down.
ATCATGGGTAACACCTGTTATTAAAAAAATAGATTGGTTCTCTGATGGAGAAGTGATTATTCAGAAACAATTGACTGCAGAAAATTGCGATGGATCAATCAGAATTGTATTTCACAGACGTTTAATAATATTTAAAATTATTTTAAAGTTAACACACATTAGATGAATAAAAAACTTGTTCTTTACTAGTTAATACACAGTAGATACCTTAAAATAAGCATATGTCAGTCATCCAGTTTGATAAATTCTTTATAACTTAGTATTACCACTGTATGATTTTGTTAAGGCTGGCTTTTTTTTTTTTTTTTTTTTTTTTTCTTCGAAAGGTAAATGCAAGACTGACATCTAGAGGACATTCTAATGAAAAACACAGTCAAGAAAACGTGGATATAAAAGTAGATATAATATAATTGATATTATATTCCTAATTTTTGTCACCTCAGCATTTCTAAATAATCGTTTACAATCTCCCTGAGCAGCAAATCATTGTGAATGCATAAAATCTTTCCATCAGTACTGTTTTCTTGCCACCGACCCACCCGTTAAAGAGCTGGTTCTATCATTTAAAAAAAAAAAAAAATACAAAAGTTGTCATTACATAGATTAGAAAAACAGCGATAGGAGTGTAACATCCTGATTTCCAGGAACGCCCACTTAGCATCTCCTGCTCATTTAAAGCAACAGCCACACACCCTTTATCATAAATTAGTGAGCTGAGTGGTTGAATAGCTCAGAAATGGAGATGTGGTTCACTCTGAACATCTGCCTGTATCTGTCTTTTAGCTTTATTTTGGCAGCTTCAATACTCGGATCAGACATGTGTCAGCTCCAAGGGCACTTCAGGTTGAATGGAATGTACAAGAATGGAGATTTTATATTTGGAGGCCTGTTTGAGGTTGATTTCCTCACAGTGTTCCCGGAGCTGAGCTTCAGAACTGAGCCAGAACCACCATTCTGTGAGCAGTGAGTCTAGAGTGGATAAGGACAGCAATACGAGGCTGAAATAAAAAGTTTTTTAAAACTAGGAAAATATACCTCAAAAATATTTTTACAAAACATCTTGAATTCAATGTTAATTGCCATTGTGAATTTGTTCAAATTATGTTTTACTGCTTCATTACTGTAATTGATTCCTTATTATTTGTACTGCCAATTACCTTTCCAGAATAGTTTAAATATCAACATTCTCTTGCTTTTTCATAGATTTGATATGGAGAGCTTCCAGCAGGCACAGACCATGGCTTTTGCAATAGATGAGATCAATAAGAATCCAAACATGCTTCCTAACATCACTCTTGGTTACCATGTTTATGACAACTGTGTGATGCTAGGAATGGCGTTTCGGGCTGCCATATCCCTGGCCAGTGGGACAGAGGAGTCCTTCTCAAACCTAAACTGCACTGGCCCACCACCAGTGATTGGAATCGTGGGGGATTCAAGTTCAACTGCTTCTATTGCGATTTCCAGTATTCTGGGGCTGTTTCGAGTACCTATAGTAAGATTGGATGAAAGAAAAAAGGGTTTCTTATCTGTTTTTGTATAAAAAAAATAAAAATAAAAAAAAGTTTCATAAGTACTGATCATTTTTTGATGATTTTTCTGTCCTCTCTTGTCTTTCTCTCTAATTAGGTTAGTCACTATGCCACCTGCTCCTGTTTGAGTGACAGGAAAAAATACCCCTCTTTCTTCAGAACTATTCCCAGTGATGCCTTCCAGGTGCGGGCTATGGTTCAGATTTTAAAATATTTTGGATGGACCTGGGTTGGTCTCGTCTACAGTGATGATGACTATGGCATCTACGCTGCTCAGTCCTTCCATCAGGAAATGCAGCTGTTTGGAGGCTGTGTTGCTTTTTCTGAAATCCTTCCCCATGATAACAACCACAGAGATATTCAGCATATAACAACAGTGATTCAGGCCTCTACAGCTAGAGTGGTGGTTGTTTTTTCCACTCCATCCTTTTTGATACCTTTGTTGGATGAGGTGGTGTTGCAGAACATGACAGGCAGACAGTGGATTGCCAGTGAAGCTTGGGCCACCTCTCTTGTAAATCACGCTCCACATTTACTTCCCTTTCTAAGAGGCACACTGGGGATCGCCATCAGACGTGGAGAGATCCAGGGGCTTCATGAATTTCTGCTACGTCTCCATTCCAGCAATGATCCAAAAAATAACATGTTAAGGATCTTTTGGGAGAACATGTTTGGGTGCAGTTTTGAAACTGGGAGTAAAGAGACAGATGGAGAGCAAGTGAAAAAGGTGTGTACAGGACAGGAGGATCTGAGCACAACAGACACACCATACACTGATGTTTCAGAGCTGAGGGCCTCTTATAATGTCTATAAGGCAGTTTATGCCCTGGCACATGCTCTTCATGACCTGATGCAGTGTGAGGAGGGTAGAGGACCATTCAGTGGTAACAGCTGTGCTGACATAACAAACCTGAAACCCTGGCAGGTAAGACCCACAGGAATAGTGCAGATTCTCTTCAGGCATATACACTGTTTTCCAAATTATTAGGCTTATTAAGGAAAGTTTCTGTCAAACAGGATAATTGTGTTTAAAAGGCAGCTATAAAATAAATAAATAAATAAATAAAAAAGCCACTGTTGAGCAACAAACAGGTTTTTGAAGCTACTGGTGTCACTGGAGTCTCAAAAACCTCTCCATGCAGGCTGGCAATTATGCGTAAAGTTGCATTTCAGCCACCTCTAACCAAAGCTCACAAAGTGAAACGTTTACAGTGGGTGTAGAAATACATTTTCAAACAGTTTTATTGCTGTGGTGGTTTTTGCAGCATACGATAGTGCATTGTCCTTAATGAAAATCCTTTTATTTCAGAAAGCACTATCCTTCTTTTATACCATTGCAGAAAATGATCAGTTATAAACTCCACATATCTTGCAAAGATCATTTTGACACCCTCAGAGACCCTAAAGGGACCTTTCATCTCACTTCCCAATATTCCAGCCCAAATCATTATCTGCTAGCTCCTTGCTGATGCCACAGTAAATAAAACTATTTAAAAACGAGTCTTTATGTAGTTCCAAACCCGCTGTAAATGTTTCTCTTTGTGATTTTTGTTTAGAGGTGGCTGAAAAGCAACTTTACGCACAAGTGCCAGCCTGCATGGAGAGGTTCTTGAGACCCCAGAGACACCAGCAGCTTCAAATACCTGTTTGCTGCTCAACAGTGGCTTTTTTTATTTTTTAAATATATTTATCATTATTTATTTACAGAAACTTTCCTTAATAAGCCTTTATCTGGCTGAGTTCTCTTGTGCTGTAAATAACTCACAAATCTTAGTTTGATAATCTCCATTCAGTTTCCACACAATATTAGTTGGTTTCATGTCTTTTGCAAACATTGCACCAATTCATGTTTTCATGCATCTTCAGAAAGATCTTTCTTTCTCCCCATATTGCATGAGAACTACTTGCTTAACGGGAACAACCTCTTTAAGCAGGGTTTACATTTACCTAAGTAGACCCGGAAAACTATTTAAAAAACCTCTCTGAGATTGATACCAGTTTTCTAAAAAGATATGGATAAATAAAACAAAACAAACAAACAAACACTTTCTTTGAAAAACTAAAATCTGAATTTGAATTTGTTTATTTTATCTGAATCTGTTTATTGTACTGAAATTCTGTTCATATGTCACTTGCATAATAATTTAAAACAGTGTACAAGAACTGATTTGGAAAGCAAAATATGTGCGGTAAAATAATCAAAATTTCACATAAAAAAATAACACCTGTCCTGTTTACAAACTGTACAGTTGGTTCACTACCTACAGAAAGTGAACTTCACCACAGGCTTTGGGGATCATGTGTCATTTGATGAGAATGGAGATGCTCTGCCTATCTATGATGTACTAAACTGGCAGCCGAGCTCTGATGGATCAGTAAGGGTCCAAACTGTTGGTGTAGTAAATGAAGAGGCAGCAACAGGGATGGTGCTCACACTGGATGACGATGCATTATATTGGAACTTTGAGCCAAAACAAGTAACTAACACAGCATGTTAATATCATCCCTTTTGCAGATGTAACCTAAAAATAGTCAAAGCTTTGAAAAGATAAATAAGAAAGAAGTAATGGAAAGGCCAAGCTTGTCATTATGTAAAAGAGATGACAGGCAAACACATGACCTAACAACAGATGATGTCTCTTTCAGATTCCAAGGTCAGTGTGCAGTGAGAGCTGCCCCCCAGGCACAAGGCAAGCCTCGAGGAAGGGCTTTCCTGTTTGCTGTTTTGACTGCCTCCCATGCAGAGATGGAATGATTTCTAATACAACAGGTGAGATGATTATTGTTGGCGAATTTTTAATATAATTTGAAAGTACTTTAAGCTTAAAATCCTCATCTTCTTTCTTTTTCTTAAATCACAGATGCAAATGAGTGCATAGTGTGTCCAGATGAGTTCTGGTCCAATCCAGAAAAGGATCAGTGTGTCCCCAAAGAAGTAGAGTTTCTATCGTATGAGGATCCTCTGGGCATCTCTCTGACCACTGCTTCTCTGCTTGGCACCTGCTTCTGTGCTCTTGTGATGGTCATCTTTACTCATCACCGTAACACTCCCATAGTACGTGCCAACAATTCAGAGCTCAGCTTCTTGCTGCTGTTGTCACTCAAACTGTGTTTCCTGTGTGTGCTACTGTTCATTGGTCAGCCACAGTTGTGGAAATGTCAGTTAAGACATGCTGTGTTTGGCATAAGCTTTGTCCTGTGCATCTCCAGCATCCTAGTCAAGACTATGGTGGTAATAGCTGTGTTTAATTCCTCTCGACCAGAGGGCAAAACCGCGTTAAAATGGTTTGGAGTAGCTCAACAAAGATGCACAGTTCTGATCCTAACAGCCATCCAGGTTGTGATTTGTGCAGTCTGGCTATCAACTGCCTCTCCATCACCCCATAAAAACAACCAGTATATCCGCTCAAAAATAGTATATGAATGTGCTATTGGCTCAGTGGCTGGTTTTTCTATGTTGCTGGCATACATTGGACTGTTGGCAGCAGTAAGCTTTCTATTAGCCTTCCTGGCAAGAAATCTTCCAGATAATTTTAATGAAGCAAAGTTTATCACTTTCAGCATGTTGATCTTCTGTGCTGTGTGGATTGCATTTGTTCCAGCATATTTGAGCTCTCCAGGGAAATATGCAGTAGCTGTGGAGATATTTGCCATTTTAGCTTCTAGTTTTGGATTACTAGTGGCCATATTTGCCCCAAAGTGCTACATCATCCTTTTACATCCAGAGAGAAACACTAAAAAAGCCATCATGGGAAGAGATACACAAAAGAAATGATGATTTATTAACAAAGTTTGGGAGGAGCACATTCAGATAATCTACTCAATCAATGCGAGAGGAGGCATATATATAGAGCCGACTTACCAGTCTGTTCTACAATAGTTTTTCCAGCATCCCTCCTCCACCCCAACTCCTCAATCTCGATTATTCCTATCTCAGCCAGGGATTCATTTGGGGTTTCAACTCAAACAAATAAGTAAAATGTTTGCAATGCCTGCTGTTGTGTATCGTAATTATTAACATTAGGTATGTCATGGTAAATATATTTGTACAGAAAGAGTTCAGTATGGAGATTTCAGTTTGGCATACATGTTTTCCAAATGAATACAGCATTGTTTTAACTGCACTTTGATTTTTATATGCAGCTGTGACCAAAAGTATTGGCAGTGACAAATTTTGTGTTTCAAAAAGTTTGTGTTTCAAAAAGTTTGCTGCTTCAGAATTTGCAGATTTCTTTTTAAACATGTCTGTATTGTATACTGGAAAACAATGATGATAAGCGTTTCATAAGTTTTAAAAGCTTTTATTGGAAAATTATTTAATATGTGCAAAGAGTCAACATTTACAATGTTGACCCTTCTTCAAAACCTCTGCAGTTTGTTCTGACATGCTGGATAACTTCTGGGCCAAATCCTGACTGATGGCAGTCCATTCTTACCCAATTACTGTAATGCTTAGACCCACACAGCAGGAGACTCCTAGGCAGATCCGCATTCAAGTCGCCAAACCCGCGTGACTGTCACATTCGTTTTGGCACCGCCCAGAGGATCAGCTCCGCCTCCGGGCGGCAGCGTAAATTCTACTGTCAATCAGCGGATCCTGAGTGGACCCATGTCGGATCCGCGGACGCGCATGCGCCTTTACTGTAACGGTTGAATTAATTTGCGGGTCCCAAACGGACCCGCCGCGGAGGTAAGGTTTTAATCGCGGATGCGGAGCGGATGCAGCGCAGAGCCACGGCGGATCCGCGATCCGTCACTGCACGCAAGTGGACGCCGATACGGGTCCATTTGCGGATATGTTCCGGAAGCCGCGATACGTCCGCGGCCGATCTGCCTTTTGCTGTGTGGGGAGCTGATTACAGTTTGTGAACTTCTGCCTGTCCACTTGCCTTTTAAGGATTGACTACAGGTTCTCTCTGGGATTAAGATCCAGGGAGTTGCCTGGCCACAAGTCCAAAATTTCAATGTAATGATCTCCAAGCCACTTCATTATCACTCTTGGTTTGTCACATGAGTGAACTGATTTTACCAACTACTACATGTTCCTGAATCAACAACTTTGTTGATCCTGGAACAACATTCCAATCAACCAATCAGATTTGAGGAACAAGTTTACATTTTAAGTCAAGTTTACATTTTTTGTCAACCAGGTTTGATGGTTCTACATCAGTGTTAATCACCTATCATTTACCTCTGATTTTAGGGATAAGTAAGGGGTAGGGTTAAATTTAGTCGTAGGAATAGGGTTAGGACTAAAAGGTAACACTATACAATAAGGTTCATTAGTTAACATTAGTTAACTACATTAGTTAACATGAACTAATAATGAACTGCACCTATACAGCATTTATTAATCTTTGTTGTTTAATGTTTATTTCAACGTACTAAATACTAATACATTATTAAAATCTTGTTAACATTAGTTCCCATTCAGTCGGTCACGTTTGACGTACATTGGACAGACCGACGAATAGGAATCTCGCCAGAAAGGCCAATCTGCTTCAAGTGTAACTAAACGAGCCAATGCACACTGGCATGCAATCATATGCAGCAGCTGCTCGCCTCGCAGCGCGGGTATTTAATGAGCAGCAGGTGCATTGCATCTTCAGCTTTCCGTTTCGGAGCCAAACGGTATGTTCCTGTCTCTCTGCAAGCAAATGTTTAAGATGAGTCAGCTCTTCAGGACGAACTTCTCTTTTCTTCAGTGCGGGCGTACAGCACAGCAGCGGAGTCGAAGTCCTCTCTTTTTCTCTCTTTGTGTTTGTTTTTGCCCTTTGAGCAAAAAGCTGTTCTTTCAGCTTAAAAAGGCTGTTCTCACGGCCGGTAACGGTGTGCTTTTGAGTGCTAAAAAGCCGTTATGATGGCCGGTAAGAGTGAGTGCCTGCAAAGAGAGGAGAGCACACGACAGGCTGCACACAATCCCTGTCTGTGTTGCCGCGGCTGTTCCTCTGCGTGCTTGAGCACTTTTAAGAGCAAGTCCCTGAAAGAGATTACACAAAGCTTGCGTCTTTTTAAAGAAGACATTCTACTTGTGTGTTTCTGGATGCGGTCGTTACCTGGCACCGAGGGATGGTCATGATCGCTGCGTCATGTGTCTGGGTATAAAGCATCCCATTGTGGGAAGATGACCATCTTGGAGTTGCGATCGAGACTCCAGTTCCTGCAAAGGGGCGGAATCCTGGTGCCGCTGCCTCGATCCAATCCTCCTCAGAGGGTTGCTTTGGGCAGCGGTACCGGTGATCTGAGGATTACAGTGAGCGCACTTCCTTCGGGGAACCAACCCCCTGGGAACCCTCACTCCTCCTGCACTCCGCAGCCAGTAGAGCTGCCAGGGGAGCGCGGTGGGCCATCTCAAAGGTGTGCACCATCCATATCCTTCGGAGCTGCCCCCGGTGACCGGATGTCGATAGCTGCATCGGAGGGTGAGCCTGATTTTTCTGGGGATGATGAGTCGGCGCAGTTGCCTCCTTTGGGAACGGTAACGGTGCCCGATTCAGATCCGGAGATGATGGCTATGCTTTCCCGGGCCACCTACAGGGTCAGGCTCATGTGGAATCCTCCACCGTGTCCCGAGCCCTCGCGGTTGGATGATTAGTATCTCGGGGTGGCGCGTGTTGTTTCACAGCCACCCACCCCGGTTCCTTTCTTCCCGGAGGTGCATGAAGAACTCACCGATACGTGGACAGCACCTTTTACTGCCCGAAACCGTTCCGGTGGGTCCTCCTCCCTCACCACCCTTGATGGCTGTGCGGCGAAGGGTTATACGTGCATCCCCCTGTGGAGCGGGCCGTTGCTATGCAACTGTGCCCTAACTCCACCTGGCGGGGGGAGCCGTCTCTCCACTCCCGGGCCTATAAGCATTCGTCAGATTTTTGCGGGGAAGCCGGTTTCGCCTTACACGCTATGGCGTTGTTGCAGGTCCATCAGGTCAAGGCACCGAAGGACCTGCACAAGGGTGGTCACAATCCACAAGTTCTTCAGGAACTTCGTGCCGCGACGGACCTCGCGCTTCGTGCGATGAAGGTTACAGCGCGGCCAGTGGGTCGTGCGATGTCCACTATGGTGGTCCAGGAACGCCATCTCTGGCTGTGTCTGGCCGACAGGAGGGATACCGACAAAGTCAGGTTTCTTAATTCCCCCGTGTCCCAGACTGGCTTTTTCGGCAACGCAGTCGAGAACTTTGACCTGTCGAGAGATCAGCCTGCTCGTTGCCGAGGGCGAGGGCCGAGGGCACCCCCTGCCGCAGCCGCGTCCCTGCGTTCCACCTCGCTGCCCCACTGCGGGTACGCCTACGGTCCCTTTGATCCTACTTGTACAGTCTCTGTGAGCCTGGTTAGTGCTCCCCAGTCCATCTCGCTGGCTCATTCGGACCGCCAGGCTCGGCTATGCAATTCAATTCGCCCGGCGTCCCCCCAAGTTCAGGGGCGTCCACTTCACTGCTGTGAAAGCTGTCGATGCCCATTGGCCGGTCCCTCCAGCCAATATGAGGTCAGGGTTCTACAGTCCCTACTTCATTGTACCGAAAAGAGGTGGGTTACGACCGATTTTGGACCTGCGAGTTTTGAATCTGAGCCTCCACAAGCTACCGTTCAAAATGCTCACGCAGAAACGCATTTTCGAGTGCATCCGTCCCCAAGATTAGTTTTCAGCAATCAACGATACGTTCAAAGGCAGGACAGCGGTCCCACTGAAATTCTTTCAGAGGCTCCTGGGGCATATGGCAGCCGCAGCGGCAGTAACCTCACTTTGCTTTATATGAGACTGCTTCAGCACTAGCTTCACGGCAGAGTCCCGAGATGGGCGTGGCAACGCGGCACGTACCAAGTGGCAATCACTCCTGAATGCCACCAAGCCTTTAGCCCGTGGTCGGACCCCTTGTTTCTTCGGGCAGGAGTGCCCCTAGAGCAGGTGTCCCGGCATGCTGTAGTATTCACAGATGCCTCTGCCACTGGCTGGGGTGCCACGTACAATTGGCATGCAGTTTCAGGGGTGTGGATGGGCCCCCAGCTGCACTGGCTTGTCAATTGCCTCGAGTTGTTAGCAGTACGTCTTGCCCTGAGCAGCCTGAAAGGGCTGTTACAGGGCAAGCATGTGCTGGTCCGTATCGACAACAATGCGACCGTTCCATACATCAACCGTCAGGGTGGTCTACGCTCCCATCGCATGTCGCAACTCGCCCGCCATCTCCACCTTTGGAGTCAGAAGCATCTGAGGTAGCTTCGCGCCATTCATGTCCCCGGTGTGCTCAACTGTGTGGCCGACAAGCTCTCACGAACTGCGCTGCCGGGAGAGTAGTGACTCCACCCCCAGGTGGTCCAGCTGATTTGGAGAGAGTTCAGAGAGGCTCAGTTAGGCCTGTTTGCCTCCCCAGAAACCTCCCTTCACAAATATGCATTTCCCCCAGTGAGCCTACTTGCACAGACCTTATATAAAGTCAGGGAGGACGAGGAGCAGGTCCTGCTAGTTGCGCCCTATTGGCCCAACCAGACCTGGTTCCCGGAACTCTCACTCCTCGCGACAGCCCCTCCCTGGCGCATTCCTCTGAGGAAGGACTTTCTTTCTCAGGGACGGGGCACCCTTTGGCACCCGCGTCCAGACCTCTGGAAACTCCATGTCTGGTCCCTGGACGGGACGCGGAGGTTCTAGGTGACTTACCCCCTGAGGTAGTTAACACCATCACTTCAGCACGTGCACCGTCTACGAGACGTGCTTATGCCTTGAAGTGGAACCTGTTTGTTAACTGGTGTTCTTCTCACCAAGAAGACCGCTGAAGATGTTCGATCAGAGTCGTGCTTTCGTTCTTGCACCAAGGGTCGGAGCGTAGGCTGTCTCCCTCCACCCTCAAAGTTCATGCTGCCGCAATTTCCGCATACCACGACCACATCAATGGCAAGTCTGTTGGTAAGCACGACCTGGTCGTCAAGTTCCTTAGGGGGGCGAGACGGTTAAATCCTCCTCGACCCCCCTCCATACCCTCTTGGAACCTTGCTCTAGTGCTTCGAGCAGTCCAGAATGCTCCCTTTGAGCCCTTGCAGTCAGCAGACTTAAAGATTCTGTCTATGAAGATTTTGCTGATTGTTGCATTGGCCTCAATCAAGAGGATAGGGGACCTGCAGGCATTTTTGGTCGAGGAATCATGCCTAGAGTTCAGGCCGGGCGACTGCCACATGGTACTGAGACCCCGGCCCCGACCCCTGGCTATGTGCCCAAGGTTCCTACCACTGCCTTCAGGGACCAGGTAGTGAGCCTACAAGCGCTGCCCCCGGAGGAGGCAGACCTCGCTCTGGCTTTGCTCTTTCCAGTCCGCGCTTTGCGACTGTACATAGACAGAACTCAAAGCCTCAGAGCCTCAGGACCTCAGACCAGCTGTCTCCAAGCAGAGGATGGCCCACTGGATAGTGGACGCCATCGCCTTGGCTTACCAAGCACAAGGCATGCCCTGCCCGCTCAGGTTGCATGCTCAGTCTACGAGAGGTGTTGCATCCTCCTGGGCGCTGGCTCGTGGCACCTTGCTGACAGATATTTGTAGAGCTGCGGGCTGGGTGACACCTAACACGTTCGCTAGATTCTATAGCCTTCGTGTCGAGTCGGTCTCCTCCCGTGTTCTCACTTCAGGTTAGGCACGGAGAGGCCTCGGCTTAGTGTTGGCTTGTTGCGCTGATATGCACTCATTGTTCTAGAGAGTCCCTACAAGGCAGACCCTGTTGAGTCCCCCGATTCCCTTCAGCAGCCGGACGTAGCGGAGCATCTGGCACCAGGCCTATACTCCGTTGTATCCTTGAGAACTGGATTTAGGCTGGGTTCCATATGTGTGACCCTACGGGGATCCCATATGTGTAGTTCAATGGTTGCTCCTAAACGAAGCCCATGTCTTTCCCTCTGGGAGAACCCACCTCTCATCGGGTTGGAGTCACCTCAGTTCTTCCATATGTAGTACAGCTCTACGGGGTTAGTCCATATGTACTTCTCCACATAACTCCTTTAGGGAAGGATGTGGCTTCCGCAGCGTTCCTTTCCAGTGAAAGGGTACGCTTTCCCAGTGTTATAAAATAGTCTCACTGAGTGGGTTTTCTGGGGAACAGCAGTGATCGACATTCTCTGTGTTAGCCCTGTCCCACCGTCCTTAGGCAAGGGGGTACAGGAGGCTTGCAACAGAGAGCTGGAAGGGGGCAGCTCCTGTGGTGCTTTGGTAGGGATTCCTATTCGTCGGTCTGTCCGATGTACGTTGAACATGACCGACTGAATGGGAACATCTTGGTTACAAAGGTAACCCTCGTTCCCTGAAAGAGGGAACGGAGACGTATGTCCCGTCGCCACAGTCGCTGTATTCATTGATGCTGCTGACTAACCTGTTCGGCTCCTCAGCGAAAACCTGAAGATGCAATGCACCTGCTGCTCATTAAATACCAGCGCTGCGAGGCGAGCAGCTGCTGCATGTGATTGCATGCCAATGTGCATTGGCTCGTTTTAGTTACACTCAAAGCAGATTGGCCTCTCTGGCGAGATTCCTATTAGTCAGTCTGTCCGAAATACGTCTCTGTTCCCTCCTTGAGGGAACGAGGGTTACCTTTGTAACCGAGACGTTAATGCACTGTGAACTAACATGAACAAACAATGAACAACTGTATTTTCATTAGCTAACTTTAACGAAGATTAGCAGTAACAAATGTATTGCTCATGGTTAGTTCATGTTAGTTAATACATTAGCTAATGTTTAACTAATGAACCTTATTGTAAAGTGCTACCGACTAAATTTTCAGACAGGAATGTTGTTCCAGGATCAACAAAATATGCTGAATCAGTAACGTCTTAGTTGGCAAAATCATGGTTACTGAACGCTGTACAACCTGGCTGCTGCATATTAACACTCAGAGGTCGGCTGGTCGCGCCGGCGATACCACCTTGCTTTTTTTTCTTATCAGTATGAAAGAGACTCAAAATACTCCGTCAATTTTGCACATACAATTAAGAATTATACACTATTTTAATCTGTGAAATATCTTCTTTCATTTGTGTACACTCACAGTAAAAACAAAATGTTGTGCTTTTTGCAAAATGAAGAAAACAAACATGATGCGCGAGCCGCAGTCTCTTCCTGAACGAAGTCCAATCTGATAGTTCTCAGAAAATGAACTGTAACTTAGTGAATACTAATAAAAAAAAATGAGACTTATGTCTAAAGAAACATTGAAATGTCAGGTTTTAAATCGTGTAAGTCCAATCGAAAACAAAAATTCTCTGTTTCTGTAATCTGTATGAAAAGAGAGACATGTCAGACGTCTGTGAGTCAGCTCATTATCCGCTAATTCGGCCACGCCCATGGAGCGAGCGCTATTTCAGACGCAAATTCTGAGGCAATACATGTATACATCGTCGCAACCTTGCATTAATTATTATCTTTAAAAGTGTCTATCTGCATGTTATAGCCATGGTTAACGATCTCTGGAAGCCTCTGTTAGTTCCTGGAATGTCACATGGTATGCCTATTTTTCATTAGGAGTCATTTGTGGACTAAATGTGCACAGAGCGCCCTCCGACTGCAAGTATGAATTGAAAACACAGTATCCAGCGCTCATAAGGATGACAATAAATATTGAATAAATATTACTCCTCTGTATAGAAAATTGACATAAACATATGAGAATCCATCAATATTTATCCAAATGTGCATGCTTTTAAGCTAAAAGCCCTGATGGATGTTGTTTTGTCAAAGGTAACCACTCAGGCTATTAACAAATTACGGTCACTATAAGAGTAAAACAGGTCAAAATGTGAAGCTTAAGTCTTAGATCTTTTCAACGATGTATAGTTTGTCAACTGCACATTAACATTTAGGCTACATAATATAACAAATATAATAGCCTACATGAAATGCCATAGAGGTAACATTAATGTTCAGAATCTTTGCATCACAGAAATACATTATATTTTAAAGTATATTAAAATAGAAAACCATTATTTGGTTAGAATTCTTTTGGTAGAGACTTATTTTAAAAACATTATAATAGTAATGCGTCCAATCTTTTGACTGGTACTGTAATTTAAACTATAATAGGCCTATACAAAATTTTCTTCACATGTGCAATAATATGTGCATGCATGAGATCACAAAAATCATGTTGTTTTTTTTTTTTTTTTTTGTCAAGAGTGGACATTATATTAATGTTAATACTTTTATCAGCATGTTTCACATAGCCTTCCTGACTGAAAGGGCTCATTATGCGGGTCATTATGCAGGTCATTATGCAGGTCATTATGCGGGTCTTTGTCTTCTCAGGTGTGAATCACAGCATTATTTATGAAGATTCACGCCTCCATGCATACTGTGTTTCTTGACAAAAAGTGTCTTACAAAATTAAAACCAATATATTGTTTTATATGAACGAGTAGGCAGGATAATTTTTACATCACTCAAAAACAAAAACTCTTGTCTACAACCTCCATTACCCAGTCTTGTGAACACATATATAATATTGGTTTTGTGGCCTTATTTCAGTGACTTAAGTTTTTTGTTTTTTCAATAACCACGCATAAACGCTATTTCTTCAAAAATACAAACATGTACATACATGTTGCTCACATATTATGGTAGCCAGTTCGTGCTGAATACAGTGTAATGACACTTCTTCCATTAATATGTTTATGAAACTGAAAAAAGCACAAATGTCAGGGCATGTCAAAACTTCTCCAGGGCCCCAAAAATCCTCAGACCCCAGAGGGTTAATTGTTGATAGTGTTGAAAAAAAAAACAAAAAAACACAACAACACCACTGTGGTACACAGGAAGGGATGCAAGAGGCCATTTCTTTGGATGACATTATGTGAGACGTGAGATTAATAATAAGAGACGTGTGATTAATAATAAGACCACACCAAAAGAACCCATTATAATCAGTAATGCTGTGACTGTCACTTCTTGTATTTCGGCAACACCACAAGGTCCTCAACACTTCACCCTCACCAACTCTGAGCTCGATTGCTAAGTCTGGGGTAAACCACACCCTCCTCATTACGGACAAAGAAATGTAAAAATACATAAATGTAAAAATAAATAAATGTAGAAATAAAATTTTTTAGAAATGAATAAATGTGGAAATGAACAAATATGGAATTCATAAATAAATCTGGAAATAAATAAAAATGTAAATGAATAAATGTATAAATAAATAAAAGACAAAATAAATAAATGTGGAAAAAATAAATATATACAGTGCCATCCACTGCCACTCACAGCCAGCACCCACCAATACATCGTCACCAGATCTACACGCTCCACCCACTCGTTCACAATCTCCTGAGTTCTAATCACCTGCACCTGCACCTCATCATCAGAGACACTATAAAGACTCTCATTCCCTGCACTTCAGTGTCTGGTCTCGTCACACGTATCTGGACTCCTTACCTGCTACTTACCTGAGCCGATCTTCTTCCTCCCGTCGTCCTTCGTCAGTCCTCCTTTCCATCGTTGATTTCTTTCGGTCATCCCATTCCTGCAAAGAGACATTCCTCCATTACCAATTCAACTAACTGACTGCTCTAAAGTGCTTGTGCCATTACTCATCTGCATTCTCCATCTTCCAGTATCTGTGCCTCTGTTATAAATAAACATCCTGTTTTACACTTACCTGTCTGCCTCCGTCTGTGTTTGTGTTGATTTTGATGTTTGTTTTGGATCATTGTCCTGATGGAAGGTCCAACCATGGCCCATTATAAGATTTCTAGCAGAAGCGATCAGGTTTTGATTTTTATCTGTTAGTATTTTGATAAAATCCATGAAACCATGTATCTGTACAAGATGTCCAGGACCTCCAGCAGAAAAATAGGCCCACAACATTAAAGACCCAGCAGTATATTTAACTGTGGGCATGATGTACTTTTTATCCATGTGTGCACCAAACCCATCTGGTGGGTTTGCTGCCAAAAAGCTCTTTTTTTTTTTAGTTTCATCTGGCCATAGAAGCCGGTCCCTTTTGAAGTTCCAGTCTTGTCTGACAACTGAATATGCTGGAGATTGTTTCTGGATGAGAACAGAGGATTTTTCTTAAAACCCTCCCAAACAACTTTTGGTGATGTAGGTGCTGTTTAGTAATGTTTTTTTTTTTTTTTTTTTTTTTTTTTTAAGGATTTCTGACCCCAAGACTCAACTAATTTCTGCAATTCTCCAGCTGTGATCCTTGGAGAGTCGTTGGCCACTCAAACTCTCCTCCTTACTGTGCATTAGGAAAATTTAGACACATGTCCTCTTCCAGGCAGATTTGTAACATCTTTAGTTGATTGGAACTTCTTAATTATTGCCCTGATAGTGGAAATGGGGATTTTCAATGCTTTAGCTATTTTCTTACAGCCACTTTCTATTTTGTTAAGCTCAACAATCTTTTCTGCACATCAGAATTATATTCTTTGGTTTTACTCATTGTGATGAATAATTAAAAGGAATTTGGCCTTTGTGTTTACACATATTTGTACTCCTGTGGAACAGGAAGTTATGGCTGGACAGTTTCATGCTCCTAGTCACCCTGGTGTGCTAAAAAATGTAAATATGAATGAGGATATACTTCAGAGATATTTTACTCATAAGAATTTCTAGGGGTGCCAATAATTGTGGCCAACAACATGTATTGGAGAAAAACATTTATTTCATAATGTGAAATAATATTTCACATTATGAAATGTGAAATATAATACCACTATCAGTTGTTTTAATTCGATGAAAGAATTTGTGATTTTTTTTTTTTTTTTTTTTTTTTGAATGAAAGATCAAAAGGATAAACAATGCTGATTTATTTTCACAGCCGCCTTTGCTCATATTTACTAAGGGTGCCAATATTTGTGGAGGACACTGTACATAAATAAGGAAATAAATGTATAAATAATTATTTATTTATTTTTTTGCTTTTCTATGTATATTTATTTATTTTTCTATTTTTTATTTTTTACATTTCTTTGTATATTTATTTATGTATTTTTTTATTTTTAATTTCGGCAGACTTGGCATTCCATATTTATAAAGGGCATTTTTTAATCATTTTATTAAATGTATGCCTCATTTTTTATTTTAAATTCTGACATTTGATCAATAAATTAAATTAGAATAATAAGACACTATGGCACTATAACCAATCAAATTAAATCACACAGAAAAAGTACCACTCCTTTAAATAGTTGTGATATTGTTTTAAATATTTTTTGAATATATAAATAAGAAATATTGGGTAAAAAAATTATTTGACTTTTGAACATGAAACTAAACCGCCAGTGGGTGGCGGCAAGTGACCGTCTTAATGAGTGAGTCATTGAGTCATCCATTCAAACGATTCGTTCAAACGGCTGATTCATTCAAGAATAAGATGTTTATGAATGGGCCATTGAATCATCGACCGATTCATTTAAAACACTGAATCATTTAGTAATGAAACAGTTGAGTGTTACTGTGAGATGATGGTTCTGCTGTAATCTTTGTTTGGAACTGAAACAAATCAGTCAATATTGCACTCTAATAAATGCTGGGTTAAAAAACAACCCAAGCTTGAAAATGAACAAACCCAGGGAGTGGGTTGTTTTAACCCAGTGGTTAGTTTAAGGGTGTACACTAGGCACGGTTGCCTTGAACCGAGCCCGAGCGCGACTGTCCCCCCTCCCCAATCCCCTGCTGGCCTGCACTCACATTGCCCTTAACATTCCGGGCCGTCATATACAATACAACTTTTTGAATGGAAGAAAACAGGAAGAAATGCACTTTCACTAAGATACTGCCTAATATATTTATCATTTATGCCGCGCAACGATTTTCACTTGCACGTATCGGAGGATTATAACAAAGGCAGCTGACAGTAATAATGTATGCTATATAGAAAATCTGGTTGACCCACAGTGTCTGTTTATGTCTACTAGGTGCTACTGAGTGTACCAAGTGTCCCCAGTACTATTGGACAAACAGGGACGGCTAAACAAACCGCGCCCGAGCACGGAACGGAGCGCTCACACTTGTCAAACAAACCGGGCTTTGGGGGTCATACGCGCTCGGGCACGGTTCAGAGCGCCTCACACTAGCGCGGTTCGCATGCAGTATGAACGCTAACCATGCCAGAGCACGGAATAGATACTACTTTTGTGTGCGCTACTGTCACCATTATGACGGCAAACATCTTTATTAATGCTTTGATAGTACACTTTTCAATTCATGTAATTAATTTGAGTGTATTTGGGTTTATAACGGGTCTGATTCTCACCTTATTGATGAACAGGAATTGTAGTTTGCGAGTAAAGCTGCCTTCGTAATAATTCTCTGATATGTGCTATTGAAAATCGCTGTGCTGCATAAATTATAAATAGCCTATATATTAGGCAGTATCTTAGCGAAAGTGCATTTCTTCCTATTTTCTTCCATTCAAAAAGTTGCATCGTATATGATGTAAGCATGCTTCGGCCTGGAACGTTAAGTGCAGTGTGAGTGCAGGCCAGCGGGGGGAGTGGGGAGGGGGGATAATCACGCTCGGGCTCGGCTTAAGGCAACCGTGCCTAGTGTGAGTACACCCTAAATAATTATCTAACCTGCTGGGTAGTTTTATTTAACTGAACTATTACATTGCTTGCTTAAAATGAACCCAAAATACAGTATGCTGGAAATGAACATTTATTAATATGTTTTTTACAATCTTTAGGACATTTCTTAATACTTAGGTAACTTTTTCAACTCTTCACACAGTTCTCCCAACCAACTTTCATCTTGGCACATCAGTTAATTTCATATTCAAAATGCACTAAATCTACCAAAAAACTTCATACATGTCCCAAATCAACACATTCTTCCAGAACACTATAGCAAAGGTTTTCACTTTTTAAAAAGTAAAATTTCTTAACAAAACAAGAATAACACTCTCTTGTTTATAATTCACTGCAGTTTGTTACATGAACCATGTTTACATAACAGTACAAAATTATTCCGAAGTATTTACCCTTTGAATGGATGATAATAAAACATCTCGGTTATGTATGTAACCCTCGTTCCCTGAAGGAGGGTTACATACGTAACCGAGACGTTCCCTTTCAGTCGGTCACGTTTGACGTACGTCAGTAGTGACTGACGAATTGGGATCCCAAATAAAACGCCACAGCTACAGACCTCTTCCAGTGTCCAGCGCAAGCTCTAGCCACCTGGCGCACCAGTGAGGCAGAGAAGGGGGCGAGCTTACACTGAGAGAGTCTACTGCTGTTCCGCAAGACCCACTACAGTAAGACTTAGACAACACTGGGGAAGCGAACCCGTAGGGGACGCTGCGGAGGCCACAACCTACCCTGCGGGGGATGAATTTACGTGGAGATACACATATGGAGTCCCTGGGATGGCTCCAGCCTAAGCATAGGGGGAGACTCATCTGACAGGTGACAGCAGAGCTGGCTCTGCTAAGGGAAAGACATGGGCTCACCGTGGGGAGTTGACCGTGGACAATACACATATGGGACCACTCACATGGAGGAGTCACGACATATGGCACCCAGCCAAACATCAACATCGGTGACGGACGTTTGGCCTGGCATCAGACACTCCGCAATGTCCGAGCCACAAGGAGAGGCGGAGGAACTCGGCAGGGTTCGCCAAGCGGGGAACTCACTGGAGTAATGGATGCACGTATCTGGCCCAGGGGGCGGGAATGGCATTGCAAGCCGACACTAGAACGGGCTCTTCGCGTCTACCGGCTGCTGGAAGCGAGTACACGGGAAGATACCGGTTCCACACGAAGGCTATAGAATCTAGCGAACGTGTTGGGTGTTGCCCAGCCCGCAGCTCTACAGATATCTGTAAGCGAGGCGCTGTGCGCCAGCGCCCAGGAAGAGGCCACTCCTCTAGTGGAGTGGGCTCTCAACCCGAGCGGGCAAGGTACGCCTTGGGACTGATAAGCCAAGGCGATGGCGTCCACTATCCAGTGGGCCATCCTCTGCTTGGAGACAGCCTTTCCCTTCTGCTGGCCTCTGTAACAGACAAAGATCTGATCTGAGGTCCTAAAGCTTCGCGTTCTATCCATGTACAGGCGCAGAGCGTGGACGGGACAGAGCAAAGCCAGGGCTGGGACTGCCTCCTCCGACGGCAGCGCTTGCAGGTTCACTACCTGATCTCTGAAGGGAGTGGTAGGAACCTTGGGCACATATCCAGGCCGGGGTCTCAGGATGACGTGAGAGTCACCGGGCCCGAATTCCAGGCACGATTTGTCGACCGAAAATGCGTGCAGGTCCCCTACCCTCTTGACTGAGGCCAATGCAACCAAGGAGGACGGTCTTAAGGGACAGTACTTTTAACTACACTGACTGCAAAGGTTCGAAGCGATGACCCCGGAGAGATGTAAGAACCAGGGAGAGATCCCAAGAGGGTATAGAGGAAGGACGAGGCGGATTTAGTCTCCTCGCCCCCCTCAGGAACCTGACAATCAGGTCGGTCTTCCCCAACGACATACCTTCAACTGCATCGTGATGTGCGGCAATAGCGGCAACATACACCTTGAGGGTGGAGGGAGACAGCCTTCGCTCCAAGCCCTCTTGCAGGAAGGAAAGCACAGACCTGACCGAACATGATCGGGGGTCCTCTCGGTGACACCATTCGATGAACAGGTTCCACTTCAACACATAGAGGTTCTTAGTTGAAGGAGCTCTAGCGGAAGTGATAGAGTTTACCACCGCCTGGGGGAGATCACTTAGAGGAGTGTCAGATCCGAAAACCAGGTCCGAGTGGGCCAGTACGGAGCCACTATCAAGACCTGCTCCTTGTCCTCTCTGAATTTGCACAGGAGCTGTGCGAGAAGGCTCACTGGGGGGAAACGCATATTTGCGAAGGCCCCGGGGCCAGCTGTGTGCCAGAGCATCCGTGCCATAGCATGCCATCGGTCAGGGAATAGAACAACTGGCTGTGGGCAGTGTCCGGGGAGGCAAACAGATCTATCTGTGCAGCCCAGAAGCGCTGCCAAATCAGCTGGACCGCCTGGGGATGGAGTCTCGTCGGCTGCACGGTTGAGCACGCCTGGGACATGAATGGCATGAAGCGACCGCAGATGCTTCTGACTCCATAGCAAGAGATGGCGGGCGAGTTGCGACATGCGGTGGGAGCGTAGACCACACTGATGGTTGATGTATCCGACCACTTGGTGAGAGTGCAATGGCAGTTCGGTGTCACGGGGACACGGAACGTACCGCGCTGCCACGCCCATCTTGGGACCCGGCCATGGAGCCAGTGTTGAACGCCCTGTTCCTTGAGCAAAACAATGGCCGCCTCTGCAACCTTCGTAAAGATGCGGGGCGACAGGGCCAGCCCGAAGGGTAGGACCTTGTACTGATATGCCCGACCCTCGAACGCAAACCGTAGAAAGGGTCTGTGTCAAGGCAGAATCGAGACATGAAAGTACGTGTCCTTCAGGTCGATCGCTGCAAACCAATCCTGGGGACGGATGCATTCGAAAATGCGCCTCTGCGTAAGCATCTTGAACAGTAGCCTTTGAAGGGACCGATTCAGGACATGCAGATCCAGGATTGGCCGTAGCCCACCGCCCTTCTTCGGTACAATGAAGTAGGGGCTGTAAAACCCTGACTCCATATCGGCTGGAGGGACCAGCTTGATTGCATCCTTTGCCAGGAGGACAGCAATCTCCGCACAAAAAAAAGAACAGGTGCAATGTCCAGAGACACGCGAGTGTAGTGGACACCCCTGAAGACCGGGGGAGGCCAGGTGAACTGAATCGCATGGCCGAGTCTGATAGTGCGAATGAGCCAGCAGGACGGGCTGGGGAGTGCTATCCAGGCTTCCAGACACCGAGCCAGCGGGACCAAAGGCACCACAGACGTACCGGGAGTGGGACAGCGAAGCAGATTGCTGGGACCCGACTCGGACGGCATAGAGGCCCGCCCGAAGTGGGGTCAGACTCTGCGAGGTGGCAGTGTGCATGGGAGACGGCTGGGAGGCGGCCTCGACCATCACACTGGAACATGCTGGCGAGATGAGAGGGGGCTGAGAGTGGCAAGGCAGAACCAATGGCATGTGCAGGAACCAATGGCATGCAGAGCGGAGGCGGCCTGTCCACAGGCTCTGTAAGCTTTCTCCGTCAAACCTGAAAAGAATTTACAGGCCTGGGATGGGAGACGCGATTCACCACGCCAGCCGGCGGCTGTTGGACACAGCTGCATCGCAACGGACCACTCAACTGGGGGGATCCCAGCGTACCCCTTGGCCTCTCCGCCATCCAGGGTGGTGAAGGCAGAGGAGGGACCGGGCATGGCACGAGGGCGCTCTCCAGGACTTGGTCACCTCCTCATGCACTTCCGGGAAGAATGGCACTGGGGCGGGACGCTAAGGACCAGCGCGGGCCGCCCCGAGATACCAATCATCCAGCCAAGATGGTTCGGGACGTGACGGAGGATTCCACACGAGCCCGACCTTCTCGGTGGCCCGGGAAAGCATAGCCGTCAGATCAGGATCAGCCTCGGGCAACGCTACCGTCCCGGAGGGAGGCAACGCAGCCGAGTCTTCATCTCCCGAGGACTCATGCTCACCTTCCGATGCCGCGATCGACATCTGATCGTCCGCAGGCGCGCCGAAGGACACGACTGGTCGCTCCATAGAAGGACCAGGGAACGACCGCATCCAGTAATGCACAGACGAAATGACATCTTGAAAAAGATGCAGGGTTCGTCTGTGAAGCTCTTTTAGAAGGGGAATCAGCTCTGATCTCGTGCTGAAGCACACAGGGATCAGTCGCGATGTGATCGGGTACACCACTCCCCGATCACAAAGCAGGGAACCGGCCCAAATCGCAACCGTCAACAGACAGGCAGGGAAATATGCTGTAAGAACAGCAGTTAAAAGCACAGAAGCTCAGGCTCCTCTGCAGCTCGCGACCTCGCTGTAAGGTGCCGTGACACCAACACAAGACCGCTGAAATCACTCTTCACAGGCTTGTAGAGTTTCACTCCAAGTCAGAATAGCTACGAACCAAACAGGAACACCACGGTTGGCTCCGAAGTGAAAGACAGAGTGCGATTGAGAAAAGAATTAACGTAATTTGAAACTTTCTGTGTGATTTAATTTGATTGGTTATAGTGCCATAGTGTCTTATTCTAATTGAATTTATTGATCAAATTAAGAATTTGAAATAAAAGATGAAGCACACATTAAATTAATGATTAAAAATGAATAAAAAAAAATCATCTTTTTTTTTTAAATCAATTTTAAAGAAAAGTTTTATGTTTTCAAATGCAATGCTCTGTTTTTTTTATTATTTTATTTTATTTTTTTTTTAACTTAATTATACTGGATTATAATAACTCAACAATTACAATCCTCTGGCAAATTTATCCATGTTGTTTTGTTTGGGTTTAATGATAATACAAGAGTCCTAAACCTTTAGCGGACAAAAACATGACAGACTCCATCCCTAAAAAGTGAGCACATGCTTTCGCCCATTTCCTCGACGTGTGATTTGCCATAAAAACGCACGTTTTGCTGTCAAATCGCATGCTTTTGACGGGTCAGTGTGCAATCGGACGTCTGTCCATGTGAATACTTTGGCTTGTCATACACGGCCCCTATGGCTGCATTTCCATTTCTCCAACTACGGTCTAGGCCACGGGTCAAACAGAAAATGCACGCTGCGTTAATCGTGCGTTAATAAAATTAGTGCTTTTAAAATTAATTTGTGTTAACGCGTTAATTTTGACAGCCCTAGTGAATATATAAACACTACAGAGCATTCATTAGACACTACATCAAAAAAAGAATCATCAAAAGAAGAAAAAAATAACAGTACCCAGAGCTGTCACAACTTTAAAAATCCAAAGATGAAGAAGCGTAGAAAGGTTCCAGTACATTTAATAATAAAACAAACACAGACAATCCACACGGCGTAACTGAGGGTATGTAACACAAACAACAACCGACCATGAACAGAGGAACCAAAGGAACTTAAGTAGTGGTACAAACAAGGTTAATAAGGAGACACAGCTGAACTAATAGAACTAATCATATCAGTAACCATGACAACTCCGCTCAGACAATTTCTAGCTTTAAATCCTTGCTAAAAGCTCATCTACTTATTACGGCTTTTAAATTTCCGGGTGATTAATTCGTAGATGTGTATGTGTTTTATGTTTTCTTGTTTTTTGTTGGTTTTACTCTTGATGTGTATGTGTTTTATGTTTTGCATGCTTTATATTAATTGGGCCTTGTATTTGTCTATTTTAATGTACACAGGGTATCCGCGGGGCATTAAAAAACATTAAGTTATTAAACTTTTTTTTTTTTTTATCCAAGAAAGCGCATTGTGACGAATATTCTTGTTAACCTGATCTAGCTTCCGAGACTGCCCGGTACTGCTGCACGAGCGCGGCTTTCCTGCCGCAGGCGCACCTGCGTCTGCTCTGTTCAGTGAGTGGCTGAGAGAAGCAGCGCATTCAGTTGAGGATGTCAGAGAACAAGTAAAATAGATACTATTGCTTCTAACCTGACTGATCATTTTACGTATACATATAGCCAAAATCACAGCAAATGTCTTTATATTATGTGTATGGTGATTTTGTCAAATGTTATAAATCAGGATTTTAGCGCTGGTTTAACATGTAAGGGCTCGACACTATGCTTGTCAGTTAGTCCGGGATAAGTGTATTTTTTGAAGGGGCAAGTGAAAGAGAATTTTAAGACCTGATTAAAACTTCAATACCAAAAAAAAAAAAAAAACACCGCGAGAATGACTGATTTTATTACATTTAGTTGGCGATCCATAAGTGGATGATAATAGGCTGTATAATGTAGTGATGATAAGGTTGCGCGATGAGGCTCGCGCACCATCTTGAGGAAAAATGGAAACATGAGCGAAGCACACACAAAAAGAAGTTTTTATAATACAGGTAAGCAAAGTCACACGACCAAGAATGCTGTTTTCCTAAATAGGCTACCGTCATGATTAAAAACGTGACACTGATTTCATACAACTGTTTAGTTAATAAATATTTAATATTAAGTCACTTACATTTTAGAGGGAACATTTAAATTTGTAAATTATTTAATTTGATTGGTAACAGCCCCTAGTGTCTTATTCTAATTAAATTTATTGATCGAATTTAAGAATTTAACCCTCTACAGCACAGCGTTGCCTTCAGGCAATGGAAAGTTTTCTTAAGCCCTGTGTTTAGTAAATTTAGAAATGTTGAGAAAGTATCAAAGAACAGTCCAGTAAGATGTGGGAGTCACTATCAAGCACCATTTAAAGGTGGGACGTCCTGTTCTGACACATGGTCACAGCAGCACATGGTGTGGGAAGAAGGCAAGATTATTTGCTTTAGTAATCTTATTTAAAATGACATGAACTGTACATACAAAAATATGTGTGTGTGTGTGTGTGTGTGTGTGTGTGTATGAAAGTGTAGAGAAGACTTTTGTTAAGTTTTATGAATTTTTTTTATTTTGTATGTTCAGAAATTCAGTTTTTCTTTTCGTTGCCTCAGGGCAACGTTGTGTGATAAGGGGTACTTTTCGAAGATGTTTTGGACAATACCTCACATTGGCCATAATGTGTTATAAGAAGGGAAGATGCAGGGTTCCTGGGTGTGCAGGAATGCCCAAAGTGATGTGCAAAAATTGTAACATGCACCACTATTTCACAGCAGAGAAGAACTGCTTTTTGAAGTTTCGTACAGAGTGAAATCTTACTACATGAAATACATTATATGGCATGACACACTACATGATACAGACCTATGCATGTATCAAATATAATATATCAATGTCTTTCAAGTGTTTTTCCCTTTTTATTGAATGATTTCTTGACATTTTGTTAAAAAAAAAATTCTATGATTCTGTACCATTGTTGCACAATGTTGCCCTGAGGCAACAAAGAAATATTTTGGGGAGGGGAGAGGGTGGGGGTGGTCAAAAAAAAAATATATCAATAAAATGTTCCCAAATGAACCAAAAAATTATGTGGAATATTTTTTTTTTCATGTGTCATCAACATGTGTGCAGTAGAGGGTTAAAATGAAAGATGAATCATACATTTTACGTGAATCGTACAAGAAACATACAAGTGAATGGAAAGGCTTAATGTCGAGCCCTGTATGTAGTCTTAATGGGCCGCGTTTCAGTCGTCAATTCATATTGTCTGACAACAAAAACAGAAAATATATAGATGAAACAATTTTATTGGGAATTTGGCTGTATTAAAATATATTATGTGAGCAAAAAGGGTAGCACCAGAGAAGCAAATAAAATGTAAAGGGCTGACACTTGGCAGAATGCGAATGCAACACTGACACGATGAATATTCTAATTGCCTTATGACGTCATCTACCGACATTTACATATACATTATATATATATATATATATATATATATATATATATATATATATGCCTTTAAAAATTGGCATTAAAAAGCATTAAATTAGATTTGATGAAACCCGTAGAAACCCTGGTACAGCACTTTGGACAACTTCTGTTGAATTGAAATGTACTTTATAAATAATAAATACAAATACAAAAAAAAAAAAAAACCTCATAAGTGGCAGGAAGCTAGACAAAGAAAACACTGAAAATAAACTAAAAGTCACTAAAAATTAAACTAAACAGAACTGTGACAAGAGCATGCAGTCACAGAAAAAAAAGGTAAGTTGTATACAGTAAACATTTTGCAATTGCATAAAAAAGGATTGTAATCACAACTTAGCAGTGCTTGAAGTGGGCCGGTTTGCATAACTGGGACTTCTATATTTTAATCTGTAACTTACCCTCACTTATTATTGCATACTTTCACTTCTCACATGTTGCCAGTACTCTGACTGCCCACACCAAAACATAAATTAGGTCATTAATTAATTGTATACATTGCGTTCAGAGCTTTTATAAGCTGTATGAACTGAATGGACCAATTATCTGTGCTTTTTTAGCAAAAGATAAATGCATGCCTGACATCTAGAGGACATTCTGAGAAAAATCACTGTCAAGTAGAAGACATGGACAAATTAATATAAAAAATATAATATGCTATAGCAATAAAACCAGTTGTTTCTCAGTTGTTTCTAAATAACCTGAGAAGTAATTCACTGAAAAAAGTCCATTATTTCTTGCCTGTTTTTCTCTCCCAGTTTAAGGATTGATTTAACAAAAAAACACATCAGTACTATTCTGGCACCAAAGCAAACACCAAAGAAAATACCATAGATAATTCTGAACCTTTTGGCCATTCCTAGATTTTGGTTGTCCACTGTAGGTGGAAGGTCAATTTGTGTTACTGTTTCTAAACCTTAGAACTCACTACATCTTACTCTCCATAACATTTCTTCTCTGTCTACTTTTATGACCCAGCTAAAAATATATCTGTTTGAAATATATGTTCAGTAATGTGGCTTCATGTGGCCTCATGTGTTTTTAGTGTGTGTTCAAATTTATTTGGCATGCACTATAAAAAATGACCTTGAGCTATAGAAAGACACTATATAAATAAAACTTCTTCTTTAAAGTTGTAATTTCTTTGTAATCTTGTTTAGGTTTCTTAACCTTTCTTAACCTTTTCTTAACCTTGTTTAGAAAAAGAAATCATGATGAGATCGGATGGTGACGTCCTGATTTCCAAGGATGGCACCACCCGCTCTTTTAAAGTAACACCCCTCCAACCTTCAACCACAACCTTCATCATAAATTAGTTAGCTGAGTGAGTGAGAAAGGACAAGAGATGTGCATCACACTGTATATTTTTCTATTCCTCTCATTTAACTGTATATCTGCAGCTTCAATCCTCAGATCAGGTACCTGTCAGCTCCAAGGACGCTTCAAATTGAATGGAATGTACCAGGATGGAGATGTTATACTTGGAGGCCTGTTTCAGGTTCATTTTTTCACAGTGTTCCCAGATCTGAGCTTTAAAACGAAACCAGAACCACCACACTGTGAAAAGTGAGTCTGGAGCCAGACATATTGCTTAACTATAAAAGAGGAGAGAAACATATTTAAAAATAAATAAATAACTTAATTAATTAATAAAAAAAAAAAAATGAATGTTCTTCTTGAGCCTCTTTTATCATTTAATTTGCTCAAATTGTGTTGACAGCAGTAATAACAAGCCTTGACAAAAAAAAAAAAAAAATTGTATGTCTGTGTTGAAACTACTGTGTATTTGACAAGTCCGCAAGTGATGCTTTAACTCAGAAGTATTTGAAATGTGTTAATGGTTCTATTAATTTGTATTTTAATTATCTTTTAGTTTCACTAAATGTACACATTTAACATTTGTCTTTCCTAGATTTGATATGGAAAGCTTCCAGCAGGCTCAGACCATGGCTTTTGCAATAAATGAGATAAATAAGAATCCCAGTCTGCTGCCTAACATCACTCTTGGTTACCATCTTTATGACAACTGTGTGAGGCTAGGAATGGCATTCCGGGCTGCCATATCCCTGGCTAGTGGGACAGAGGAGTCCTTCTCAAACCTAAACTGCACTGGCCCTCCTCCGGTGATTGGGATTGTTGGGGATCCTAGTTCAACTCCTTCCATTGCGATTTCCAGTGTTCTGGGACTGTTTCGAGTACCTATAGTAAGATGGGATGAAAAAAGTAAAAATACACTGTGTGCAAATGCACTTTTAAGATAAATTTGGTGTCCTTTTCTGCCACACACACTATATATATTCTGAAACTTCTCATCTGTTTGTGTATAAAAAAAATGAATTTTTTTTTTTTTTTGTTGCTGTTGTTTGTTTGTTTGTCACACTATTTTTTGGGCTCATCTCTTCTCTTCTTTCTCCATCTCCACTAATTAGGTTAGTCACTATGCCACCTGCTCCTGTTTAAGTGACAGGAAAAAGTACCCCTCTTTCTTCAGAACTATCCCCAGTGATGCCTTCCAGGTGCGGGCTATGGTTCAGATCTTGAGGCATTTTGGATGGACCTGGGTTGGTCTTGTCTACAGTGATGATGACTATGGTATCTACGCTGCTCAGTCCTTCCAGCAGGAAATGCAGCTGTTTGGACATTGTTTTGCTTTTTCTGAAATCCTGCCCCATGATAACAACCACAGAGATATTCAGCGAATAATGGGAGTAATTCAGGCTTCTACAGCTAGAGTGGTTGTTGTTTTTTCTACATCATCCTTTCTGTTGCCTTTGATGGATGAGGTGGTGTTGCAGAACATGACAGGAAAGCAGTGGATTGCAAGTGAAGCTTGGGCCACTTCACCTGTATACCACACTCCACGTTTCCTGCCCTTTCTTAGGGGCACACTGGGCATTGCCGTTAGGCGTGGAGAAATTCAGGGGCTTCGTGACTTTCTGCTACGTCTTTGTCCCAGCAATGATCCAAGAAATAATATGTTGAGGATCTTCTGGGAGAACATGTTTGGGTGCAGTTTTGAAACGGGGGATAAAGAGACAGATGGAGAGCAAGTGAAAAAGGTGTGTACAGGAAAGGAGGATCTGAGCACCACAAACACACCATACACTGATGTTTCAGGTTTGAGGGCAGCGTATAATGTCTATAAGGCAGTTTATGCCCTGGCACATGCGCTTCATGACCTGATTCAGTGTGAGAAGGGTAGAGGACCATTCAGTGGGAACAGCTGTGCTGACATAATCAACCTGAAACCCTGGCAGGTAAGACCCACATGAATAGTGCAGATTCTCTCCAGGCATATAGACTAGCTATATGTGGAAAAGCAAAATATATGCTCTACGTTAATTCAAATTTAAAAAAAAAAAAAATATATATATATATATATATATATATATATATATATATATATATATATATTATATATATAACACCTGTCCTGTCTACAAACTGTACAGCTGGTTCACTATCTACAGAAAGTGAACTTCACAACAGGTTTTGGGGATCATGTGTCATTTGATAAGAATGGAGATGCTCTGGCCATCTATGATGTGTTAAACTGGCAGCCGAGCTCTGATGGGTCAATAAGTATCTACACAGTCGGTGTAGTAAATGAAGGGGTGGCAACGGGGACGGTGCTCACACTGGATGAAGAAGCAATTTACTGGAACTTTGAGACAAAAAAGGTAAGTAACACTGCATGTTAATGTCATCATTTTTGCATATATGTAGTCTAAAAAATATTCAATGCTGTGATAAGACAAATAAATGAATACAAAAGCCACGCTCATCATTATGTAAAAGAGACAACAAACACATGAAAGATAATGTCTCTTTCAGCCCCCACGGTCTGTGTGTAGTGAGAGCTGCCCCCCAGGAACCAGACGAGCCACAAGGAAGGGCCTTCCTGTCTGCTGTTTTGACTGTCTGTCATGTGGAGATGGAGAGATTTCTAATACAACAGGTGTTAATTCTATTGAAGAGTTTACTATTGGTAAACAGTATTTCACTATAATATGAAAATGTCCCAATTTCCTCTTAAATTCTTGCCTTTTCTCTTTTTCTTAATCGTAGGTGCTATTGAGTGCACAGTGTGTCCAGATGAGTTCTGGTCCAATAAAGATAAAGATCAGTGTGTCCCTAAAGATGTAGAGTTTCTATCCTATGAGGAACCTCTGGGCATCTCTCTGACCACTGCTTCCCTGCTTGGCACCTGCTTCTGCGCTCTTGTTATGGTCATCTTTGCTCTTCACCATAACACTCCCATAGTACGCGCTAACAATTCAGAGCTCAGCTTCCTACTTCTGGTGTCACTCAAACTGTGTTTCCTATGTGTGCTTCTGTTCATTGGTCAGCCGCAGCTGTGGACGTGTCAGTTAAGACATGCTGTGTTTGGCATAAGCTTTGTCCTGTGTATCTCCAGCATCCTGGTCAAGACTATGGTGGTAATAGCTGTGTTTAAGTCATCTCAGGCCAGAGGGCAAAGGAGCAATGAAATGGTTTGGAGCAGTTCAACAAAGATGCACAGTTCTGGTCCTAACAGCCCTCCAGGTTGTGATTTGTGCAGTCTGGCTATCAACTGCCTCTCCAACACCCCATAAAAACAACCAGTATATCCGCTCTAAAATAGTTTATGAATGTGCTATTGGCTCAGTGGCTGGTTTTTCTATGCTGCTGGGATACATTGGACTGTTGGCAGCAGTAAGTTTCCTTTTAGCCTTCCTGGTGAGAAATCTTCCAGATAATTTTAATGAAGCAAAGTTCATCACTTTCAGTATGTTGATCTTCTGTGCTGTGTGGATTGCGTTTGTTCCAGCATATGTGAGCTCTCCAGGAAAATATGCAGTGGCTGTGGAGATATTTGCCATTTTAGCTTCCAGTTTTGGATTACTGGTGGCCATTTTCGCCCCAAAGTGCTACATCATCCTTTTACATCCAGAGAGAAACACTAGACATGCCATAATGGGAAGAGATACACAAAAGAAATAGTTTTACATGCTGCCTGCATATCTTTGGTATTATTATATCATATTCTATGCTTGTAGATATAGGTTATTATGAGTGTTCCTAATGCATGTAATTAAAAGACTTCCAGTACATGCAGGTGACTCATACAATGCCTGTTTTGCATATTTTAGTCACAGATAATATAATGACTAAAGTTGTTGATTTACTCGAGAAAATAAACTAACAGTAAACAGGGGGGAAAAAAATAATAATACACATTTATGCTTCTTCTAGTTTAATTGCCTGGGTATTAATGATGAAGTGGCCCATATTTTGTAATGATGAAATGGCCCAGTTGTTCCATATTTTTAATCTGCCCTATTAACACTAAATTGTAAAGATGTATCTTATCAGATCTGGATATGGATAATGGATATTTCAAAAACGGCACGGAAGATCAGCATCTCTCTGGTGACATATGCAGGACTTCGGGCCATTTCTGGCGAAACAATGACCATTTCTTCCAAATGACTACATGCTCACATTTGATCCATCCAATCAATAACGGATGGATAAAACCAAGTCCCCATCTCACAGAGTCCCCAAACACAGCTTCAGTAAATCCAAGCAGCACATTGAAAATAAATATATTGAAAAATAAATCGAAAAATATATAAAAGCACACACACAAAGCAATAAATACAAAAATAAAATACAAAAATATATAAAAGCATACACATTAAACAATATAAAAAAGCATACAAAATTATATCAAATTAAATTTAAATTAAACTAAAATGTTAATTCATATCTGGGACTGTTTTGAGTACCTATAGTAAGATGGGATGATAAAAATTAGATGGGATGGTAAAAATTAATATTCATGTTAATTCATTTTTTCATGTTAATTAATTTCCATTGCTTTAAGGATTAAACATTAAGTATATTAATGTTAATTATAAGGATAACATTTTCAAATATTTTTTTAAATGCCGCAAAACTTGGAGCAACTTTAAAGGATAAATAACGCACACAGTTTCTACCAATCTCATGTTAATCTTGAGTACCTATAGAGTACTATTACATCCTTCATATCTCCTAAAAATCTTTAGTTTTATCATATTAATAAAAGATAGACGCTGTACCGACTCTTTCTCTCCTGGAGGCGTGCTGTGGGCAGAGTCACGTGTTGCGATCGTCTGCAAGTTGCAACATCATTATAAATAAAAAGGGAACAAATACGTTTGTGTTGTTTACATTCTATGCACTTGATTGCCAACAAAACACAGACATTTGATGCAGCTTTACTCACCGCCTGCAATTTGCAAATCCAGCGTCTAACTTGTTTACAAAACATTTGTCACTAAAATTCCAGGAACAAACAAACATGCATACACAACTCTGTTGCTGCCCTGGAAAAACAAACTGCATCCACTGTTCTCTTATGGCTGGGTTCTTTGGGAAGCTGAAAAAGGTTATCTTTCCCTCACAACCCAAAACACACTTCTTTGGTGAAAAAAAATCTCTCGGCTTCCGTAACCCAAATGAAGTATGTTGATGGGCGGACTCTTGCTCTCGCTCTGGGTGATGTGTGCGCAAGCTTATCAGGGAGAAGTGCCCATACAAGAAATTCCGACCTTTATGACGTGATACAGGGCCATACTCTAAAAAAAACTTTCCGAAACTTATCCGAATCCAGAAAGAGTGTATTTGGCACAGAAATACTCATAGTCATACGTCCAACTCACGTCATACGTCCAACTCATAGTCATACGTCCAACTCACTTTGAAATGAAAATTAGCCAAAGCTTTTCTCACCTTCAAGCCATCCTAGGTGTATATGACTTTCTTCTTTCTGATGAACATGACCTGAGAAATATTAATAAATATCCTGACGCATCTGATCTTCAAAATGGCAGTGATAGGGATCAATGCAACCTGGTCTCATTAGAAAAACCAACCTTTGGGAACGTTTTTGCGAGTCACAAAATACGTACCAATACGTACATACACTATATTGCCAAAACTTTTGGGACGCCTGCCTTTGCCACATGAACTTTAATGGCATCCCATTCTTAATCTGTAGGGTTTAATATGGAGTTGGCCCACCCTTCGCAGATATAACAGCTTCAACTTTTCTGGGAAGGCTTTCCACAAGGTTTAGGAGTGTGTTTATGGGAATTTTTGACCATTCTTCTAGGAGCGCATTTGTGCTATCGGGTTGAGGTCAGGACTGTGTATGCCAGTGAAGTTCCTCCTCACCAAACTCACTCGTCCATGTCTTTATGGACCTTGCTTTGTGTCCAAAATGTCTTAGTATGCTGAAGCATTAAGAGTTCCTTTCACTGGAACTAAGGGGCCAAGCCCAACCCCTGAAAAACAACCCCACACCAGAATCCCCCCTTCACCAAACTTTACATTTGGCACAATGCAGTCAGGCAAGTACCGTTCTCCTGGCAACTGCCAAACCCAGACTCATCCATCAGATTGCCAGACAGAGAAGCGTCATTCGTCACTCAGAGAACACGTTTTCACTGCTCTGGAGTCCAGTGGCGGCGTGCTCTACACCACTGCATCTGACACTTTGCATTGCACTTGGTGATGTAAGGCTTGGATGCAGAGCTGCTCGGCCATGGAAACCCATTCCATGAAGCTCTCTATGCACTGTTCTTGAGCTAATCTGAAGGTCACACAAAGTTTGGAGGTCTGTAGCTATTGACTGTGGAGAAAGTTGGCGACTTCTGCGCACTGTGCGCACTGTGCGCTGACCCTGCTCTATGATTTTACGTGACCTACCACTTCATGGTAGAGTTGCTGTTGTTCCCAATTGCTTCCACTTTGTTATGATACCACTAACAGTTGACCGTGGAATATTTAGTAGTGAGGAAATTTCACGAATGGACTTGGCAACCTATCACGATACCACGCTTGAATTCACTGAGCTCCTGAGAGTGACCCATTCTTTCACAAATGTTTGTAGAAGCAGTCTGCATGCCTAGGTGCTTGATTTTATACATCTGTGGCCATGGAAGTGATTGGAACACCTGAATTCAATGATTTGGAGGGGTGTTCTAATACTTTTGGCAATATAGTGTATCACTACAGTTTCAATGTGAAATATCCACTGAGTGGCGCTAAAAGCGTGTTCATATTTTTTTTTTTGCCAGAACAGATAAACTTGAATATGGTATGTTTTTATGACGTTGGTTTTTATACGAATCACCACAATTCTGATTTGAAATTTGTCCGGTGAGTGGTGCTAAAAGTGTAATGCTCTTTTACCATGACTTGTTTATCCCCGGATTCGTACCCATAGCTTCCGTTGTCCTAAGTACAACTCCGTATCAGCTGAGCTACCGAGCAAGCTTATGTCATGTGCTTACAAATTGTGCACTTTGGTAAAAAGCGTTTTGAAGTCATCACATAATATTGTGCAAGGAGACGCGAAAACAAGTCTTTATTAATCCATAATCTGATCCTGTAATCGTAACTGTGATATGTACGCATTGGCACGTATTTTTGCAACTTGCGAAAATATTCCCACAGGTATGTCTTTCCATGAGACCAGGATCAATGAGTACGAGCTGAAGAAAGTGCATCCATCCACATCCATCCATCATAAACGTGTGCTCCGGGGGTTAATAAAAGCCTTCTGAAGCGAAGCGATGTGTTTGTGTAAAAAAATTTCCATATTTAAAAAAGTTATGAAGTAAAATATCTAGCTTCCACCAGATCGCCTTCCGTATGCAATGTACGAAGAAAGTGTAAAACTCTCGCAGTTCTCAAAGCATACGCTACGTCCTACACCTTCCCTATTCAATTTACGGAAAAAGTGTAACTGACATGACGCTAATTTACACTTTCTTCATAACTTAAATACGGAAAGCGGTCTGGCAGAAGCTAGATATTTTATTTCATAACTTGTTAACTTCTGATATTTTTTTACACAAATGCATCGCTTCACTTCAGAAGGCCTTTATTAACCCCCTGGAGCCGTGTGGAGCACACATTTATGATGGATGGATGTGGATGGAAGCACTTTCTTCAGCTCATACTCATTGATCCCTATCACTGCCATTATAAAGCTCAGATGCATCATGATATTTATTAATATTTCTCAGATTATGTTCATCAGAAAGAAGAAAGTCATATACACCTAGTATGGCTTGAAGGTGAGTAAAGCTTGGGCTTATTTTCATTTCAAAGTGAACTAATCCTTTAACAGTGTAAATAAGTCAGAATGCATGAAATAGCATTAGACCTTTTGCACCTCTCCGAGCCACAGCTACAGGACAGCCCAGAGCCCCAAAGAGCAGAGCTATCAGGGGAGACTACAGACATAGCTTCAGCTTAGGTCCACAGCACTACATCCAGGAGTCGAACCAGGCAAAAGATAACTGAGTCACTTGCAGCAACTCTACATAATAGCATAACACCAAACACAAGCCTAAAGAGAGGGAGCATGCAAAGGAAGAATTTCTTCGCTTCCATCGATTA
Source organism: Ctenopharyngodon idella (assembly GCF_019924925.1). Lineage (NCBI taxonomy): Eukaryota > Metazoa > Chordata > Actinopteri > Cypriniformes > Xenocyprididae > Ctenopharyngodon > Ctenopharyngodon idella. Next base: position 33,620,953 of record NC_067237.1, on the reverse strand, counting down.
TTTCCAATCTACAGGTGAAAAAGAATTAACTCAGCAGCACACACTGCCTCACCTGTCTAGCCCTACTCTCAAAAGATACCTGTCAGGGAGCACAACCCTGCTTTAAGCCCCAGTCGATGAACTAGGAAGGGTGACAGCCTTCATCTCTCAAGCTCAACTTTACAGATATTCATAGAAGAGCATGGTACGCTTTAATGCTCAATATGATAAATTGGAAAGAACAGGTGAGAGGGTGGACATAAGCAGCACACAAGTCCACCATAGCTCCCAATACTTACCTGATAATCTCAAAGGAAACAGCCTACCAAAGGGAGCATGCAAGGTGCTAACAACCTCAGCAGTCAGTATCCCCAGACTTAAAGTGCTGGGAAACGTGACAGATGAGGAGTGGACAATACAACGTTTTCATAATGCAGTCCACTCTTACTCTGGAATCGTACTTCGACCTTCGGTTTAGGTGTGTTTGTGTTGTTTTAGATATTTTAAAAATAATAATAATATATCATAGAGTTGTTTGTGGTGGGGTAAATTAAATGCAATATGCAGTGACGTCACAATCGTGTTGCATTGTGGTATATGGAGCTGCCTGAAGTGTACATACGAAGTAGGGTCTCTCCATATAAACTTTTCTTGTTCACTTCACGAAGTGGAGTGCACTTCAAAATGGCAGCGATGATTGGAAAGTGCTCAGGGAAGTTCGCGAGTGCGTGTCTAAAAGTAGAGTGGAATGCAGCCCATGTTGTACTTGAGTAGAGCTCTGTACATTTGGCCCCTTTTTTTTTTTTTTTTTTGCCTATTTTTTTGTTTTATTTTAAGGTTTATTCAATATTTGTACTTTACCAGATGGCACACAATCGAAAACAGCAGGATTTGTTGCCGTCGACTTCTCTGATTAAGAAGAGATCCAAGACACCGACCACGAGTGATACTGTTGACAAAATGGCTAACACAGTAGCACGCTTTGAGTACATTTTAAAAACTGAGTTGACAGTGATGCTGAGTTAATTTGCTTCTCACATGTCTGTTGTGCAGTCGCTATGCTCCAAATTTGATCTTCTTACAGGTGAGATGCGAGAACGAAAGAAAGTAGTCGCAGATCACGATGTGCGATTAGCCGCGCTTGAACAACAGGTGGTGGATTTACAAGACCACAACAGCTGCAGCAAGCTGCGTCTGGTTGGATTGCCTGGAGGATCCGAAAAGGACGACCCTATGGGTTTTTTGAAAAGAGTGCTGCTGACGTGGCTCCATTCTCTGGCGGGTAGGGAGATTGAACAAAGACTATAAAATAACACAAGACGCGTCACTCACTGTTTTGAATGGGAGAAAGTGCAACATGCAATATGGCGGAATAAGTCCCGCCTTCTAAATAAGAGCCGATTGGTAAAGTCATCGTGTCACTGCAGCGGCCAGACGCGCGTCTCCAAAATGAGACACAAGAGACGGGCATTTAGGATTGTGCATGGGAATTAAGGATTGTGCATGCACATTAGCTTGATCCATCCTGAAAAATACAGTTTTTTGTCATGATTTGAGCATTTAGAAACAAAATTTATGAGACAGTTGCTGTTAGATTTCATTGGTGATTTCAAATATGAAGTTTAATCAAAAGCTTGGCATACAGCTTTAAAGAATTTGATGTTTCTCCATTGATAGGAACGGCACTTGAATGTCCGAGAGGCGTTTCAAAAATGGCCGCCAAGTGAAATGACTTGTCTTAAAGGGACTTTGGATTAAAGTGGAACGAGCGCATCGCGTGTACACAAAGGTCTCCTCAGATCGCACTAAACAACGGGTCTTTCTCTTTAAACTTTTTCGATACACAGACAGGGAGCTCATTCTGTGGGCTGCCAGACTTCATGCTCCAGTGAAAACAACCGACGGAGCAAAGCTGTCCTTCTTTCCATACTTTTCTTCTATGACTGAAGAAGTGTGTTTGCACCAATTTGGAGGGAAATGAGGGAAGCTAGCATCCAGAATTTCCTTCCTTATCCTACAGCACTGAAGGTCATTCTCAACCAGGGTGAACAAAAAGTCCTGTACTCCCCTGAGGAAGCGAGACATTTTCTCAGTTGCCATTCAGCTGTTAACCCTCTGTGAACTTCAGCAGGACATTTTCTTTCTTTAATCGAAGAAGAGATGCTTTAACTTTTCAGGTGATTGTTCTTTTATAAAGTGTTCACCTCACTTTATTTTTATATCACAAATATTGAAACTCTCTCATTTCACATTGTATTTCTTATTTTGTGTTGGGTTGTGTACTAGGGTTTCTGCCAGGTTGTAAATTTTTCTTTTCTTTCTTTATTTTTAAATTCAGTTATGTTATTTTATGTATTCATCTTTATTTGTTTATTTATTTGTTATATTTTATTTATTTATTTTGACATACTTACTAGCCATTATTTCAGCACGGGGCCAGTGTTGGTGCTTCAGTAATGTGCAGGTTTCTGTTGACGCCATGGATCGTATTAAGAGGGGCTGGCGGATCAAGTTTTGTTCTTGGTTTGATCCGCCATCATTCATGGGAATATAGTTATGTTTCTCCAAATGGTGATGGGAAGGGTGGGTGGTTTGATGGTAGACTCGAATGGCTTCTTTTTCTAAGTTGTACTTTATGTCAAGCAGCATTTCTATTTGATACCTATGACTGAGCTTATTATTCTGAATTGCAATATTAATGGCTTAAACGGCCCTCACAAACGCACAAGTTTTTTTTTTTTTTTTTGATTTTTTGAGAAGAAAAATATAGCTTTAGTTCAAGAATCCCATTTGAAAGAGGAGGATGTACGAAGGTGCAATAAAAAGTTTTATGAAGTGGTATCTCATTCATCTACAGATACTAAAACTAAAGGTGTCTTAATATTGGTGAGGAGGACTTTAAATATCACTATTTTGGATAAAGGCTGTGACTGGGATGGTAGAATAACACACATAAAAACAGCAGTGGAGAATAGGAATATTGTATTTCTTTCAGTTTATGCTCCATGTACTCCTGACCCTACTTTCTTTTCTTTACTCTCAGCTAACCTCTTGAAATTTTCTGATTTTGAAATTGTAATGGGTGCAGATATGAATTCTGTAATATCCCATAGTTTAGGTAGATCTGGACCAAAAGAATCACACTCTCAAGCTCTTGTTCTGACAAACTTCAGCAATGTGTAACCTCATCCTCATTGATGGATATCTGGTGATTATTAAACCCTTCTGCTAGGTCATTCACTTTTTTCTCCACCACTCACAAAACCTATTCACGAATCGACTATATTTTTATTTCTACTTCTTTATCCCCAGCTGCTCAAGATGCAGATATTTGCTTCCTGTCTCTGTCTGATCATGATGGTAATTTGTGCAGATTATCTTTGGTCCCATCTCGGGCCTCTAGATGGCAGGCCTTAACCCTAAATTGTTACAGGACGAAAGCTTTTGCAGTCAGTTTAGAAATAGGTTTGCTGAGTTTTTGAAATTAACCGAGGCTCAGTGGAGGATCTGCAAACACTTTGGAATGCGGTTAAAGGCTTTATAAGAAATAACTCAATTTCATATGCCTCTTTCCTTCAGAAAAACGACAAAAAAAGATAGTTGAGCTGGAAGCGCAGCTTCAGAACTTGACGAGAGATAATCAATGGTTTTTCTCAGGCAATACCTTCAGCAAAACTAAGGCAGTTAGGACTGAACTCAACTCACTACTGAGATTCAGGGCAGAATTTTTGATTCAAAGGTCCAGGCAGAATTACTATTTTCAGGGGAGTAGACCAAGTCACCTTTTAGCTTTGAGATTACGCAACAGTGAAAAGTTTGCTAATATTCCTGCTGTAAAATCCCAATCTGGGGACATTATAACGGATTCTAAAGATATTAATACCACTTTTCGCTCTTTTTATTCTAATCTTTATACCTCTTCCTCTGGTGGTGACCCTGACTCATGCGCATCCTTTCTATCCAACCTTGATTTACCTTGGCCGTCGGATTCAGAATCTAAATATCTAGATGAACCTTTAACTCTACAGGAGCTGGAGTCAGCAGCTAGGTCTATGAACAAGGGGACATTTCCAGGCACAGATGGGATACCAATAGAACTATATACAACTTTTTGGTCTGACTTAGGCCCTCTAATGTTGGATATGATAAATTTTTCAGTTACTCAAGGTTCATTTCATTCATCTATTAATATAGCTATTATTTCCACTTTCTCTGATAGGGACGGATGTTAAATTGTATGCTAAAGTGTTGGCCCTGGCATTTAGAGAGATTTATGTGTCGGTTAGTTCATTATGACCAGTCAGGATTTATTAAATCTCATTCCGCCTCAGATAACTTGCGCAGGTTATGTCATATTGTTAATTCAGCGAGTATGTTGACTTCCCTTTGTGCAGTATTATCTCTGGATGCGATGAAAGCTTTCCACCAGTTAGAATGGAACTATTTTTGGGTAGTTCTACAGCCTCTGGGTTTAGGATCAAGTTTTATAAACATGATTAAAGTTCTGTACACCAATCTGAATTGAATTTATTTGACCATTTTGGATCCCTCTCTGGGTTTAAAATTAATTGGAGCAAGTCATGTTTAATCACCCTCAATTTTGAAATTGACCCCATACCCCTATCCATATCTATTCCGATGGTTCAATCCTTTAATACCTGGGGATAGATGTCTTTCCATCCCTGCAGGAAATTGTCACAAAAAACTTGAATGGCTCTTTTGTCAGGCAATGCCCCATTTCACTGTCCGCAATGGACACACAACAAAGTAAACATTTTGGGAGATATCTATGATGATATGGGTCTAAAATCTTTTCAGAACATTAAAGCCCAATATAATTTACAAGGTACCTCTTTTTTTATGCATTTGCGTATTAGATCGGTCCTTCAGGCATATGGAGTGCCTTAGGACTCTCATTTACATATTCACCCTTTGCGCAAACTAATCCTTCCTTCTGAGAAATCTCCCTCTTCTATTTCAGTTATTTATCTGTTTCTTCTTGAGCATTCATACAAACCCTTATCTATTACAACTGTTTGGGCAAAGGATCTTAATGAGGATGTGCATGTTTTATTTTTGGAATAGGTATGGGGGATATTTAAGCCGTCTCCAAAGAACCCCAATCATCAAATTATACACAGGAAATTAATAAATAGGGTTTACTTGACTCCTATGAAACGTTTCTACATGAATCTTTCCTCCTCTCCTAAATGTAATCTCTGTTTTCAAGGGTCTCTTGGCACGTACTTGCACTTCTTTTGGGATTGTCCTTCTCTCTCACCTTTTTGGACCCAGCTCTCACAGGACTTATATCTGTTGGGTTCTGATATATGTTTGACTCCACAACTCTTTTTTTTTTTTTTTTTTAATGATTTTGGGGACCTTACATTATCCACTCAACAAAGATGTTTACTGTTAGCCACTCTCACAGCGGCAAAAAAAAACAAAAAAGTTAGTCAATCGTTGGAATCCTCACACAATGGACAGACGAATGTGGACAGTGTCATTGTTGGACATTATTTCAATGGAACTCTCAACTTCTTGTATGCATGGATCCAATGTTAAGACTGTGAATTTATGGCATGCTGCTTTTGATATTGTCTAAACTTTTTTAACATCTATGTAAACCTGATTTTTTTTATTTATTTTTATTTATTTTTTTATTAATTTATTCATTTTGTCTTCCTTCTGTGTTTGTATTATATTTCTAAGTCTGCCAGGGGTGGGATGGTTTGGGGTGGGTTCTAGATGTGTATAATTGTTTTATTTAATTTATTTGCCTTTAAAAAAATAAAAAGAAAGAAAAACCCAATAAACAGTTGTTAAAAAACAACAACAACAACAACAACAACAACAAACTATTTAGACAAAGCAAGTAAAAAAAAAAAACAAATAGCACAAGTTATACAAGTGACAAAATTAATTTAAATGAGACTACGGGAGCGGCGAACAGCACTGGAAACTTCCCGGACTGACGCTCTCAAATCCGTGGTAAGTTTGCAGCGCAATTTTAACACTCCTTCCTCTACTCAGTGTGTTTATCTGCGCTGTGGTCATTGGAGGCTCTACTGTCCGTCATGTCTACGCTACCTCAGCTACAGGTAAGTTGCGCAGTCACTGCTTTCCTTGTGTTTGTGTTCTCGATGTCGCTGTGCAGGTACTCACGATCCTGAATTGTGATGAGAGCATTGGAACTGTAGTGCTGCATGCGGGGGTGAATGACATCAGGCTGTGGCAGACGGAGGTTCTGTGTTCTACCCACTTAATTGATAGAAATGTGAGTGTAGTACAATCTATAGAAACTGTGTCTATTCACCGAATAGTGAGGAATAACAATAAATCTATAGCATCTAGAAAATCTGATTGTGATTAAACCGGAAAATCTCAAAATTACTGAACAAAAACAATTCCTAAAACTAGGGCTCCTAAACATTAGATCGCTGATACCTAAGGTGGTTATTGTAAATGAAATGATCACGGATAATAGTCTTGATGTAATTTGCCTTACTGAAACCAGGCTTAAACCAAATGATTATTTCAGGCTTAATGAGTCTAGTCCACCTGGCTACTGTTATAAGCACGTGCCACGTCTGATTGGTCATGGCGGCGGTGTTGCAACTATCTATAGAGATATTCTTAATGTTACTCAGAAAACAGAACACAGCTTTAATTCAATTCATCATAATTCATAGAGCTTGTGCTAAATGTTCCATTCTCAGATATAAGAAAAAAATCCATACTATCTCTTGCTTTGGTTACTGTTTATAGACCTCCAGGTTGATTTTCTAAAAGAGTTTGCAGAATTTCTCTCAGACCTATTGGTCAACGTTGAAAAAGCACTGATTGTTGGAGATATTAACATTAATGTAGACAATGCAAATGATGCGTTAGGGGCTGCGTTTACAGATTTACTAAACTCTTTTGGGGTCAAGCAAAACGTCACTACACCCACTCATCGTTTTAATCATACACTAGATTTAATTATATCACATGGAACCAGTCCTACCGATATAGAAATTCTACCGCAAAGTGATGATGTCACTGATCACTACCTTGTAACGTGCATACTGCGCACTGCTGATATTTGCCATATTGCTCTGCGTTATCGACTAGGTAGAACAATTCTCCCGACAACTATAGATAGATTCACAAATAACCTGCCAGATTTGTTTTAGCTGCTCAGTGTACCCAAACACACAAATGAACTTGAGGATATGACTAGCAGTATGGGCACCATTTTTTCTAGTACATTAGATACTGTTGCAGCCGTCAGATTAAAAAAGGTTAAGAGAAAAACACTGCACCTTGGTACAACAGTATTATTCACGCTATCAAGAGAGAAACTCATAATCTAGAGCGAGTATCATACTCCATACTCCTATCATACGTACTATTCCTGAGGATATCGTCTCCGATCGTGGACCTCAATTCATTTCTAGAGTTTGGAAGGCCTTTTTCCAGCTTTTGGGGGTTTCAGTCAGCCTCTCTTCAGGATATCACCCACAAACCAACGGTCCAACCGAACGTAAAATTCAAGAGATCAGTCGGTACCTCAGGTCATACTGCCACCACCAACAACACAGCTGGGCCCGTTATCTTCCCTGGGCCAAGTACGCACAGAATTCCCTACGTCAGCCTTCTACTGGTCTCACACCCTTCCAGTGCTTCTCATACACAGACTGTTCCTCCAAGTTATATCCATAAGCTAAGTTACTTACCTGTTGTTGTATGACATTCCTGGAAATAAACCTGTTGAACTGTGATTCTTAAGTCTCCTCTTCTGTGGTGTGACACTCTGACAGAGTTTTATGATTCAGCCTAATTATTGCCCCTCAAGAACAGTTGCAGTGCTTTACAACTATAGGACAGAAAGAGCTAAATAAAGGTATCATTGCATCTTAACCAACAACATGTTTATTAGGTCCAATACCAACTAATCTAATGAAAGAGTTGTTACCTGTTACAGAAGAGCCTCTTCTCAATATATTAACTCATCTTTATCACTAGGTCTGTCTCGACATAAAGTGTCTGAGGTGAGTCTCCCAGTCAGGGAAAGCTACTTCTTTACCTCTGGTCTACTTGAGAAGACAGTTTCTTAGAAGACCCATGTGCAGAAGGAAAGGCAAACTAGGAGGCTTAGATAACTCAAAAGCAGGCAGTCTTTACTTGAAGTCAGTTTTCAAATATAAACAAAAGCTTTACAAAACATAAATTAGGCCAAATGGCAACAGAGAAACATCACTGAACTTTTGTAGAACTCAGGTAATCCATACTGGGTTGACCCCAAGACTGAACAAAGCTCAATGAAACTACCAAATTTAAATAGGACAAAATACAGGTGGAACAAATTGACTTGATAAGCAGTCTTAACTAGAGAGTTCACAGAAGGTGGTGCCACCTAGTGGCTCAGAGAGTCCACACAGTAAAGGGCAGGGGGTGCCCACCAATGGCTGAGAGAGTCATTGCAAGAGGGAGCAGACAGCGCTCCCTAGTGGCTTGGAGAGTCACTGCAGGAGGTGTCTTACAAGGTCATGTCCCAAGACCGTTCAAGCTGGCAGTTATTAAGCCTCTCATTAAGAAACCACAATGAGATCCAAATGTATTAGCAAATTACAAACCCATTTCAAATCTTCCATTTATATCTAAAATACTAGAAAAAGTTGTGTCGGCTCAATTGTGCTCCTTGCAAAAATAATTGTATCTATGAAAAATTTCAGTCAAGCCTCATTATAGCACAGAAACTGCGCTTGTTAAAATTGACTTACTTGTAGCTTCTGACCAAGGCTGTATCTCAATACTAGTGTTACTAGAAAAACTAGAAGTTTTTTGCATTTCGTGGAGAGAGAGCATGAATGAGTACAGTAAGTCCTTAAAAACTCCAAGATCTGCTTATTTTTCAAATCTCTTAGAAGAAAATAAAGACAACCCTAAGTATTTATTTTTATACAGTGGCTAAATTAAGGAGAAATAAAACTTCAACTTCTGATGTTTCCAAACAGCACAGCAGTAATGACTTTATAAACTTCTTTACTTGCAAGATTGACAATATTAGAGAGAAAATTATAACCATGGGACCGTCTACAACAGTATCGCTTCAGACAGTGCATTGTATTGTCCCTGAGGAAAAATTCTATTCATTCGCTGCTATAAGAGAGGAAGAATTGTCTATACTTGTTAAATCATCGAGATCAACATGTATGTTAGACCCTATACTGACTAAGCTACTGAAAGAGATGCTTCCAGAGGTCGTAGATCCTCTTCTTAATATCATTAATTTATCTTTGTCAATAGGATACGTACCGAAAACGTTTAAGCTGGCTATTATCAAACCTCTTATTAAAAAAACACAACTTGATCCTAGAGAATTAGTCAATTACAGGACAATCTCGAATCTACCTTTTCTGTCAAAAATGCTTGAAAAGGCAGTATCATCGCAACTATGTTCCTTCTTAGAAAGAAATGGTATCTGTGAGGATTTCTTGTCAGGATTTAGACCGTACCATAGTACTGAGATGGCTCTCAGAGTTAGAAATGATTTGCTTTTATCATCAGATCGTGGTTGTATCTCTCTACTAGTGTTACTAGATCTCAGTGCTGCTTTTGACACTATTGACCACAACATTCTTTTGAATAGACTCGAAAATTATGTTTGCATTAGTGGAATTGCATTGGCATGGTTCAAATCATACTTATCTGACCGTTATCAGTTTGTATCAGTAAACGAAGAGATGTCATATCGATCACAAGTTCAGAGTGGAGTACTGCAAGGCTCAGGCTAACGCTTTAGATTACAGCCCGGAAAGTACTGCATAATTACAACGTATTTACAGTGTAACTTCGAGTAATTATAGTTTACCTATAAAGAAAGTATGTGTACGTATAGGGGTACAATAGGCTACGTAAAGTCTGGGGAATAAAGGGGTAACAACCAGGAAAATAACAAATTATTTATACTGTAAGCATTTTAGAACTAAGGGGTACTTATACTATTATCATTATTATAAACAACAATCTTACGTTTGGGAGCAATTTAGCGAGAACATACACTGCACACCTTTTTGTAATAATAGTGTACAAATATATAAAGGCTTTTTTAAAACTTACGGGGTAGGCTACATATCAGTGCATTTACACAGTATTTTGTTTTTATTGCAAAGGTGCACTGATTGAGTTGTTTCAAGGCAAGTAAAACTACAATATTGCAATTTTTTAATACTGGGGAAATATACTCTTGTTTCATGTAGTTACAGTGTTAGTATGACATTACGGGCAGCTTGTTACCCTCTTGTTTCATGTAGTTACAGGGTAAGTACATGTATACACACAATCTGATATCACTTGGAAACCTTTATTTGAAAAACAACTTATTTCAAAACAGATTTACAACACTTCTTATTCGTTTCTCATGCTTGGCTTCCTCCTCCTCCTGTTCCTCTTCTACTTTTTCTTTCTTTAAATTCTGTATGTATTATAAGAAAATACAGTACACCCAGAAACGTCCTCACCATTTACTCATCTTTTGACTTTGACTTTATTTCTTCAGATTGTAACCCCTTGAAATTAGAGTGGTTAACAGACTCTTAATTTGAAAAAAAAAAAAGTGTAGCGATTGCTGTTCTCCACTAGAGCGAAATAATCCGTGATGAGCGAAATAATTGAGAAAGGAGCCATTTTACGAATGAGAGAGAGCGGAGATAGAAGATTGTTGATTCAGAGTGCAAATATTTTAAAAGAGTAATATAGAGTGTGAAGAAACAGTTTTAAGTTCTTTTCCAGTCGAATCCGGGGGAAGAAACATCTTTTTGTACTTTTATTTCGAGGAACTCGAAATAAAAGAACTGAGTGTTTTGTTCCTCCGTTATTGCTCTGTAATCAGTCATATGTGTTCAAATAATGGTTTACGGTAAGAAATATGATGTATAACTAACTGATGATGAAAAAATATTGAAATATGCATGTTGAAAAAAAAGTGATGAAGGATAGTTAAGTCATATGAGTTGTTAAAATCAACTGTGTCACATGTTGTTTGATGTGCAATGGTTCATGCAAACTGAGCCAATTTGTGATAGTTTGATATTATTAATCAACTATATGGGGATATACTGTTAAGATAAAGAATCAGAGTATGTGATGACATGCATGTATGACATTCAGTTGTTTTATTTCGTTTTTATTTAGTCATAATAATATATAATATGTCAGACATTGCTCTGTTTAATGTTGATTAAGTGGGTATATTCTCCCAGGATTTTCTTTGTAAGATAAGTTAACGAGTTAATGTGCAGCTGAAGAAAGAAAAGAGAAAGCTCTGAAATCTCAAGTGCTTTATATCTGTTGTCAATTCAGATGAAGTGAATGTGAACGAGTGATAAGTTTTCTGCATTATGCAGGTTTTTTTTTTTTTTTTTTTTTCTTGTTTCCTGTTGATGTGTACTACTTCGATCGTGGACGAGTGAACGCTGAGCCAACGGTGCCTAGTTGATGTCGCAACGCATCTTTCTTTGCAGCACGTTCAGCATCCTTATTCTGTCATCAATCCCTGGATACAGATAAGAGAATACAACACACCATACACTTCGGATACCTTAAGTGAAACTGGGTTTAAAACTACCCGGGTAGTAAATCTTTCTTCTGTCACGTGACAACTTCTACTTCTTCTTTTTTTTTCTTTTTTTTTCTATTTTTTCTTCCTGGAAGGACCTGACTTTATCAAAAAGACAGTGGCTGCGTCCGAAACCGCCTACTGAATGAGTAGGTACTTAATTTCAATAAGTACTTACTTAACGAGCGCTAAAAGAGTAGGTACTTAATAGCCAAATCTCGTTGAGTATGAATGCGATCCGGACATAATCCGCCATGTTGACGTTATCATGTGACCTACGACGTAATCACAAGCGCAACAACTTTAAAGATATGAGTGACAGGTTTAATTCATCTATCTGTAAATATCTTGATATTGATTAAACTTGCTCATTTTGTGGTCTTGTTGAAGAAACAGCTGCCCAGTAATTTTGTGATTGTAGTACAACTAATGTTTTGGGTCAATTTAAAGTTCTTATATTTTTAAATACTAATGTGACCCACAGTTTATTTTTTGTTACGAAAACCCAAAATCGCGTGAATATGTTGTTAATTTCTTTATTTTATATGCAAAAATGTTCATCCACACAAGTAAAAGTGACATAAATCTCCTTTACGTTTTCCTCTTTTTCTTGTTGAGTTAGCTCTAGTTTCATCCCTCAGGCTTATAAACAATAAACAAATACTTTTTATGCATTATGATGTATTCAAAATATTTAACCTCGTCATCATGCTTAATCTCAAACTATGATGTACACAAACCCATATATTTTTTTTTTTTTTTTTGTCATTATTATTGTTCATTGTTAAAGATACAACCATGGTATTTTCCCTGATCTTGTATGTAACTATAGGTCCTGCAATAAAAGTAAAGATATGAGCGACAGGTGCACTAACACCTCACAGCACCAGTAACTCCACAACCCTACCTAGTGCGGATTTCCTCAGTGTTTGCAATGTCTGCACAAAGACGACGTCGGGCAGCTGCTCGAAGATCTCGCCTTTGAAGAAGACTGTTGATTTTATACTCAAAAAATGTAAGTATAAACTACTTAAAAATTAAGATTACCCCAGAATGAATTGCATTGCTAGCCCACCCCAACACTTATACACAATAATATTGATAAATGCTGACCAAAACTTAATTATATTACTTTTCGTTTTACTTCTTTAGTAAAACAAGCAAAATGTAAAGTTTTGTCATATGACATAGCTACGCAATGAATACACACTAGACAGTTACAGCTGATGTGAATACATCTCAATTTACAGTCACGTAACGAATTAATGCATGAATAAAATATATAAATTTACTGATAATAGCATAATTAATCAAAAAAAAAGAAAAAGAATTAATGAAAGTAACAATGACAATAAATAAATGCATATACAAGTCAACAGCACATGAAACAAAGCTTTATTCAAATTTATTGTTCTAACAATCACGTATTTGCAGGTGGTGATCCCCACATCCTGCTGCCATCTCAACACAGCTGTGCCCATTCTGCAGCTGACCACCGTGAACACCTTCACCTGTCTTTGTCATCCATCATGTCCCTCACTGCTGCTCTTCTCAATGGGGACATCGTTGATCCAGAGGATGAGGAAGACCATGATGATGGACCCCTGAACCCCACAACCTTGAAGCAAGAGTGGGAGAGGATGTGTGGGACAATCTGGCTGCCGCTGTGTCTGCTCCAAACATTTGTGTGCCTGCTCTCCATCAGCATGACTAAATAAACAGATTAAAACATTTTACAATTCATGTCAGCATTCTGTTTCTTGCCATATTTCCTTTCATATTTTTACAATTACAGGCTAATTTTTGTTGTAGCTTCATTACTTTTGTGGTGTAGTGGGTTAAACTGCTGAGCTGGTCAGCAGAAGTTTTCTGGTTCGATCGCCGCAGCCGTCACCACCAGTGTGTCCTTGAGCAAGACACTTTATTCCAGGTTACTCCAGCGGGATCATCCCTGTAATAAGAGCACTGTAAGTCACTTTGGATAACAGCATCTGCCAAATGGTCAAATGTAAATGTGATTTTTGAAATTCCTTTTTTGTTAGTGTCTTAGGCGCAAATGCTAATTAAAGCTGCTTATTTCTTAAAGTTTACTTTAAGGTACTATAATATAAATGCATACATAAATTTCATACAGTTTCTATTTGGGTGCACAAAGGGTTAGTTCACCCAAACATATGAATTCAGTCATTATTTACTCGCCTTCACGCTGTTCAATCCCTGTGTTCATTTTTTTTTTTTTCCTTCTTCTGAACACAAAAGGTGATTTTGGTCAAGTTTGTCCTGCTGGTTTCTGTTCATACAGTATCAGTCAATGGAGCCTGAATTCCAGAAGCTTCATGACATTATTTGATGATGCTTTTGAAGCTTATGAAAGTCAGGCTCCATTGTATGAACAGAAACCAGCAGAACAAACTGGACCAAAATCACATCAATGTTTTTTGGTCTTTTTCTAGATGCTCTTGCTGGCTCTGGGCTCACTAAGAAAGAAGAGACCACAGCAACATCCAGTCCAAATGAGGCAGTAAGGGCAGGAGGAGTGAGGAGGGTCTCATCCATGACTCTACACCATTTCCAGGATCTGCTGTGGCTCTCCATCCTCAGTGCTCACACCAGTCTGAGGACATTTCACATCCTACAAAAGTGCACAAACATCATACAAAAGCAGTCATTTTAACAGCATTATGTCATCTGAATTCTGTATTAGAAGTAACAAAATGATCTTATTTTATATTTGTGTTTCAGGTTTTCCCTTTTTTCCCCCCCACAAATGCTGCCGTCACCTTGTCTTGCAGGTCCTGCTCCACAAAAGCTCTGCAGCAAATGTACAGACATCAAGAATCAGAAAAGTGCTGTAATAACTCTGTTTGAAATTACAATAATTAAAATAAAACTACAACTTAAGATTTAAGTAGATTTTTCATTCATTTCTGTAGTATCGTCACTCAAAGCCTTTGATAGCATCATTCCTTCATCAGCCTCTCTCCACCGGATAAACACACGTGATCATCTGTCCCTGTAACATCAGACAAGATTCAAGTTTCCTCTGAGATTTATGTGCTCAATACTATATTTACATGTTGAGGTTGTCGATGATCTGTTAACTCACTTTTTATCCAACACAAATGTTCCTTAATTTATCAGCAGTACTAATGGACAAATACAATAGATAACTTATGTTTATTTTAGGTAGATTTATTTATTTACATTATTTTCATTCATGTAATGTAAACAGTTTTGACAACAGTGAATTCTACATAATAGCACACATACCTCACTCATAGAACATAATCCATCACTCATAAGTCATAATACTTAAAGAAGATGTTCCTGTCAAATGTTAAATAAACATTTAGGAAGCATCTTTATGATGTATATGGTTTAGAATTCATGTAAATCCACTTGGAGATGAACGTGTGTTTACTGAAGCTCCCCTGTTATCTATACATAATAAAACGTGTTTTTACTGCAAAATCACAACTATACTAGCATCTTTACACATTCAACAGATTACGCTACAGTAGCTCAACAAATGCGATTTTAACACAAGGAACCGTGTTTACTCACATTTGAAAGCATCCGCGCCGCTTTTCTCCTCCGTGTTCGATTATGATGTATCCTCTCCCGTGGCCTCCTGGGATAGAAAAGTTTCCATCGAGGAACACTTCAGAATCTGGGCGGAAGCAGTAGGCCATCCGGGAACTTCTCGCCTACTCTTTTCTTACTGAGGTTTCGGACATACTTATTCGCACAGTTAGCCACTGCTAAGCTCTGTAAGCCACTGCTAACACACAACTAATGTTGCACAATGTCACAGGCAAACACACAAACCAACAACATTCAATCTGGAGCAGGGGAGAAGTTTGTCTCCTCCAGCAAGTTCTGTACTCCCCCAATATACTCCCAGTCTCAGGCATGCTAACACAAACGAGCTACAGGTGGTGGTGATTTGGTCTGAGATTTGGCCACATCATTTCAGGTTTCCTTTTAATTAATGTGGCACAACTGTTAAAAGTAATACTCTCATTGAAATGTAGAAGCATTTTAACAAAAAAGTGTTAATAAAAATCATTATTTTAACATTTACTAAGTCTCAATATGAATTATAGAACAATATTAATGGGTAGTATGACAAAATTATATTTATGTATGCAGCAGAGGACCTCTTATTGGCTCACTTTCATTTTAACAGTGTCTGTTTTGTCTAAGGTTTATTTTACATGTTAACTCCATTAATTAAATGTGTTTAAACACACATTTTGTTGCAGAAATGGATATTTGAAAACAATAATGAGGTAAGAAAATGCAGATTCTAGGTTTCCCCTTTAAAAATCATAATTTTCAGGTCTCAATGAACAAATGAATTGGTAAACCTTGACAAAAATGTGATTTGTAATGTTATTATAAGGATTTATATAGTTTGAAGAGATTATAAATGACGAAACCTTGAATTATATTAGTGGCCTTCTGCTGCCATCTGGTGGCATAAAATGACAGTGTCAGGCAATTTAATGTAGAAAACTATGTTTTTAAAGGTTTTTTGACAGTTATAGCGCCACCTATTGCCCGATCTCCACCATTTGTTTTTGGGTGTCCTCAGAGTGTGCCCATACATATGTGTGCCAATTTTGGTGAAAATATCTAATTTCGTTTTGAAGTTATAGACACGTATATATATATGAGAGCATAAAAAATGACCCATGAAAGACTTTGATCAGATTTTTTTGCCACTTCCTATCAAAATTTTGACATTTGGGTTTTAACTTTTAGTAAACCAACTTAGGTTCCGTGTTTCCTATGGTGGTTTCGTCTCGATCGGAAAAACAGTTTCAAAGATATTCGCGAATGTTTTTTAAGCGCTAAATCACAACGTAGCATAAACCATAAGCCGAAACCTGGCATGCGTGGTATCGTTGGACTCGGCAAGAATTCAGGAGTCTAAAGACATAACTCCAGTTAAAATAAGTTGATCACACCCTGAGTTATATACATTTTCATCCAAAAGCATTAAAAACACAAGTTTTTTAAAGTTTTCTAAAAGTTATAGCGCCACCTATGGTCCGATCTCCATAAAAATTGGTGTGCTTCTTTAGAATCATATCCTGCATGTGCTCACCAAATTTCGTGAAGTTCTGCATTTTCGTTTAGGATTTATAGGCTTTTTGGTATATTTGGCCACGCCCACTTTCTAAATTACCCTGTTATAGCGACCCAGTGGGTAAAGTTCAACTTTTTTTTTGATAATTACTGATCTAGAGAGTCCAGAGAATTGTCATGCACTGGTTTTATTCCGATTGGGCAAAAAACCTAGGACTAGTTTGCAAAAGTAGGTTTTTAAAATATTCACGAATAAATAAACAGTTTGATTGACAGCATTGGTTCTTGAGGCAAAATTGTTCAGTATGAGGAGATCTATCAAATGATATGCATATTGTGTGGATTTATGAAACACCAAGTGATTACTGAGTCGTGAAACTCGTTAGCGCCAACTAGTGGCCAATTTCTTTCAAAATTCTTACAGACCTCCAGGCCCATGAGTCGATCATGCACACCAAGTTTGGTTTCCGATCGGCCTCCGTTAACCTTGTCTAATAGGTGCTCAATCTTCATTGGCCGATGGCGGCCATGTTTTTTGAGATACGCCAATGTCCTCATAGACCATCATGCCCCCTTGGACCAACACACTGCATGCCAAATTTTAAGTCAATCGGACTAACAGTTGCATAGTTATAGCTGTTTTCATGTTTTTTTCATGTTATAGCGCCACCTAGTGGCCAATCATCGCTATTTTTTTATCGTGACCAAAAATTTAGCCCGTACATAGATGTACTGAGTTTGGTGCAATTATCTCATTTCGTTCTTGAGTTATAGCCATTTTAGTAAAAGTGGCTCTGCCCACATCATACGTTTTGGCGTCCCTTCGCGACCGTGAATCAAAATTTAAATTTTTTTTAATAATTATTGATATTCAGACTCCAGAGAACATTTCTGCACTGGTTTGGTTCCAATCAGGCAAAAAACCTAGGACTAGTTTGCAAAAGTAGGTTTTGAACAAAATTCAAAATGGCGGAAAAATGTGCATAAGATATAAGACACTTGAGACTGGGTCAAACGGTCTAGGAGTTATGAGCCTTTTCGCGCATTTTATCACTGTAGCGCCACCTATTGGCCAATTGGGGTCATAACTTCTGAGGTTCTCCCCAAATTGAGGACTATCATTTGACAAAGTTTGAAGTCTCTAGCACTTACGGTTTGGGCTGCACGATCAGTTTTAGCGGAGAATAAAAAAAAATAATAATAATCCTTACAATTACAATAGGGTTTCAGCACTACGTAACCCCAAATAATAACACAAGGAAAAGACTTTCTGAACAGTGTTTGGGGAAACCTTTCTTTTATTGGTCATACCAAACAGGCCTGATTGTATTTCCTTTTAGTTCCATTGACTATGTTTGCAAACTTTGAACTATTTTCAATTGATGGTACCAATACAAATTTTTTTTTTTTTTCTTCTTTCACAAGTTGTAGTGAAATTGCTGACTCAAATCCTCCTTACAAACTTAGACGTTAACTATTCTGTCACGCTACTGTGCCCATTCATCCTGATTAGTTCATTTAGAACCCCATACTAGAGTGACACAACGGGTTACAAGATGAACACAAACAAAATTTTTTTTAAAAATAATCTCTGGGAATGCTTTATAATGCAAGATCACGTGTTCCTAAAAGTCAAAGCATCAAACAGCACACATAGTAATAACTACAGTAATCCATACGACCCCAATGGATGACTCAATGTCTTCTGAAGTGAAAGTGTTTGTAAGAAAAATACCAAACATTTAAAATTTTTAAAATGTAGACTACTGCTTCCGACCAACTGTCACCTGTGCGACGTGTGTGTGCATGAGAGGGTTGAGAGTTCATGCTTGACGTAACTTGAGGTGTGACGTAATCGCGCCAAGAAACTCAAACGAAAAGTCATGCCGTTCTCGGGTGCCGTCCGTTTTTTTTTTTTTTTAATTACTACTCAAAACAAAATTCTGTCAGGGAATGAACACAGACAGAGGATCCAAGTGCAAGAATGACAATATTTATTGACAGGAAAATGCTGTACAATAACTTCACTCCAAGGGTCAGTCGAGGCAGAGGCTGTGGCGTGCAGAGTGGCGAGGCACTGGGTGGCGCAGGGCTACAGCGGGTATCAGAGAACAAGGATAATCCAACCCAGAAAACAGGGCACACGACGAAAGTCCAGAATCCAAAAACCAGGAAGAAACACACAGAGAACACGACACCGGGAACAGCCTGCAACGAACTGACAAAGACACATAAAGACATGCACAATATATAACAACCACTAACAAGACACGGCTGGCAACAGATCGCAATCAGACCATAATGGGTGACGCCCACACAATCATTCACTCACACCCAACACACACACACACACACACACACACACACACACACACACACACAACAACACACGAGGGTGAGTAAGTGAATCCATGAACCGTGACAGTACCCCCTCTCCTATGAGCGCCTCCTGGCGCTCCCAGGAGAGCCTACCTGTTGATAGTAATCATCAATAAGAGAGTGATCCAGGATGTCCCTGGCAGGAACCCAACTCCTCTCTTCCGGACCGTAACCCTCCCAGTCCACCAAGTACTGGAATCCGCGTCCCCTTCGCCTAGCGTCCAAAATACGACGAACCGAATAAACGGGTTCCCCATCTACGAGACGCGGCGGGGGGGGAACCGGAACCGGCGGATTAATGTTAGCATGAAAAACAGGTTTGATTTTAGATACGTGGAATACGGGGTGAATTCTACGGTACGCTGGGGGGAATTTGAGGCGGACTGTCACCGGACTAAGAATCTTGGTGACAGTAAACGGGCCAATGAATTTAGGTGCCAACTTATTACATACGGAGCGGAGCGGAATGTTCCTGGAAGAAAGCCACACTTTTTGTCCGACGACGTATACGGGAGGCTTCAGCCGGTGGCGATCGGCCTGGGCCTTGGTGCGCGCTCCCACCTGAATAAGAGTCTCTCGGGCTCTTCTCCACGTGTGACGACACCTCTGGACGAAGGCGTGAGCGGAGGGGACCGCGACTTCGGATTCCAGACTAGGAAAGATAGGTGGCTGGTAACCTAGACTACACTGGAAAGGCGACAGGCCCGTAGCCGACACTGGTAACGAGTTGTGCGCGTACTCCACCCAAGGAAGCTGCTGACTCCAGGATGAAGGATTCTGAGCTACCCGACATCGCAACGTTCTCCCCAAATCCTGGTTGGCTCTCTCAGCTTGCCCGTTACTCTGGGGATGGAACCCAGATGACAAACTAACAGTCGCTCCCAGTAATCTGCAAAACTCCTTCCAGAATCTGGAGGTAAACTGGGATCCCCTGTCAGAAACCACGTCTACCGGGAGGCCATGAATACGAAAGACGTGATTAATGACAGTAACCGCTGTCTCCTTGGCAGAGGGTAATTTGGGCAAGGGGATGAAATGTGCCGCCTTCGAGAACCGGTCCACTACGGTCAAAATAACCGTATTGCCCTGTGAAGGAGGGAGGCCTGTTACGAAATCTAGCGCTATGTGGGACCAGGGTCTTGAAGGGACAGACAGCGGTTGAAGAAGCCCATCTGGGGAACGATTAGAAATCTTACCACGAGCGCAGACAGAGCAAGCCAAAACAAAATTGCGAACATCGCGAGCCATGCAGGGCCACCAGAATCGTTGCTTAACCAAAAACATGGTACGACTAACCCCTGGATGACAAGCCAGATTGGAATCATGGCCCCATCGGATAACGTCTGGACGTAACCTCTCTGGTACAAATAATCGACTCGGTGGGCACCCGGGCGGAGGCGTTACCCCTTCTAAGGCCGTGTGGACCTTCGACTCGACCTCCCATGTGAGTGAAGAGACAATGAGTCTCTCAGGTAAAATACACTCGGGAGTGGACGGGCGCTCGGAACGATCAAAAATACGAGATAAAGCATCGGGCTTGATGTTCTTAGACCCGGGACGATATGATAGAGAAAAATCGAAACGACCGAAAAACAGAGCCCACCGAGCCTGCCTAGAGTTTAGTCTTTTAGCGGATCTGATGTATTCTAAATTCTTATGATCGGTCCAGACGATGAAAGGTACCCCCGACCCCTCCAACCAGTGACGCCATTCTTCCAAAGCTAATTTGACCGCCAGCAGCTCCCTGTTACCAATGTCGTAATTCCGTTCGGCGGCGGATAAGCGATGAGAAAAAAACGCGCAAGGATGCATCTTATCGTCCGTGGCGGCGCGCTGGGAAAGAACTGCCCCTACCCCCACCTCTGAAGCATCAACCTCCACCACAAACTGACGTGAAGGATCAGGGGCGACAAGAATGGGAGCCGAAACAAAGCGGCTCTTCAGATTGGAAAATGCAGCCTCAGCTGTATTAGACCACCTGAACGCCGTTGCGGTGGAGGTTAAGGCGGTCAGAGGAGCGGCTAGTTGGCTGAAGTTGCGAATAAAACGCCGGTAAAAATTGGCGAATCCCAAAAACCTCTGCAGGGCCTTACGGGAATCTGGGATTGGCCAATCCACCACAGCCTTAACCTTGTCAGGATCCATGCGCACCCCCTCAGACGACACGATATACCCTAAAAATGGAACTGACTGTGCATGAAAAACGCACTTCTCCGCCTTGACAAAAAGCCCATTCTCTAGCAGCCTCTGGAGCACTCGTCTGACGTGTTGCACATGTTCCTGGAGAGAAGAAGAAAATATCAATATGTCGTCCAGGTAGACATAAATGAACTGATCGATCATGTCTCTCAACACGTCATTAACGAGTGCTTGAAACACGGCGGGCGAGTTGGAAAGGCCGAAAGGCATAACCAAGTATTCAAAGTGCCCTCTAGGGGTGTTAAATGCCGTCTTCCACTCATCCCCCTCCCTAATGCGAACCAAATGATAAGCGTTGCGCAGGTCCAATTTCGTGAAAAGAGACGCGCCCTGCAGCCGTTCAAAGGCAGAAGACATCAACGGCAAAGGATAAGTATTCTTTACCGTGATGTTGTTCAGTCCTCTGTAATCAATGCACGGCCGCAGCGACCCGTCCTTCTTACCCACGAAAAAAAAACCCGCCCCCGCGGGAGACGAGGAAGGGCGGATGATCCCAGCTGCCAGAGAATCAGAAATGTATTTCTCCATGACCTCCCTTTCAGGATTAGAAAGTGAATATAACTTGCCTTTAGGCGGAGAAGACCCTGGTACTAAGTCTATGGCACAGTCGTAGGGACGATGCGGAGGAAGAGAAGCAGCCCGGGACTTACTGAACACTTCCTTCAGGTCAAGGTACTCCTCTGGCACGTTTGACAGATTCACCGACGACTCCTGTAACACAGAACGAGACACAGAAGAACAGGCAGACAACAAACAAGACGCATGACACTGGTTGCTCCATTCTGCCACGGACCCCTGACCCCACTCAATCCTGGGCTTGTGTTTGAGCAACCACGGATGACCCAAGACGACCGGATGAGTAGTAGATCTAGAAATAAAAAATGGCAACTGTTCAGTGTGATTACCGGAAGTGATGACGGTTAAGGGCTCCGTGGCTTGTGTGATGGTGGGTAGCTTCTGTCCATTAAGGGCGATGACAGTTATGGCATGTTCCAAAGGGTGAATGGGTATGTGCAAACGCGTGACCAGATCATAGTCCATGATGCTGCCCTCCGCCCCCGAGTCGACCAGAGCCTGGCAGGTGTGATGCCCCGATACCCACTGTAGTCTCACCGGGAGGAGTGTCGCAGATGAGGATTTATCCAAGGAAAGACCACCCGACAATAACCTCGGTACTACTGTCGGGCTCTGCCTTTTACGGGACACTCCCTAAGAAAATGCCCCGCCCCTCCACAGTACAAACACAGTCCCATCTCTCTCCGGTGTAATCTCTCCTCCCGGGAGAGCCGAGCTCTACCCACCTGCATGGGTTCAGGATCGAACGGGGGACCGACCGTGTTAACTCCGCTGGCACCGCTCTCCTCCATTTCCTCGAAGCGCGCTACGGGCCTCTTACGCGCCGCGCGTTCTTGCAAGCGAGCGTCCACCCGCAGCGCGAGCTCAATGAGACCGTCGAGACTGGTGGGTAGATCCAGCTGGTAAATCTCCTGCTGAACACGGTCGGCCAACCCATGCAGGAACATATCCCACTGCGCCTCCTCGTTCCACTTGCATTCCGCTGCCAGGGTGCGGAATTTGATGGCGTAATCAGACACTGGTTGGATTCCCTGCCGCAGATCCGCGAGTTTGCGCGCGGCCTCCCGTCCCGCCACCGAACGGTCGAAGACCCGTCTCATCTCCTGCGACAGGGTGTGGAATGAGGAGCAGCACTGATGTTTGTTCTCCCACACCGCTGTTCCCCACAACGCTGCGCGTCCCGTCAGAAGCGTCATGACCAACGCGACTTTAGATTCCTCAGAAGAAAACGTGTTAGGTTGCAAAGAGAAATAAATAGAGCACTTCGTTAGAAAGGCTCTACAAACATCTGGTTCTCCAGCATACCTCTCTGGTGCAGGAATACGCGGCTCTTGTTGACTGCTGACGTTGGCGGATGGGTGGGGAACAGACGGTGGAGCTGGCGCAGTGGAAGATGAAAGATGTTGAACCTGGGTAGATAACTCAGCCACCTGCGCCACCAACGCCTGAACGGCACGAGCAGTGGCCACCACTTGCTCGTCCTGATGATCCATCCGTTGAGCACTCCTGCTCAAATACTCCTGAAGATCCGACGACCTTGCTGGATCCATAAGTGGTCAGTTCGTTCTGTCAGGGAATGAACACAGACAGAGGATCCAAGTGCAAGAATGACAATATTTATTGACAGGAAAATGCTGTACAATAACTTCACTCCAAGGGTCAGTCGAGGCAGAGGCTGTGGCGTGCAGAGTGGCGAGGCACTGGGTGGCGCAGGGCTACAGCGGGTATCAGAGAACAAGGATAATCCAACCCAGAAAACAGGGCACACGACGAAAGTCCAGAATCCAAAAACCAGGAAGAAACACACAGAGAACACGACACCGGGAACAGCCTGCAACGAACTGACAAAGACACATAAAGACATGCACAATATATAACAACCACTAACAAGACACGGCTGGCAACAGATCGCAATCAGACCATAATGGGTGACGCCCACACAATCATTCACTCACACCCAACACACACACACACACACACACACACACACACACACACACAACAACACACGAGGGTGAGTAAGTGAATCCATGAACCGTGACAAATACACAGAATAACAGATAATAATAATGAGAAACAGACAAGACAGAAAAACAGATGGCAGTTCTTGCACGAGTTTCACATGAAACACCCGCAAGAACTTCATGAAAGCTTGAAGCTTCACGTTGCTTCGTCAAACGTGAAGTCGACTCTCATGCACATGCTGGTGACAGTTGGTTGGAAGCAAAAAGATGAGTAAACCATGAGAACTTTTCTGGGTGTACTGTATTTTCTTTTAATACATAATACAGAATCGCAAAAGACATGGGATTCCTTCTTAAGATTCATCAGTGGTAAGACTGAAAAAGAAGAAAAGGAACAAGAGGAGGAGGAAGCCAAGCAAGAGAGAAAAAAAGGACAAAACGTGCTACTTTCTGTTAAGACTATGATTTAAAATGAAAAGTTGATTTAAAAAAAATAATAATAAATGAATAAGAAGTGTTGTAAACCAGTTTTGAATTGAGTTGTTTTTTAAATAAAGGTTTCGCACTCAGTGATATCAGATTGTGTGTGTTTTTATTGTACTTACCCTGTAACTACATGAAACAAGAGGGTAACAAGCACCACTTTAATTTACAGCCCACAAAGTCATACTTACCCTGTAACTACATGAGACAAGAGGCTAACTAGCACCACTTTAATTTACAACCCTCAGATGTCATACTTACCCTGTAACTACATGAAACAAGAGGGTAACAAGCACCACTTTAATTTACAACCCGCAGATGTCATACTTACCCTGTAACTATGGAACAAGAGTATTTCCCCTAGTATAAGTACTCCTTAGATCTAAAATACTTACAGTATAATAATTTGTTATTTTCCTGGATGTTACCGCTTTATTCCCCAGACTTTACATATTGTTCCCCTATACTTACACATAGTCACTTTATAGGTACACTATAATTACCGGAAGTTATGCTATAAATATGCTGTAATTACGCAGTACTTTCCGGGATGTAATCTAAAGCGTTACCCTGTTACGGTGATGATACTCAGCTCTATATTTCTTAGCGCCCTGACGAAACTTACTATTTCACAAAATTAACGGAATGCATAGCTGATATAAAAAATTGGATGACTAGTAATTTCCTACTATTTAATTCAGAAAAAAACTTTATAATTCTAATTATTGGACCAAAAACCTCTGCACGTAATAACCTAGAATACTGTCTAACACTTGATGGCTGCTCTGTTAAGTCTTCATCATCAGTTAGGAACCTGGGTGTGCTCTTTGATATCAATCTTTCATTTGAAAGACACATTTCTAGCATCTGTAAAACCACATTCTTCCATCTTAAAAATGTATCTAAACTACGACTTTTAACAGATTCTCTCAATGACAAATGCGGAACAGTTAGTTCATGCGTTCATGAGCTCAAGGCTAGATTACTGTAACGCTCTACTGGGTGGTTGCCCTGCTCGCTTAATAAACTAAATACAGCTCCTACAAAATGCAGCAGCTAGAGTTCTTACTAGAGCCAGGAAGTATGACCATATTAGCCCGGTTCTGTCAACACTGCATTGGCTTCCTGTTAAACATCGTATAAATTTTGCTAAATACTTACAAAGCACAAAATGGTTTAGCTCCCCAGTACCTGAGCGGGCCAGACAAGTAATTTGGCAATGTCACTTTGTAAAAAAGACTAGGCGTCTGCACACATACACATTCAAACGCGCAGACCTATAGACTAAACACGTAAATGAACGGCAAGAACGCATTAAAAGTCTTTGATTTTCAGTTAAAAAGGTGTCATTTAAGTGGCCCCTAAGTTAATAATTAACAATTTTTACAACGGTAGTGATTCGATCAAAAACCTACTTTCAATCAATAATAACTTTTTCTTCAAGCTGCTGTAAAGCTAAAACAATCTCTGTCCATTAATTTTCCTGTTATCACTGTGAAGCTGCTTTGAAACAATCTGTATTGTGAAAAGCGCTATATAAATGAAGTTGACAAGATGACTTGATCTTAGTGCTGCGTTCGACACTATAGATCACAAAATACTCTTAGATCGACTACAAAATTACACTGGTATTCAGGGACAGGTATTAAGGTGGTTTAGATCATGCTTATCAGACCGTTACCATATTTAATCGGGAAAAAATATAAGATAACATCAGTAAATTATGGAGTGCCGCAAGGATCTGTGTTAGGCACTCTGCTATTTTCAATATATATGCTGACACTTGGTAATATTATAAGAAAACATGGATTTAGTTTTCACTGCTATGCTAATGATACTCAATTATATATTTCATCATGACCAGATGAAATCTCTAAATTATCCAAGAGATTTAAAGATATAAAACACTGGATGACCTGTAATTTTATTCTATTAAATTCAGATAAAACTGAGGTATTACTTATTGGACCAAAAACTTGTACACAGACTCTCTTAGACTACAATTTGCATTTCATGCATTCATGACATCTAGACTAGATTACTGTAATGCATTACAAGCTGGTTGTCCTGCATCCTCAATAAACTAGTCCAAAATGCAGCTGCTAGAGTTCTTACTAGGTCAAGATCATATAACACCAATTTTATCATCTCTACACTGGTTTCCTATTAAGTTCCATATTGATTATAAAGTAATGCTACTGACCTATAAGGCCCTAAATGGCTTAGCTCATGTGTATTTAACTGATCTTCTATCGCCCTACAATCCATCACGCTCTTTAAGATCACAAAACTCTGGGCTTCAGGTTGTACCTAGGATATCTAAGTCCACTAAAGGAGGGAGAGGGTTTTCACATTTGGCTTCTAAACTCTGGAATAGCCTTCCTGATGATGCTCGGGGCTCAGACTAACTCACCCAGTTTAAATTTAGATTAAAGATGCATCTCTTTAGCCAAGCGTTCACATAATGCATCTCGTATCCTTGTACTCCAGTTATATCAGATCAATTGCACATCATTATTTTTGATTAATGTGTTAACAGCAGCTAAGCTATTTATTTTCCAGTTGTTTTTCTTATCTAGGGATGCCCATCCAGAGTTAACTAGAGAGTAGTTTGGATCCAGCCTCTTATGAAGACTTCAGATGCCTCAACACCTGTGAAGAGATGACCCCAACCCCTGTGAGGACCTCAGATGACGCAAACTCTGGATCAACATGCACCATTTCAAATGTTGCTATATGCTAATCATTTGTTAACATGTATTCATTACTTCATTGAGCTCATTGTTTCTAACATTGTTTAAATTAATACATTGTTAGCTAACTGCGTGATTTGTATTTGTACATTTCTGAAATTACATAATTTGGACACAGTCACCTTTGATAACAGATTACTCTAAATTGTGATGCTGACATGCATTTTCTGTAAAGCTGCTTTGAAACGATATATATGGTGAAAAGTGCAATAAAAAATGAATGTGAACTGAATTGAAAATTATCACCTGCCTGACCTGTGAGCCTGAATTTTGCTTCCTTGCTAGATTATGACTCCAGTTCAAATCAAGTTGTTTGACAAATAACATTCCTCATACCTTAGTACTTGATAGCATCACTATACCATGGTATCACCACAGTATTTTTTTTTTTTTTTTTTTTTTTTGCACAGCAAAAGTCAAATGCATGACTGACATCTAGAGAACATTCTGAGAAAAAAACTTGCAAGTAGACAACTTCTCAGAACAGCAATAAACTGTGCATGCAAAAAAATGTCCTTTAATTCCATCAGGACTGTTGTCTCTGTTGGCAGGGTGACGTCCTTTTTTTTTTTTTTTTTGAGGGCATTACCTGCTCTTTTAAAGCAACACCCCATACAACCTTAATCATAAATTAGTTACTTAGAGTGGGTGAGTGGGTCAGAGAGAGAGAGGAGAGATGTGGATGACTCTGTATATTACTCTATACCTGTCATTTAACTGTATATCTGCAGCTTCAGTCCTCAGATCAGGTACCTGTCAGCTCCAGGGACGCTTCAAATTAAATGGAATGTACCAGGATGGAGATGTTATACTTGGAGGCCTGTTTCATGTTCACTTTTTCACAGTGTTCCCAGAGCCGAGCTTCAGAACCGAGCCAGAACCACCATACTGTGAAAAGTGAGTTAGGGTCCAAAGTGATTATAAACCTATATAATATAATAATAATAATAATAATAATAAATACCAAAAATGTGAAGGTTAAGTTCTCGTTGCCCTCTTTTATCTTAGCTAACTTACTCACATGATGTATTGACAGCAGTAATTCTGCCTTGGCAAAGAATCTGTTGAAACCACTGTAAATTTAACCAAGTATGCACAATAGGAGGGCTTCATGAGTGATGCTTGATCTCAAATGTTTGTTTTTGTTTTTTTCTATGCATTAATGCTTGTATTAATTAATATTTTAATTACTTCATGTCATCATTTATCTTGTTTTTTCTTCTTAGATTTAATATGGAAATCTTCCAGCAGGCACAGACCATGGCTTTTGCAGTGAATGAGATTAATAATAATCCAAACCTGCTGCCTAACATAACTCTTGGTTATCATCTTTATGACAACTGTGTGAGACTAGAAATGGCGTTCCGGGCTGCCATATCCCTGGCTAGTGGGACAGAGGAGTCCTTCTCCAGCCTAAACTGCACTGGCCCCCCTCCTGTGATTGGGATTGTAGGGGATCCAAGTTCAACTCCTTCCATTGCGATTTCCAATGTTCTTGGGCTGTTTCGAGTACCAATGGTAAGATGGGATGAAAAAAGTAAAAATACACTATGTGCACTTTTTTGCACCTTTAGGTTACATTTAGTGTTTTTAGCCATATGTCCTCAATTTGTTTTTTTTACAGAACCTATTTTGGAAAAATATTCTGGATAAAAAAGAAAAAAAGAATAATACAAAAGCACTGATCATTATGTTTGTCGTACTCCAGAGCAGCGATATATATCGATATATTGTACAAACTCGATATACCACCCAGTTCTAAGAGCTGGGTGGTATATCGAGTTTGTATGATATATCGATATATATTTTATAAACGATATGGGATGAGGCAATACCATTTATCGATAGTTTGTTATGATGAGTGCATCATCTGAAAAATAGCAGAGGACACAGAGTAAGCTGCTGCAGAGATGTGCATAATCCAATTTGTCTTAACTGAGACATCCTTTATATTAATGGCTTCAAAATAACTATTAAGATATTTAACGTGTATAGTTTAAAGTGACTTGCTTGTTAGACGCTCTGAGAGATAGCCTACATGTGCTGTTTAATGCTTATGTTTTGTTTTCCTCAGTGCATAACTTACATTTCACAAGTATATTTTCCATCTGTTATTATTCTGTAGTCATTTAAATATTACAATGACATGTTTTATATTATGGACTTTTATATTATGGTAAGATTTAGTTAACGCGTATTGCCCAGACAGACACTCTGACAGATAGCAACATATGCTGTTTAATGCTTTTGAGATGTGATGTTTTCTTCAGTGAAATGTTAGGTCACGAAAATATATAGATTTTTCTGTCAAGAGCGAACGAGCCATGCGAGTTTCCTCTAAATTTCACAGACTTCAGTGAACGAGCGCCACCACACGCATGCACGGCAATCAGATGGAGCGCATTAGAATACGAGCCAATAATTCTGAGAAAAAATATTGCTACATTTTGCTAAAATATTTGTTTTTGGATATTAAATATGCCATATATAGAATTTTAAACCTACAAGTAAGTGGATTTTTATTATCAGTATTGTAATGGGGTAATCAAATGTAGGCTAATGTAACTCCTAATCTCAGATGAGTGAATGTGTGTTCCTCTTACCTGTTAACATTTTGTCAGTGCTTTTGTTTTTTAATTTCATTTTTAGTTTAGTGAATTTAATGTCTGCTTTAAAAAGTATTTTTAACCCCCTTTTTTTTTTTGCACATAATATAACATAGCATACATGGGTACATTTGATAAACCTTTTATATAAACATTGTTTGTAGGATTTTGGCCAGGATGCAATTTTTTTTTAAATACAGAATTTTTATCTTCTCTCTTCTTCTCTCTCCATTTTTCTTAATTAGGTTAGTCACTATGCCACCTGCTCCTGTTTAAGTGACAGGAAAAAGTACCCCTCTTTCTTCAGAACAATCCCCAGTGATGCCTTCCAGGTGCGGGCTATGGTTCAGATCTTGAGGCATTTTGGATGGACCTGGGTTGGTCTTGTCTACAGTGATGATGATTACGGCATCTATGCTGCTCAGTTATTTCAGCAGGAAATGCAGCAATTTGGATATTGTGTTGCTTTTTCTGAAAAGATTCCAAATGATAACAACCACAAAGACATTCAACGTATAACAGGAGTGATTCAGGCCTCTACAGCTAGAGTGGTGGTTGTTTTTCCCACCTTTCTACTACCATTGATGGAAGAGGTTGTGTTGCAAAACATGACTGGCAAGCAGTGGATTGCAAGTGAAGCTTGGGCCACCTCATCTGTATACCATTCTCCACGTTTCCTGCCCTTCCTGGGGGGCACACTGGGCATTGCTATCAGACGTGGAGAGATTGAGGATCTTCATGACTTTCTGCTACGTCTCCACCCCAGTAATGATCCAAGAAATAATATAGTGAGAATTTTCTGGGAGAAAATGTTCAGTTGTAGTTTTGGAAATGGGGGAAGAGTGATAGATGGAGAGCAAGTGAAAAAGGTGTGTACAGGACAGGAGAATCTGAGCACCACAAACACACCATACACTGATGTTTCAGACTTGAGACCAGCTTATAATGTCTATAAGGCAGTTTATGCCCTGGCACATGCACTTCATGACCTGATGCAGTGTGAAGAGGGTAGAGGACCATTCAGTGGGAACAGATGTGCTGACATAATCAACCTGAAACCCTGGCAGGTAAGAACCACGGATATAGTGCAGATTCTCTTCAGGCATATAGAAAAGCTGAAGGTGGAAATTCAAATATGTGCTGTATATTAATTAAACACTTGCTCTGTCTACAAACTGTACAGCTGGTCCACTACCTCCAGAAAGTGAACTTCACCACAGGCTTTGGGGATCAAGTGTCATTTGATAAGAATGGAGATGCTCTGCCTATCTATGATGTGCTAAACTGGCAGCCAAGCTCTGATGGATCAATAAGGACTTACACGGTCGGTGTAGTAAAAAAAGGGGCGGCAACAGAGATGGTGCTTACACTTGATGAGGATGCAATATACTGGAACTTTGAGACAAAAAAAGTAATAAGCATTACATGTTAATGTCATCCTTTTTGCATACGTGTAATCTGAATACTAGTCAAGCTATGCTAAAACAAATGAATAAATAAATGGTAAGGATAAGCTCATAATTTAAAAGAGATGACAAACATGGCAAATAGCAGATGATATCTCTTTCAGCACCCAAGGTCTGTGTGCAGTGAGAGTTGCCCCCCAGGCACCAGGCAAGCCAGGAGGAAGGGTCTTCCTGTCTGTTGTTTTGACTGCCTGCCCTGCGGAGATGGAGAGATTTCCAATACAACAGGTGAGTAGATTATAGTTGGCTAAATTTGAATATAATTTGAAAGTAATTTATCTTTCAGTCTTTTTCTTATATACAGATGCTATTGAGTGCACAGTGTGTCCAGATGAGTTCTGGTCCAATCCAGATAAGAATCAGTGTGTCCCCAAAGCAGTAGAGTTTCTGTCCTATGAGGAACCTCTGGGCATCTCTCTGACCACTGCTTCCCTACTTGGCACCTGCATTTGCGCTCTTGTGATGGTCATCTTTGCTCATCACCGTAACACTCCCATAGTACGCGCCAACAATTCAGAGCTCAGCTTTCTGCTGCTGTTGTCATTGAAAATGTGTTTCCTGTGTGTACTGCTGTTCATTGGTCAGCCGCAGTTGTGGACGTGTCAGTTAAGACATGCTGTGTTTGGCATAAGCTTTGTCCTGTGCATCTCCAGCATCCTGGTCAAGACTATGGTGGTAATAGCCGTGTTCAAGTCATCTCGACCAGAGGGCAAAGGAGCAATGAAATGGTTTGGAGTAGCTCAACAAAGATGCACAGTTCTGGTCCTAACAGCCCTCCAGGTTGTGATATGTGTAGTCTGGCTATCAACTGCCTCTCCAACACCCCATAAAAACAACCAGTATATCCGCTCTAAAATGGTATATGAATGTGCTATTGGCTCAGTGGCTGGTTTTTCTATGTTGCTGGGATACATTGGACTGTTGGCAGCAGTAAGCTTCCTTTTAGCTTTCCTGGCGAGAAATCTTCCAGATAATTTTAATGAAGCAAAGTTCATCACTTTCAGTATGTTGATATTTTGTGCTGTGTGGATTGCGTTTGTTCCAGCATATGTGAGCTCTCCAGGGAAATATGCAGTGGCTGTGGAGATATTTGCCATTTTAGCTTCTAGTTTTGGTTTACTGGTATCCATATTTGCTCCAAAGTGCTACATCATTCTTCTACATCCAGAGAGGAACACTAAAAATGCTATCATGGGAAGAGAAACACAAAAGAAGTAGTTTTACATTATTATGGTTTAAAAATGTGAATTCAGATTTTCAACTACTTTATCATTTTAGGATTCACTTCTGTAAATAAATAAGCAAAATTATTGCAATGCTTGCTGTTTTGTTGTAATTATCATCATCCATTTGTTTGCTTTAAAATAGCACTGTTTATTAATTTATTTGTTATACTGACTTTTATGTGTTTTGTCTTCTTTGTAGGTTTACCTCCTTTGCACGTTAATTTTTCTAAAATTGTTTGATTAGAAAAGGAAATATAAAATAAGGAGAAAAGACAGAGCAAATTTTTTTGTCAAAGCTACTTGATTATAGATATAAGTCAGAAAGTTTCTCACATGATAATGGGCTAGTTGCATATGGGCACCATGTTGGATTTCCGATCTAGTGAGTGTGTGCATAGACACTTGATGCCAGTGCAAAGAGCCGAAGAAAGCTGAAAATAATCTTTTAAAGTTGTTAACCCAGATATCATGGTTACAGTGATACAATGTTGAGTTTTAGTCCAAACCATCATTTTGGTTGAGACTGACATTTCAATGTTTAAAGTGTGTTGGATAAGCATTGAAATGTTGATGAAAGTCGACAGCACACATGGGTGGAGAGAGTGACATTGAACTAACAGTGATTTGTAGTTGATGGCCACAAGATCATGCAGGTATGCATCTCTGCAGAACACTAGTGGGTGTTTCCCAATCAGTGGGGTGTTTTCAAACCATGATGGGCTTTTACTCGCTTTATTTGCTCAAATCCACTGGGGGCTTAGTTTAGGGGTGGGCCTTAATAATTTTAGCAAGTCTGTTGAAAAATTGTTGAAAAACATCCATTGTAGCTTTAAAATTGTAGCCACTGATTGGTAAACGCCCATTTTGGTTTTGCATGTGCACTTCTCAGTAGTCTAATCAATTCCTCCTCATTCAAGAGAAACCACAGGTGCATCCTATACGGTAGTGTTGTTTCTTGAACCACTTGACGTCTTTGGGTTTCAAACAATGCATCTTTCTTATTGTTTCTATGTTCTTTTGTTTGTTTGTTTTTGTGCTTGTTATTTGCATTTGATTTATTGTTACTGAATCTAATAAGATATACTTCTTTTAAAAAAGTTATTAAAGCGTTTGAATAAACCATCCATTTTCTAAATTCTTAAAAAGTGCATGCATCTTGCTTTAGTAATATTTATTAGGAATTTTATGATTAAAGTTCCAACAACATTTTTGAAGTGCAAGTGACATGAACATGAGCAAGAATATCATACTTTACACATACACAATATTGCATCTATTACTCAATCCTTTAATAGGAATGAAAGCAGATGAGGATGGACACAATTAAAAAAAAAATATGAGAAGCACCCTCTATAATACACTGAGTTATAGTCGATAGGATTATCACCTGACCTGGGGCTTGATGCTATCCTGTGCCTTATCTCCTACTCCCTCATTACTGCTTAATCAGGTAATCATTCATATTCCTGAATCTGTATTAAATTTGAGAAATTTAACTAATCTCCATTCAGTTTAGCCTGTAAACACAATAAAAAAAACTACACCTTGTGTTTATTCCTCTTTATGAGGAGTTTAGCTCCAACACACCAAAGCCACTGGAAGGCAAGCCTGCAACCTTTAGCCAAAAAAGCGTAACGGCTAATGCTAACGTTCCGCCTCTGGCGGTGCGCAGGGAAGGAGACCAGAGGCCGTTTTGTGAATGGATGTCAATGGATGAGAGGCTTCACTATGCTGATTAAACAGCTTTTGTGGGGAAATAGCTAATCATTTAATTAATCGACAGCCTGTTTGCTAATCCTTAGCATGTTTTACACTAAACAATACTTTCGTTGGGAATTATATGTAGATTTTAGCTTGATAAAAATTTTTTTTTTAAGAGAAGGCAGACTAGGGAATGTTGCGACTGATGTCACTGCCATTACACGATTGTCACATGACTCGTGTTTTCTGTGACCTAGTTTTCCCCCATTCTGTTTAATTAGTCATTTCGTTCACCTGTGTCCCATTAATTATCTTGTTAAGTTCCCTTTGTTTGTCACGTATATATATACTCTGTGTTTTCCCTCATTCTTGGTCTGTTCTCGTTGATGTTTAGTTGTGTATAGTGAGTTCCTGCCTGTTTCTGTTATTAAATATTACTCCTTGTATTCTCCTTCGTCCTTGTGCCTTCATATACACACATTACGTAACAGAAGAACGGACCTAAACAGTTTTTGTGGCGTTTTCGTTTCTTTTTGTTTTTTTCCTTCCTCTGTCACTATGGACCCTGCAGTAGCCCTACTATGCCTGGAGCAGAGGGACCACTCCCTGGAATCACACACCAGGGATTTTTTTGGAGTTGGCGTGCCTAACGCACTTTCCCGACCGCTCGTTCTGCATGTTTTACATCTCCAGCCTAAGCGAGCAGTCCTGGGCACGCCTCCCATGGAGCGGTCCTCGGAAGGATTTCGCCGCATTCATGGAGTGGGTGCTGGTGAGTAACCACTTGCCTTTCACCATCTGCCCTGCGGAGGATTACTTTACCACCAGCCCCACTCCACTGCCAGAGGCCAGTCAGCCACCACCAACGATCGTCGCAATGGAGATGTTACACGTGCCCACCGCAGACCAAGGAGGCCAGCCTGCCACGATGGATGAGCCAGGACTGAGGACAAGGTCGGATGGTACCATTGTCCCAGAGCCCGCCTCACAGCAAGGTTCTGACCAAGTGCGCGAGCCGGTAACATCGTGCGACGCTGAGGGAGTGCTTGTGGAGCTCGAGGGCTGGGAGGAAAACCCCGCCCACACCATTGCTGTGGTTGAGATGACTGCTATCCCTGGCAAATATTCTGAGGAACTGAAAGGTATTTTTGAGGCTGACCTAATTGACTTTTTTGGAAAGGTGATTTCCCATTCCCCTGATTCTCCTGTGTTCCCTGAGTCTCCTGAATTCCCTGCATGCCCACCCAGCCTCCCTTTCCCGCCTCCTCTTTCACCCAGTTCTTCAGCCAGTTCCTCAGCCACACCATCGCTACTGACCTTCACCCGCTCTACATCTTCCACATGTCAGGTAGAGATGTCTCGTGTCTTCAGGCCACCAGCTCCATCTCACTCAGAGGATCCCCTGTCTCCACTTCCAGCCTCTGTGCCCCCTGCTCCACCACAGCCCGTCGACGCTTCGGTTCCACCCTGGCTCCTCCCTCCCTCGGCTCCACCAGACACCATCGGCCATACGGCTTCTCCAGGGCTCCCTCGTCTCTCCAGCTCCACCTTGGTCAGTCATCGACCTGCCTGCACCTACGGCTCCGTCTGGCTCCGCCTTCCCTCCAGCTCCACCTCCATCCTCGGTCCCACCTCCTACTCAGATGCTCATCACCACGGCTCCTCCTCGGTTTCCAGGACCATCGGCTGTGCGTGGGCTCGTCGGCTCATCAGTTCCATCTGGGTCTCCAGCTGCATCTCCGTTGGTCGTCCCCAGGGTGTCGTCCGCCACCAAGTTGACTCCACCATGGCTCCTCTCACCTGCAACTCCACCCTAGGGCCTCGTCCTGGCTGGCTTCTGGGGTAACATCTGGCTCCTCCTGCTCCTGGCTTTCCCCTGGCTCCTCCCACCCTCCACTCCCCCATAGAGTGTTTTTGTGTTTGCTTTGGACTCTTGTTGTGTTTCCTCTGCTCCTCGCCCTCCTCCAGAGCCCCCGCCCCCCTCCAGAGCCCCCGCCCCCCCCTCCTCAGTTGGACTCTATACGGCGCAAGGCTGCGTCTTCCCGGGAGGGGGCAATCTGTCACATGTCTCGTGTTTTCTGTGACCGAGTTTTCTCCCATTCTGTTTAATTAGTCATTTCGTTCACCTGTGTCCCGTTAATTATCTTGTTACGTTCCCTTTGTTTGTCACATGTATGTGTGTGTGTGTGTGTGTGTGTGTATATATATATATATATATATATATATATATATATATTATACCCTGTGTTTTCCCTCATTCTTGGTCCATTCTCGTTGATGTTTAGTTGTTTGTATAGTGAGTTCCTGCCTGTTTCTGTTATTAAATCTGTTACTTACTCCTCGTATTCTCCTTCGTCATTGTGCCTTCATATACACACATTACATAACAAAGATAGGCTGAAAGGTGAGCATGTGATTAAGTTAGCTATTACGCTTTCTCCAATGGTAAGAGATACAGACCCTCTCATCTCCCTATAATATACATCATCATAGTCATCATATTCTTGTCATTAGTCCTGTTTTAGTCAAAGCAAATCATATATGTCATTCCTTGTTCATTCCTACTGCAGTCCATTATATTCTTCACTCCACGTCCTGTTAGTCCTATTTTTCCCATGTCTTTTATCATATCCATCCTCTGTAATTCATATTTTGAACAATTAATAAGCACATGTTCTACAGTCTCAGGTATTTTGCACTGGTCACAAAACCCAGTTGGATGTTTCCCCACAATATGAAGTGTGCTATTTAATTTATTACGCCCTATTCTTAATCTGGTCATAATAATCTCTTCTCTCCTGTTTCCTCCCTTATTTTCCACAGTGCCAACTCTTTTTTTTTTTTTTTTTATCAAGTATAAATGTCTTCCTTTTAGTTCTTGGTCCCACCTTTGTTGCCATTCTTTAATAATTTTTCCCCACACTATATTCTTTCCTTCTGATCTTGAAAGGCTGATGACTGCTTCTATACTCTTTTTTTTTTTTTTTTTTTTTTTTTTGCAGTGCTTTCTTAGCTATTTTGTCTACCTTTTCATTTCATATAATACCCATATGTGCTGGGACCCACATAAATATAACTTCATCACCTTTATTCTTTATTCTTAAATAGATAGACATAACATCATAAAAAAAGCTCCTGATGATTCTTAACCATACCGGTCTTGAGACTCTGAAGTACAGAGACAGAGTCGCTGCAAATTAAAGTTCTTACTTTAACTTAGTGCATTAACTTAGTGCATTCTATCCATTCTAATGCCAAAAAATGGCAAACAGCTCAACAGCATATACACTTAAGTGATCTGATGTTCTCCTGCTCATCTCACTCTTCTGGCTGGGAACTACAATTGTAGCACCTGTAACTCCTCTTATTGGGTCTTTTGATCCATCTGTAAAAACTAGCTTAAAATGAATAACTCAACAAATCAACTTGATTGTTTACTGTTTTGGTCTATAATACCTCCAAATCCACTATTGGAGTGTCAAACTTCCACATAGGGATACTGGGCCATACCACAGTTTTACAAAACTCCTTTCCATATACTCCCAGGTCCTGTCCAACCAAAACTAAATTTTTTCCCCTTTTCCTTTTCCCAATTGTCTTGTGTGATGGGATTTTTAATCATAACTCACGTTTCATTTCCTTGCAGCAATAACATTTATATGCTTTTGAAACCTAAATGTTCTCAAACCTTGGGCCTAAGTCAGTGTGTGTCTGAATCATGTCCAAAAATAAGAAAAGTGTAAATGACACTTAGGGATAGCTAGACAACCACTTAAATATGATAGCCCCATGATATTGAGTGACCAACGAACTAATAAACACATAATTTGGGCAGATATTGCTTTACCTAGTAACAGGAGGGTTTGACATATGAAGAACTAATCATATTGTAGAATGCTTTGTCATGCTCTTATCCTATATAAACTGTTGTATTCTTCTTGCTGGTGGGATTCTCTGTGATTGATACAAGGCATAGTCTGGAGTCTGTTTGGTTTTTAGGCTGCGCAGCAGACTAGGCACTAGAGATCTTACTTCTATACACAAGTGATAGTGTTTAGTGGAGGAGCACTAAAGAGCTTATCACCAGGTGATAGTGCTCAAACGGGCCGAGACGTCAGCCGTCTCGAACAGGTATTGAAGTACACTTAGTAGAGTATAAATTCATAGGTGTCTGGGACACCTGGGTGTCTGGGACACCCGGTTTAACTTAAGTCGGGTGTGTAGGGGAAAATCTACCACAATTTGTCGAGCCAGCTTCAGGAGTCCTCAGAATCTCCCTCTGTCAGTGGATGGGGACGAGGAACTTGTTGACTTCATTCTGCCAGACTGCAGATCCCTGTTCGACAGAGGGACCATTCCTGGACGGGCTAAAAGGACTTAAGGTTAAGGTAGGACGGTCTTCATACTTTTCCTTACAAATGCTTCTAAATTAAATAAAAGGTTAAAGTGAATTAAATTTTGGAATTAGAAGAAAATTATTGAAGAAAACTGGTGATCACATTCAAATGTGGTTTACTTTTGGCTGTTAAGGGCAGTGATTATGGTTGATTCAACCAAAGTGGTGTTTGTTGAGTATTTTAATTGTTGTGATTGAGTGCTCCCAGCAAGCTGCCAATAAAACTTTGTTCCTGCAAAGAGCAACTTGTCATGTATGCTGGAATTAGAAGTGCTAAAGATTCTATGCTCATATGATCACAATTGAGGCAGTGATAGTGTTGGACGACTAAAGACCTGTGCTCAGGGTGAGACAGTAATTCTGAGATGGTGTTAATGATCCTGTGTATAGATGCTAGAGACCTGACACTCGCCTGCGATTTTGGATAAGTAGTGATAGCACCTTCACCAGATTCGGGAAGTGGAAATGCCCTGAGATGCTGTAGCACTACAACTTGCTCTTTGTTTGAATAAGACTTTAATTCTGATTAAGAAAGAAATGTTGAAAGAGTTGGATTAATAGATCAATATAGTTACATTTTGAAATAAATAAATGAATGCTGAAATTGTTAAAAGTATAAATAATAGGAATATGCACCTGTGGAGCACTCTGTGAGAATTATGAAATTTTGGTTTGGGGGTTCCTCTGTCGCGCCAGGCTCTGTGGAAACAGAAACAGAGGGATAGTGAGGTTTGAGGAGTGACACATGAAACGTAGGGTGAATCTTGTACTGAGGTGGTAACTGGAGTTGGTAAGTGACCGGGTTGATCTGCTTGACGATGGGGAAGGGGCCAATGAAACCGGGACTGAGCTTCTTGCAGGGCAGATGCATCCTGATGTCCCGGGTTGACAGCCAGACCTTTTGATCAGGTTGGTAGACTGGAGCAGCAGAGCGTCTTAGGTCGGCTGTCATCCTGCGTCTGCGCAAGGCTCTCTGTAGCTGATGGTGGGCTGCGTCCCAGACCCTCTCACTCTCTCGGAACCATTAGTCGATGGCTGGCACATCCGATGGCTCACCGGACCAAGGGAAGAGAGGGGGTTGGTAACCGAGTACGCACTGGAAGGGAGTGAGTCCAGTGGTCGGTTGATGAAGGGAGTTTTGGGCGTACTCGGCCCAACTCAGGAACTGGTTCCAAGAGTCGTGGTGGCTGTGGTAGAAGGTACGTAGGAAGCGCCCTATTTCCTGAATCTTCCTCTCCGTCTGCCCGTTCGACTGCGGGTGGTAACCAGACGATAGTCTTACGGTCACACCTTGGAGGAAGAAGAAGGCCCTTCATACTCTTGAAGTGAACTTGGGTCCATGGTCAGACACAATATCTTCAGGAATGCCATAATATCTGAAGATGTGGTTGAACATGAGTTTGGCGGTCTCCATGGCAGTAGGCAATCCCTTGAGGGGAATCAATCTGCAGGATTTGGAGAATCTGTCGATCACCACCAGAATGCAAGTATTGTTGTCAGAGGCAGGTAGGTCGGTGATAAAGTCCACCCCTAGGTGTGACCAGGGTCTGTTGGGAACGGGCAAAGGAAGGAGCTTGCCAGATGGAAGGTGACTAGGGCTCTTGGAAATGGCGCATTCCTGACATCCCTGGACGTACCTTCTCACATCCCTGGCCATGTTGGGCCACCAGAAGCGTTCTTTAAGCAGCAAGAGGGTTTCATTGGCCCCTGGGTGGCCAGTGCCCAGAGATGTGTGTGACGAGTGGATGAGTGGAGTGTGCTGGGTTCTGGTGACGTATTGCAAACCAGGTGGGCAGCCCGGTGGAGCGTTGGCAGAGGCATTGGATGAGGGCACAGAGGTCTGAGACCACTGGATGGGGCTTATGATAATGTCCTTCGGGAGAACAGGTTCAGGTTCCTCGTTGGTTTCCTCCGAGGGATAGAGACTGGACAGAGCGTCAGCTTTCACATTCTTTGGGCCAGGACGATAGGAAATGTTGAAATGGAAACGTGTGAAAAACAGCGCCCAGCGAGCTTGACGGGGGTTTAGTCTCTTGGCTTCCCTTAAGTACTCTAAGTTCTTGTGGTCAGTAAGTACAGTGAAAGGGTGGTTAGCGCTCTCTAACCAAAGCCTCCACTCCTGCAGCGCCAGCTTGATGGCAAGAAGTTCGCTGTTGCCGATATCGTAGTTTCTCTCCGCCGGGCTGAGTTTGCGGGAGAAGAAGGCGCATGGATGGAGTCGGGCTGGGTTCCCCTGCTGCTGAGATAACACCGCTCCTACCCCGGTGGTTGAGGCGTCAACTTCAACTATGAAGGGCTTCTCTGGGTCGGGGTGCATGAGGAGCGGTGCGCTGGTAAAGGCTTCCTTGAGGGTGTTAAAGGCTTGGTTGGCTCTAGGGGACCAGGACAGAGACTTGGGCTTACCACGGAGGAGACTTGTCAGAGGGAGTGCAATGGAACTGTAATTCTGGATGAAACTTCTATAGAAATTTGCAAACCCGAGGAATCGCTGGAGCTCTTTGATTGTAGATGGAGTGGGCCAGTTCTTGATAGCTGTTACCTGTTACCTACGAATGGGGCATGCAGATATGACATGCCCAGCAGCACCACAATGTAGACACAAGCCCCGGGACAGCTGCCTCTG
The DNA here is from genome assembly GCF_019924925.1 of Ctenopharyngodon idella. Taxonomy (NCBI): domain Eukaryota; kingdom Metazoa; phylum Chordata; class Actinopteri; order Cypriniformes; family Xenocyprididae; genus Ctenopharyngodon; species Ctenopharyngodon idella. Next base: position 33,579,906 of record NC_067237.1, on the reverse strand, counting down.
CCGCTCAGCTTGAGTCAGACGATTATTCTCTAGTTGCATGGGCTCATTGCCTGGTTCTGGAGGGCTGATGGACTCTGGCTGACAGAGGAATGGTGAGTATTGTGACTGGCCCTGGTGCTCATTGAGACACAATTGCATATGAGTGGTGACTCTGATGGAGAGCTGGATGAAGCGTTCGAGGCCGATGGTATCCTCGTATGCAGCGAGATGCAGCCGTACCCTGGGTTCCAGTCCTTGACGATAAGTGGTGATTAAGGATTGCTCATTCCATCCGCTGGCAGCTGCGAGGGTTCTAAACTTAAGAGCATAGTCATTAACAGACATGGATCCTTGCTTTAGATGATATAACTGCTCACCGGCTGATGAATCATTCGCAGGTCTGCCGAAAACCTCCTTGAAGTGGGTGACGAAATTTTTCAATGACTGGGTTACTGGTCCGTCTTGTGACCAGATCGTTTCAGCCCACTGGAGTGCACGCCCCGTTGAGTTGAGAGATAATGAGGGCTACCTTGGAGCGATCATCAGGGTACAGGTGCGGCTGCATCTCCAGGACCAGCGAACACTGCAGTAGGAAGCCGTTGCAATCCTCCGCCGAGCCAGAGAAGGGCGCTGGTTTGGCCATGGGACTGGCGTATGCCGGAGGAGAAGGAGTGACGGCGGTATTTGCGGAAGTGATGGCTGGTGCGGCAGGAGGTGGATTGGTGGTAAGTACTCGGCGAAGTTGTTCCACTAATTCCTGGAAGGGATCTGAGGAACTCATGTTGTGACTCGTTTGTGTCCGATCTTCTGTTACGGACAGATGGTGAGAGACACAGATGGCAAGTTGATGGTACTTTTATTGAGAACACAGCAATGGATAAACAACAGAGGAGGTAAGTAGATGGTGAATAGTAAGGAGATGGATGTAGAAACCAACTGATACTGTCCTTGCAGGTATGGATAGTGGAAGCGGAGCGGAGGTCTGGAGATGACGGCAGGTGAAAACACTCACACACACACGGACGCTGGAGACACGAAGACTGGGAAACACGCTGAAGTGGAAACAGGTAGGTATTTCTAGAGGATGAAGAGATCGACTAGAAGAGTCCTTCATATGAACGAGATCGGACAACAGGCAGAAGGTGAGTTCTGGTTTTATAGTCCGTGGTGATGAGGTGCAGATGGGGATCAGGTATGTGTGATCAGTACTCGGGTGAGGGAGTGCGCTGTGATTGGCTGATGGGAGAGCCTGGCGTGTCTGTGACAACAACACTTATTATTCATTTATTAATTTTCTTAAAATCAACTTTTCATTTCAAATTCTAAAGTCCTGACAGAAAGTAACACGTTTTGTCCCTTTTTTGTTGTTGTTGTTTCTCTTGCTTGGCTTCCTCCTCCTCTTGTTTTTCAACTGATGAATCTTAAGAAGGAATCCCATTGCTATTCTGTATTAAAAGAAAATACAGTACACCCAGAAATTTTCTCATGGTTTAGGCTATTCATCTGTTCGCTTCCGACCAACTGTCACCAGCGCCCGCATGAAAGTCGACTTTGCGTTCGACGAAGCATATTGTAATGAGCAACGTGAAGCTTTCATGACGTTCTCGCAGGAGATTCATGTGAAACTCGTGCGAGAATTGCCATCTCTGTTATTCTGTCTTGTTTGTTTCTCATTCTCATTATCTGTTATTCTGTGTACTTTGTTGTGAGCATTAATTAAAAAAAAAAAAAAAACTGACGGCATCCGACATCCACGTGACTTTTCTCGTGAGTTTCTCGGCGCGCTTGCGTCACGCTTCAAGTTACGTCAAGCATGAACTCTCAACCCTCTCATGCATGCGCAGGAGACGGTCGAAAGTAGGGCTGGGCGATATGGCTGAAAACTGTATCACGATATCAGTGTTTCATATCGGTCGATATCGATAATTATTGATATTTTTATGACCCATTTAAAAGAAGGACCAGGAGAAAAATATATTACATTTAAACATTTTTATTTTAAACTTAACCTTCCTCTGATCATAATCCCTTCAGTTATTAAGACAGAAATGTTAACAACCATGGAAAACTCAAATAATTAAAATGTTGTAGCTGCAACACCGCACAGATGTTGTTGGTTGAATACGGCTGTGCTCCAAAGGGTGAGCGCGGCTAAGGTGGTACATCAAGTTCGTGGTATTACCAGTCTTGGCGGGGACGACGGTCTTGCATAATTTGCAGATGACATTGGTCTGACTACGGTCAGACTTATAATATCCAAAAAAACTGCCATACTAGCGAGCTGACTTTTCCTCTTTTATTTACAATTTCCTCGGTCGCTGCGGCACTCATTTTCTGCTTATCAGTCGCCGGTTACTGAAGAGGAATCCAGCAGACCAGCACGAGACAACGATATGGCGCAACCAAACGTGATACTGTTACATGATTGGCTGTTAGCGTGTCACTCCCTACGTTGCTAGGTTACCAGAGAGCGAGTGCCTTTGTTAATGCAACCAAACTTGCTTCGCAACCTCTGTTTTCTTCCGACGAAGAATAAAAAAATATCGAACGTTTTATCGAACACATTTTTTATTGATATCGATCACGTGTCTATCGCGATACATATCGTTATCGTTTTATCGCCCAGCCCTAGTCGAAAGTTTAAAATTTTAAAATATTTGGTATTTTTCTTACAAATACGTATCATTTCACTTCAGAAGACATTGATTCATCCATTGGGGTCGTATGGATTACTGTAGTTATTGCTGTATGTGCTGTTTGATGCTTCGACTTTTAGGAACACATGAGCTTGCATTATAAAGCGTTCCCAGATATTATTTATTTTTCTAAAAACCTTTGTGTTCATCTTAAGAAGGAAAGTCATATACATCTCAGATGGCATGAGGGTAAAAGATGAGTAAATGGTGAGCACATTTCCGGGTGTACTGTATTTTCTTTTAATACAGAATAGCAAATGACATGGGATTCCCTCTTAAGATTCATCAGTGGAAAGAAAGAAAAAGAAGAAGAGGAACAAGAGGAGGAGGGAGCCAAGCAAGAGAAACAAATAAGAAGTGTTGTAACTTTAAATCTGTTTTGAAATAAGTTGTTTTTCAAATAAAAGTTTCAGAGTGATAACAAATTGTTTGTGTTTTTTTTTTTTAATTACTTACCCTGTAACTACATGAAACAAAAGTATATTTCCCCATGTATTAAAAAAGATTGCAATAGTTCTTTCTACTTGCCTTGAAACAACTTAATCAGTGCACTTTCTCACTAAATTGCTCCCAAACGTATGATTGTTGTCTATCATAATAGTATAAGTACTCCTTAGTTCTAAAGTACTTACAGTATAAATAATTTGTTATTTTCCTGGTTGTTACCCCTTTATTTCCAAGACTTTACATATTGTTCCCCTATACTTACACATACTTACTTTATAGGTACACTATAATTATCGAAAGTTACGCTGTAAATTCACTGTAATTACACAGTACTTTCTGGGCTGTAATCTAAAGCGTTACCGAATTCTTTACTATTATATTACATTACACCATACTCTGTATTAATTAGAGTAGTTTACTGCTTTTTCTTGCATTTCGCAAAGAAGGATCTGCTTGCTTTTTACTGCAAAGAAGAACTAAGCTTATTAATAGAATGAAGAACTGCTGTTGTGTTAACCAGATGAGACTTTTGGAGTTAAGGGACATTGATTACGGTTAAGAAAAATGGAATTTAAATAAAGAGCTGTAGGTTTAATTTGAATTATGCGGTTCTCTTGAGTGTTCACATTTCAGACCATGCAGCTTCTGGAACAGCCGCCTTGACAAATGGGAGCAAATAGACTGAAGTCTGTTAGACAAGACGACTGCAGAGAGAAGAAGAGGAAGTGGCTGATGGGCCTTCAGCTCCCCTCCTGGAAGAGGAAGTTGACACTTCGATGGGGTCAGCATGGAGAGGACTGATACAGTGCAGGAAAAGGTGAAACTTTCACTTGAGACTTTTCCTATGGACAATTTTGCCTTGCGTTATGTAATTTTGTGGCAGGATCGATCACAAGCCAGACTGTCTGAGAGAGAGAAACAACAGAGCCCATACATCACAACACCAGGCCTTTGAGTGCCATCACTGGCTAAAGATCCAATGCAACAGCCCAACAAGTTCAACTGACTGATGATCCACACAGAACACAGAAGGACTTCCATTCCCTCCCTTGTGGGCAAGTGCTGCATCTCAATGATCACTACAGAAACTGCTTCAAATTCTGTTAATTATCATATTAATTTGATTCCTTTTGATTAATTCACTGGTCTCACAGCAGTTCTTTGTATTCTCTGTTAAACTAACATTCTGAATCTGCTTTCAATAGGTACCAGTCCAGCCTACTGTACATCTTAATGAAAGAAAAAGAAGTTCAATTAACAGAAGTGGGTGTTTGACTCACCAATTAGTTAAAACTGGGGCTGGATTTGGGATAGTGAGGGCTATTACATTAACCAACTAGGGGTAAAGACATAAATAGGTTGTTGACTTCAGAGTTCTCTGGCAAAAAGGCAAATAGGGCACAAGGTGTCCAAAGAGAAAATTATGGCTAGAAAAGCAATAATATTGGTCACTCCATTTCATTTAAAGGTAATTTTCTAGATTTGAAAAGAATAATAACTCTAAAATTCCAAATTTTTGAAATTACAAATGCTGTCATCAACAGGGATATGAGATGGGAATGTTATTTGTCCATGGATCCAAGATTGTGTGGAGATATCCAATCTTCTTCTAAGTAGCTCACGAGTAACAACAAAAAGTTTTAAAATTGTAATTGCACAGTGGATGACAAATTGCATTTGAGAAATTTAAATTGGCTCTCTCAAATAAAAGCCTAGGTCTATATGATTATTCTAAACTATGTAATCTATTTTATTCATAGCGACTGACATCGAACAATTGATTATTAATGTCCTAACATTTAGACACTGTCGCAAGGGGAATGCCACAGTGTGTCTATGTAAGTTCCACCCACTAGCCCAACGACGGCATCTAGTGGTCTGGTTGAAGGTACTCTGCGTGTACGTCCTCTGGCGCTTCTGTAAATTCACCTTAATTAAAATTTTGATTTCTAATTTAATGTTGACTCTGTGATGAAGCGATAACCACCACTCGCTTGGGGGCGAAGTGAATGTCCGTAAAAGATGTTAAAAATGATGGCTCAGCCCGCAATAGCACTTTTGTGCAAGTGTGTTTATTTACAGTGCCAAAAATATACACAGTCCAATGGTGAAATATATATACAGGTGCACAACAACGATGGGGAAAAAAAGGAAAAACAAAAAACAAAAAACCAAAGTAACAAAAAAAAAACAAACAGCAAAATAAAGAGGAAATAATCCAATTAAAAATATGTACAGGTAAGTATCCACAATATACAGGTGATTGGAGGTTCGTTGGAGGCACCGCAGTTGCACTCTCACTTTGACTTGGTAAACAAGCAATTAGTTTGAGTCTGGCCTGCTCTTATATAGGCCAGACTACACCCCGCCCCTACCACGGGACTCCTCAAACCAGGTTTGTATAGCAGGTATAAACTCATTTCTTAACTCATTTTCACTCAGTCCTATACATTTAATTAACATTAAACACAAATTCCACGCATAATCCACAAATAAAAACATTCACTACAAGAATAATACATTTAACACTTCAATTTTATCACACATAAAACATGGGTACCCCTATTAACATTACACAATAGTTTGGCCGGCTTCCGGTGCACTGCGCCGGTGCGGCGCAATCAGTGACGTCATAACCAATCGCCGCTCGATTGCTCTGTTTGGCCGACGCAGCGTCTCACACTGGAACGCCAACCATCGCATGCCCAATTAAACACATTAAAACAAGGACAGGACAAGACAATACATCCAACAACGTGTAGTGTGAGTGTGTGAAATGTCCAGGGTTATGAATACTGACGGAGGGGCAAAGAAATAATGTTCAACATGTCCATGTGCCATCGGGACTGCGTGTGCACCCGCACCGCCGACAGCAGCAACAGTGGGAGGGGAAATGAGCATGGACCATTACAAAGGTTAGTATTACTGTGTGAGTGCATGTGTATGTGTGCCAGTGTTGTCCAGCAGTGACAATTAGGTCAGCTTTGTCACAGACTCCATGAATACTTTTAATCTGACTCCAATTTTAGACAACTTCTAATTTACGATCTTTCCAATATAACAGCTGATCATGAGATTAGTTGTGCTTTAATTTGGATCTTAGATTTTTCTGATTATCTTATACTTTTAATTATTCGTTCACTGCGGTCCCGGTATTGCTTTAGAAAAGTCACTTCTGCCGACTGAGTGCTGATCTTAGACAGAGGATGCAGGGTAAATATCTACCTTTAAGTCGGTAGCACTCTGCTTACTCATAACAAAAAGCATAGTTTTTATATATTTACGAAAATTGCAACTTACTAAGGCAGCGATAGTCAGAAATCGAAATGGTCTCAAATGATGTGCCCCATGCTCCATCCATTTAAGCCTCCCGTATGATCTATCCTGAACACAAATTTGCGGTAATATCTTCGCTTTAATCTACTAGAAATAACGAATAAAGAATAATGCAGAATAAATCAAGAATAATATTTATTGTTTTGCCAGGCAGCATTAAACATCAATTAAAAGAATTAAAAAGAATACATCACACAACTGATCAGCATAAAATACAAAACACAATTCAAAGTATAGTATTAAAAATAATTTCAAAGAGCCAGCATACCTGGCAAATAGAGAGATACACACAGCAATTGTGCGGGAAGTTCTGAATGCAGATGCTTCCTTGAGTGGTTTGCCAAATCCCTTAAACCCTCTGGGGTCTGAGGATTTTTGGGGCCCTGGAGACATTTTGACATGCCCTGACATTTGTGCTTTTTTCAGTTGTTCATAAACATATTAATGGAAAAAGTGTCATTACACTGTATTCAGCATGAACTTGGCTACCATAATATGTGAGCAACATGTATGTACATGTTTGTATTTTTGAAGGAATAACGTTTATGCGTGGTTATTGAAAAAACAAAAAACTTAAGTCACTGAAATAAGGCCACAAAACTAATATTATATATGTGTTCACAAGACTTCTGGGTATTGGAGGTTGTAGACTAGAGTTTTTGCTTCAAAATGATGTAAAAATTATCCTGCCTATAAAACAATATATTGATTTAAATTTTGTAAGACACTTTTTGTCAAGAAACACAGTATGCGTGGAGGCGTGAATCTTCATGAATAATGCTGTGATTCACACCTGAGAAGACAAAGACCCGCATAATAGTCTGCATAATGACCCGCATAATGAGACCTTTCAGTCAGGTAGGCTATGTGAAAAAACCCTCTGATAACAGGATCATATCAGCTGTATTAACGTAAATATAATGCCCACTCTTGCCAAAAAAACATGATTTTTGTGATCTCATGCATGCACGTATTATTGCACATGTGAAGAAAATTTTGTATAGGCCTATTATAGTTTAAATTACAGTACCAGTCAAAAGATTGGACAAATTAGCCTACTATTATAATGTTTAAAAGAAGTCTCAAGTCTCTAACCAAATAATGGTTTTCTATTTTAATATACTTTGTTAATGTGCACTTGACAAACTATACATCATTAAAAAGACTCAAACTTCACATTTTGACCTCTATTTTACTCTTATAGTGACCATAATTTGTTAATAGCCTATGCGTCAGGAGTTATGAATATGAAAAACGGAGTCGTTACCTTTGACAAAACAACATCCATCAGGGCTTTTAGCTTAAAAGCATGCACATTTGGAGAAATATTGATGGATTCTCATATGGCAATTTTCTATACAGAGTAATATTTATTCAATATTTATTGTCATCACTATGAGCGCTGGATACTGTGTTTTCAATTCATACATGCAGCCGAAGGGCGCTCTGTGCACATTTAGTCCACAAATGACTCAGTGAAGAACAGGCATACCATGTGACATTCCAGGAACTAACAGAGGCTTCTAGAGATCACTAACCATGGCTATAACATGCAGATAAACACTTATGAAGATAATAAATACACGACTGCGACGATGTATACATGTATTGCCTCAGAATTTGTGTCTGAATAGAGCGCTCGCCCTGTGGGCATGGCCGCATTAGCGGATAATGAGCTGACTCACGGACGTCTGACATGTCTTTTTTTCTGGTATTCAGGGACAGGTATTAAGGTGGTTTAGATCGTACCTATCAGACCGTTACCATTTTGTATATTTAAACGGGAAAAAATATAACATCAGTGAATTATGGAGTGCCGCAAGGATCTGTGTTAGGACTTCTGCTAGTTTCAATATATATGCTGACACTTGGTAATATTATACGAAAACATGGATTTAGTTTTCACTGCTATGCTGATGATACTCAGTTATATACTTCATCACGACCAGATGAAATCTCTAAATTATCCAAATTGACAGAGTGTATTAAAGATATAAAACACTGGATGACCTGTAATTTTATTCTGTTAAATTCAGATAAGACTGAGGTATTACTTATTGGACCAAAAACTTGTACACAGAATCTCTTAGACTACAATTTGCATTTCATGCATTCATGACATCTAGACTAGATTACTGTAATGCATTACAAGCTGGTTGTCCTGCATCCTCAATAAACTAGTCCAAATGCAGCTGCTAGAGTTCTTACTAGATCAAGATCATATAACACCAATTTTATCATATCTACACTGGTTACCTATTAAGTTCGATATTGATTATAAAGTAATGCTACAGACCTATAAGGCCCTAAATGGCTTAGCTCATGTGTATTTAACTGATCTTCTATCGCCCTACAATCCATCACGCTCTTTAAGATCACAAAACTCTGGGCTTCAGGTTGTACCTAGGATATCTAAGTCCACTAAAGGACGGAGAGCGTTTTCACATTTGGTTTCTAAACTCTGGAATAGCCTTCCTGATGATGTTCGGGGCTCAGACTTTCTCACCCAGTTTAAATTTATATTAAAGACGCATCTCTTTAGCCAAGCGTTCACATAATGCATCTCGTATCCTTGTACTCCAGTTATATCAGATCAATTGCACATGATTATTTTTTATTAATGTGTTAACAGCAGCTACGCTATTTATTTTTCAGTTGTTTTTCTGTTTTATCTAGGGATGCCCATCCCGAGTTAACTAGAGAGTAGTTTGGATCCAGCCTCTTATGAAGACTTCAGATGCCTCAACACCTGAGATGACCCCAACCCCTGTGAGGACCTCAAATGATGCAAACACTGGATCAACATGCACCATTCCAAATGTTGCTATATGCTAATCATTTGTTAACATGTATTCATTACTTCAATGAGCTCATTGATTCTAATTAATACATTGTTTAAATTAATACATTGTTAGCTAACTGTGTGATTTGTATTTATACATTTCTGAAATTACATAATTTGAACACAGTCACCTCTGATAACAGATTACTCTAAATTGTAATGTTGACATGTATTTTCTGTAAAGCTGCTTTGAAACGATATGTATGGTGCAATACAAATGAATGTGCACTGAATTGAAAATTATCACCTGCCTGGCCTGTGAGCCTGAATTTTGCCTCCTTGCCACATTATGACTCCAGTTTTGGTGTCTGCTAACTGATTGCCCAATCCTAACCCCACCCTACAACAAATCCTAAACCTAAGTTGTTTGATAAAAAACATTTCTCATAGCTTAGTACTTGATAGCATCACTATACCATGGTATCACCACAGTATTTATTTATTTATTTATTTATTTGTTTGTTTATTTATTTTTTTCTTTGCACAGCAAAAGTAAATGCATGACTGACATCTAGAGGACATTCTGAGAAAAAAAACTTGCAAGTAGAAAACATAGTAGATATAATTGTGTGTGTATATATATATATATATATATATACATATGTAGATATAATTGATTAAGCCAATTAATTATCTGCTCATCATCTTTAGACAACTTCTCTGAACAGCAATAAACTGTGCATGCAAAAAATGTCATTTAATTCCATCAGGACTGTTGTCTATGTTGGCAGGGTGACGTCCTTTTTTTTTTTTTTTTTTTTTTTTTTTGAGGGCATCACCTGCTCTTTTAAAGCAACACCCCATACAACCTTAATCATAAATTAGTTACTTAGAGTGGGTGAGTGGTTCAGAGAGAGATAGAAGGAGAGATGTGGATGACTCTGTATATTACTCTATACCTGTCATTTAACTGTATATCTGCAGCTTCAATCCTCAGATCAGGTACCTGTCAGCTCCAGGGACGCTTCAAATTAAATGGAATGTACCAGGATGGAGATGTTATACTTGGAGGCCTGTTTCATGTTCACTTTTTCACAGTGTTCCCAGAGCTGAGCTTCAGAACCAAGCCAGAACAACCATACTGTGAAAAGTGAGTTAAGGTCCAAAGTGACTATAAACCTATATAATAATATAATAATAATAAATACTAAAAATGTGAAGGTTAAGTTCTCGTTGCCCTCTTTTATCTTAGCTAACTTACTCACATGATGTATTGACAGCAGTAATTCTGCCTTGGCAAAGAATCTGTTGAAACCACTGTAAATTTAGCCAAGTATGCACAATAGGAGGGCTTCATGAGTGATGCTTGATCTCAAATGTTTTTTTTTTTTCTTTTTGTTTGTTTGTTTGTTTGTTTGTTTTCTATGCATTAATGCTTGTATTAATTAATATTTTAATTCTTAATCTCTTTAATATCACTTCATGTCATCAGTTATCTTGTTTTTTCTTCTTAGATTTAATATGGAAATTTTCCAGCAGGCACAGACCATGGCTTTTGCAGTGAATGAGATTAATAATAATCCAAACCTGCTGCCTAACATAACTCTTGGTTATCATCTTTATGACAACTGTGTGAGACTAGGAATAGCGTTCCGGGCTGCCATATCCCTGGCTAGTGGGACAGAGGAGTCCTTCTCCAGCCTAAACTGCACTGGCCCCCCTCCTGTGATTGGGATTGTAGGGGATCCAAGTTCAACTCCTTCCATTGCGATTTCCAATGTTCTTGGGCTGTTTCGAGTACCAATAGTAAGATGGGATGAAAAAAGTAAAAGTATACTATGTGCACTTTTTTGCACCTTTAGGTTACATTTAGTGTTTTTAGTCATATGTCCTCAATTTTTTTTTTTTTTACAGAACCTATTTTGGAAGAATATTCTGGTTTAAAAAGAAACAAAAATTAATACAAAAGCACTGATCACTATGTTTATCGTACTCTAGAGCTGGGTGGTATATCGAGTTTGTACGATATATTGATATATATTTTATGGGATATGGGATGAGGCAAGACTGTTTATCGATAGTTTGTTATTATGAGTGCATCATCTGAAAAATAGCGGAGGACACAGAGTGAGCTGCTGCGCGGATGTGCATGATTCTATTTGTCTTAACTGAGACATCCTTTATATTAATGGCTTCAGAATAACTATTAAAATATTTAACGTGTATAGTTTAAAGTGACTTGCTCGTTAGACGCTCTGAGAGATAGCCTACATGTGCTGTTTAATGCTTATGTTTTGTTTTCCTCGGTGCATAACTTACATTTCACAAGTATATTTTCCATCTGTTATTATTCTGTAATCATGCAAATATTACCATGACCATGTTTTATATTACTGACTTCAAAATAACTGGTAAGATTTAGTTAACACGTATTGCCCAGTCAGAAGCTCTGACAGATAGCAACATGTGCTGTTTAATGCGTTTGAGATGTGTTTTCTTCAGTGAAATGTTAGGTCACGAAAACATGTACATTTTCTGTCAAGAGTGGATGAGCCATGCGAGTTTACACTAAATTTCATAGAAATTTTAGTGAACGAGCGCCACCACACACATGCACACCAATCAGATGGAGCGCATTAGAATACGAGCCAATAATTCTGACTAAAAATATTGCTACATTTTGCTAAAATATTTGTTTTTGGATATTAAATATGCCATATATAGAATTTTAAACCTACAAGTAAGTGGATTTTTATTATCATTATTGTAATGGGGTAATCAAATGTAGGCTAATGTAACTCCTAATCTCAGATTACTGAATGCGTGTTCCTATTAACTGTTAACATTTAGTCAGTACTTTTGTTTTTAATTTCATTTTTAGTTTAGTGAATTTAATGTCTGCTTTAAAAAGTATTTTTAACCCATTTTTTTGCACATAATATAACATAGCATACATGGGTACATTTAATAAACCTTTTATATAAACATTGTTTGTAGGATTTTGGGCAGGATGCATTTTTTTTTTTTTTTAATACAGAATTTTCTCTCTTCTTCTCTTTCCCTATTTTTCTTAATTAGGTTAGTCACTATGCCACCTGCTCCTGCTTGAGTGACAGGAAAAAGTACCCCTCTTTCTTCAGAACAATCCCCAGTGATGCCTTTCAGGTGCGGGCTATGGTTCAGATCTTGAGGCATTTTGGATGGACCTGGGTTGGCCTTGTCTACAGTGATGATGATTACGGCATCTATGCTGCTCAGTTATTTCAGCAGGAAATGCAGCTATTTGGACATTGTGTTGCTTTTTCTGAAAAGCTTCCACATGATAACAACCACAGAGACATTCAACGTATAACGGGAGTGATCCAGGCCTCTACAGCTAGAGTAGTGGTTGTTTTTCCCTCTGCATCCTTTCTGCTACCATTGATGGAAGAGGTTGTGTTGCAAAACATGACAGGAAAGCAGTGGATTGCAAGTGAAGCTTGGGCCACCTCACCTGTATACCACACTCCACGTTTCCTGCCCTTCCTGGGGGGCACACTGGGAATCGCTATCAGACGTGGAGAGATTGAGGGTCTTCATGACTTTCTGCTACGCCTCCGCCCCAGTAATGATTCAAGAAATAATATGTTGAGGATTTTCTGGGAGAACATGTTCAGGTGTAGTTTTGGAAATGGGGGAAGAGTGATAGATGGAGAGCAAGTGAAAAAGGTGTGTACAGGACAGGAGAATCTGAGCACCACAAACACACCATACACTGATGTTTCAGGGTTGAGAGCAGCTTATAATGTCTATAAGGCAGTTTATGCCCTGGCACATGGACTTCATAACCTGATGCAGTGTGAGGAGGGTAGAGGACCATTCAGTGGGAACAGATGTGCTGACATAATCAACCTGAAACCCTGGCAGGTAAGAACCAATTGTATAGTGCAGATTCTATTCAGGCCTATAGAAAAGCTGAAGATGGAAATTCAAATACTGTAAGTGCTGTATATTAATTCAACACTTGCTCTGTCTACAAACTGTACAGCTGGTTCACTACCTCCAGAAAGTGAACTTCACCACAACCTTTGGGGATCAAGTGACATTTGATAAGAACGGAGATGCTCTGCCTATCTATGATGTGCTAAACTGGCAGCCAAGCTCTGATGGATCAATAAGGACTTACACAGTCGGTGTAGTAAATAAAGGGGCGGCAACAGAGATGGTGCTCACACTTGATGAGGATGCAATATACTGGAACTTTGAGACAAAAAAAGTAATAAGCATTACATGTTAATGTCATCCTTTTTGCATACGTGTAGTCTGAATACTAGAAAAGCTATGCTAAAACAAATGAATAAATAAATGGTAAGGATAAGCTCATAATTTAAAAGAGATGACAAACATGGCAAATAGCAGATGATATCTCTTTCAGCACCCAAGGTCTGTGTGCAGTGAGAGTTGCCCCCCAGGCACCAGGCAAGCCAGGAGGAAGGGTCTTCCTGTCTGCTGTTTTGACTGCCTGCCCTGCGGAGATGGAGAGATTTCCAATACAACAGGTGAGTAGACTATTGTTGGCTAAATTTGAATATAATTTGAGAAGTAAATTTAAAAGTAAAGTAATTTAACCTTCAGTCTTTTTCTTATATACAGATGCTATTGAGTGCACAGTGTGTCCAGATGAGTTCTGGTCTAATCCAGATAAGGATCAGTGTGTCCCCAAAGCAGTAGAGTTTCTGTCCTATGAGGAACCTCTGGGCATCTCTCTGACCACTGCTTCCCTACTTGGCACCTGTATTTGCGCTCTTGTGATGGTCGTCTTTGCTCATCACCGTAACACTCCCATAGTACGCGCCAACAATTCAGAGCTCAGCTTTCTGCTGCTGTTGTCATTGAAAATGTGTTTCCTGTGTGTACTGCTGTTCATTGGTCAGCCGCAGTTGTGGACATGTCAGTTAAGACATGCTGTGTTTGGCATAAGCTTTGTCCTGTGCATCTCCAGCATCCTGGTCAAGACTATGGTGGTAATAGCTGTGTTCAAGTCATCTCGACCAGAGGGCAAAGGAGCGATGAAATGGTTTGGAGCAGTTCAACAAAGATGCACAGTTCTGGTCCTTACAGCCCTCCAGGTTGTGATATGTGCAGTCTGGCTATCAACTGCCTCTCCAACACCCCATAAAAACAACCAGTATATCCGCTCTAAAATGGTATATGAATGTGCTATTGGCTCAGTGGCCGGTTTTTCTATGTTGCTGGGATACATTGGACTGTTGGCAGCAGTAAGCTTCCTTTTAGCTTTCCTGGCGAGAAATCTTCCAGATAATTTTAATGAAGCAAAGTTTATCACTTTCAGTATGTTGATATTTTGTGCTGTGTGGATTGCGTTTGTTCCAGCATATGTGAGCTCTCCAGGGAAATATGCAGTGGCTGTGGAGATATTTGCCATTTTAGCTTCTAGTTTTGGTTTACTGGTATCCATATTTGCTCCAAAGTGCTACATCATTCTTCTACATCCAGAGAGGAACACTAAAAATGCCATCATGGGAAGAGAAACACAAAAGAAGTAGTTTTACATTATTATGGTTTAAAATTGTGAATTCAGATTTTCAACTACTTTATCATTTTAGGATACACCTCTGTAAACAAATAAGCAAAAATATTGCAATGCTTGCTGTTTTGTTGTAATTATCATCATCCATTTGTTTGCTTTAAAATAGCACTGTTTATTAATTTATTTGTTAAACTGACTTTAATATGTTTTGTCTTCTTTGTAGGTTTACCTCCTTTGCACGTTAATTTTTCTAAAATTGTTTGATTAGAAAAGGAAATATAAAATAAGGAGAAAAGACAGTTTGTCAAAGCTGCTTGATTATAGATATAAGTCAGAAAGTTTCTCACATGATAATGGGCCAGTTGCATATGGGCACCATGTTGGATTTCTGATCTAGCGAGTGTGTGCATAGACACTTGACACCAGTGCAAAGAGCCAAAGAAAGCTGAAAATGATCTTTTAAAGTTGTTAACCCAGATAGCATCGTGACATTGATACAATGTTGAGTTTTGATCCAAACCATCATTTTGGTTGAGATTGACATTTCAATGTTTAAAGTGTGTTGGATAAGCATTTTGATGAAAGTCGACAGCACACATGGGTGGAGTAAAAAAAAAAAAAAAAAAAATTGTGCGCACGATTTACTAATTTGTTCCCTCGGTTTACTAATTCGTGCGCACGATTTACTAATGCGTTCCCACGATTTACTATTTCGTTCCCTCGATTTATAAATCATGTGCATGATTTATAAATTGAGGGAACGAAATAGTAAATTGTGTGCACGTTTTAGTAAATCGAGGGAACGAATTAGTAAATCGTGCGCACGATTTAGCCTGCTATTTTTTTCCTCAATGTCATGTCCAGGGGTCCGTATTGGATAGAGTGACATTGAACTAACAGTGATTTGTAGTTGATGGCCACAAGATCATGCAGGTATGCATCTCTGCAGAACACTAGTGGGTGTTTCCCAATCAGTGGGGCATTTTCAAACCACGATGGGCTTTTACCTTCTTTATTTACTCAAATCCACTGGGGGCTTAGTTTAGGGGTGGGCCTTAATAATTTTAGCAAGTCTGTTAAAAAAAATCGTTGAAAAACATCCATTGCTTGAAATTGGCCACTGATTGGTAAACGCCCATTTTGGTTTTGCATGTGCACTTCTCAGTAGTCTAATCAATTCCTCTTCATTCAAGACAAACCACAGGTGCATCCTATACGGTAGTGTTGTTTGTTGAACCACCTGACGTCTTTGGGTTTCAAACAATGCATCTTTCTTATTGTTTCTATGTTCTTTTGTTTGTTTGATTTTGTGCTTGTTATTTGCATTTGATTTATTGTTACTGAATCTAATAAGATATATTTATTTTAAAAAGGTTATTAAAGTGTTTGAATAAACCATCCATTTTCTAAATTCTTAAAAAAGTGCATGCATCTTGCTTTAGTAATATTTATTAGGAATTTTATGATTAAAGTTCCAACAACATTTCTTGAAGTGTAAATGACATAAACGTGAGCAAGAATATCATACTTTACACATAGCCCACATATTGCATCTATTACTCAATGCTTGCAGAGCACCTTGCCTTCTTTCCTTTAATAGGAATGAAGGCAGATGAGGATGGACAACTAAAAAAAAAAAAAAAAAAGAGAAGCACCCTCTTGATAAATGTGACATTGATAATACATTGAGTTGTAGTTGATAGGATTATCACCTGACCTGAGATTTGATGCTATCCTGTGCCTTATCTCCTACTCCCTCATTACTGCTTAATCAGGTAATCATTCATATTCCTGAATCTGTATTAAATTGGAGGAATGTAACTAATCTCCATTCAGTTTAGCCTGTAAACACAATAACAAAAAACTACACCTTGTGTTTATTCCTCTTCATAAGGAGTTTAGCTCCAACACACCTGCCTGGAAGATTTCATTGATCCTAATGACCTTGATAAGCTGCTTCAGGTGTGTTTAATTAGAGCTGGAGATACATTTGGGTGGAAAGATTGGACACTTTCCCATAGTGTAATTGAAGTGTTGATAAATAGATTAAATAATTTAACAGTATTATAAATATAGTTAGAACATTCTGTGTTTAGCAATTTATAAAAAGTGAATCATATTGTGTTTAGCATATTAACATTCTTGAATGTGACTATGTATGACAGCTGAATTGACTTGCTCTTAAGTAACATCATGCGTTCTTTTTCAGATTTCAGAGAACTCAAAGGAAAAGAGGCAGTAGTCTGATGCAAGCTAGATTTTGAAAACTTGAGCCATTGGACCACATGTATTTTTGACATAAGACATCTGAAAGTAATGTTATTTTTAAAGGTTGTAATGATTTTGTCCTTTTTGCCCCACTCCTAAATAATTTAATTTAATTTAATTTCTTTAATTAATTGGTAACACTTTATTTTAGGGTATTTTAACTAGTTGCTTATTAGCACGCATATTACTAGAATATTGGCTATTTATTAGTACTTATTAAGCACATATTAATGCCTTATTCTGCATGACCTTATTCTACATTCTTAATCCTACTCAACACCTAAACTTAACAACTACCTTACTAACTATTAATAAGCAGTAAATTAGGAGTTTATTGAGGGAAAAGTTGTAGTTAATAGTTTATATATGTTCCCTATACTAAAGTGTTACCATGTTTGAAAAGGTTTTCCCAAAAATGGTCAAAAATTTGTTGAAGCACCTTTTTAAGTGTAGCTGAAATTAATGTTGTTCAGAACATTATTTTATGTTGACATTTCAGTTGTATTTTCAACGAAAGTGATTTAGAATCAACATCGCATTAACATTGATCAAACGATATTACTAATGATTATTTTTGTTAATTTCAATATTGATTCAACATCAGTGATGTAGAATCAAGCGTAATGTTGATTCAATAGCATTACCGCTGATTTTTTGTTCCATTGTTTCAACGTTAAATGCAAACGTGATATTGAACCAACATCACTTCGTAATGTTGATTCATTGATATTATCATTAGGGCCCGAGCACCGATGGTGTGAGGACCCAATTGCTCAGTCAATTATTCTTCTTCTCCGAAATAAATTGCATTTTTGAGGGACTAAACATGCTCGAAAACTCATGAAACTTTGCACACGCATTAGAATTGGTGAAAATTTACATCTGATATGAGTTTCAGAATTAGGTGTGGCAAAATGGCTTGAGAGCGCCACCTACAAAATGTCAATTAAGTGCCCTTCGCGCTACGTGTCATGTACAGGTATGAAATTCGGTAGACACATGTAACAGCCCAATACCTACAAAAAAGTGTAAAATCTGTAAACCCAACAGGAAGTGAGATATTTTGAATTTTCTCTGCAAAATTTTTGCAGTTTTTGCCATTTCCAGATGTCGTACTTTAACGAACTCCTCCTAGAGCTTTAATCAGATCAACATCATATTTGGTCAGAATAATCTAAAGGCCTTTGCGACGTTAAATTGTGAAGATCTTGAGTTTTCGCTGATGGTCGTGTCTGTGGCGGCCTGACAAAATTCGATGATTCGCCATGAAACAGTAAGTTGTTGTAACTCGGGCATGCAGTGTCCAATCTGCCCCAAACTTCATGTTTTATTAGAGTCCTGGCCTGAAGACATCTACATGCCAATATACAGTTACATTCATAGCGCCACCTGTGGGCAACAGGAAATGACATGTTTTACAATGTGATTAACTCCTTATAGAGATTTAACCAGAACAACATCATATTTGGTTTGTCTAATCTTAAGGCCTTAGCGATGTTAACTTGCAAAGATCTTGAGTTTTCACTGAAAGGCGTGTCCGTGGCGGCCTGATAAAGTCTGATGTTTCGCCATGAAAGAGGAAGCTGTTGTAACTCAGGCATACAGTGTCTGATCTGCTGGCCTAAAGACATCTATATGTCAATATTCAGTTAGTCATAGCGCCACCTGCTGGCGACAGGAAATGGCATGCTTTGCATTGTAATTCACTCCCAGAAACACATTTGTATATGCCATGAACTACCAAACATACTAGAAACACGTTAAATCATGCAACACTTGGCTAAGTCCTAAAGTATGTGATTTACGCCACGAAACAGGAAGTTATTGTAACTCAGGCATACAATGTCCGATCTGCTCCAAACTTCACATGTTTGATAATAGTCCTGGCCTGAGGACATCTACATGGCAATATTCAGTTACAGTCAAAGCGCCACCTGTTGGCATCAGGAAGTGTGGTGCATCAAAATGACTTTGCCATAATTTTCCTGTATTTACTCGCTTACATGCATGTCGCCCACTGTTCACAGTTTTCCTAAGGCCGACGGCTGGTGGTGAGCCCGGGTGCGAGGGCCCTTTCATCGCTGCTTGCAGCTTTAATTGATTTTTGTAGCTGTAGTTTTGTAAGATAAATACCTTTGCTTAGTTTAGTGTTTTATTCTTCCCTCATATTTTAAAACATTTAAATAATATAAACATTTATTTTCCTCATATTATGATGGTTTAAACAAAATTGTTGGGTCATTTAAAAAATAAAAACTTTGCACATCAATTTTGGCCACTACTATATGTTTGGTGTGGTAAGTTTAGCAATAGTGCTATTTAAGACCCTGCTTGGTAACACTTTATAATAATGTTCAGTTATAAGTCACTTATAAATTATTAGTTAATGATGAACAAATCATTTACAAAACATGATTATATGTTCATAAATGATTAATAAGTGATATGTTAACATTTTATGAATGTTTTATTAATTCAGTTATAGGTCATTTATAAATTATTAGATAATGTTGAACAAATCATTTACAAAACATGAATATACATTCATAAATTATTAATAAGTGTTATACTAACATTTTATGAATGTTTTATTAATTCGGTTATAAGTCACTTATAATTTATTAGTTAATGGTCAGTGATTAGTAAATGAGAATTAGTAAATTAGTAAATGATCATTAGTAAATGATCAGTATATGATTTATTGATGAAGTTATAAGCTGGTCTGTGTTCAAAAGCACAAACATGCAGATATGCTAAAGCACTACTTTTAAGAAGAGTAATTTATTTGTTTTGAAGTGGATAAACATTTATAAATGACTTACAGTCAGGTGATTATAGTGGGTTGTGTTAAATCCTTTCACTCATCAGCACAGACTTGTGTTCTGTGTGGAGTGTGTGGGATCTAGTCATAAAGTGAACCTCTGAACCAGTTTTACCTTCCACTGAAGCTCACATCAGGTGCACAGAGTTAAACACTCCATGTGTGTCAGAGAAGACAGCTGTCTATACCCTCACCAGTCAGCACTCACACTGCAGTACACACTACAAAGTGTTCAGCACCTGTTATAGATGATGTGTAAATGCATGAATAAATCATTTATAAGGCTTTCTGTATCCCCTATTCTAAAGTGTAAACTATTCATCACTTGTAAATGTGTTACATATCATTTGTAGACCTTTCTTTCCTGTTACAAATTATTTGTATATGTATACAAGTCATTTATAATGCTTTCTGCATCCCCTATTCTAAAGTGTAAACTATTCATCACTTATAAATGTGTTACATATCATTTGCAGATCTTCCTCAGGAACAAATGAGTAATGCATTATTAGCACTCTAGTAACTACTATTAATGAACAAGAAGCTCTGATTAGCGAATTTGTAAGTAATAGTGCTCAGTTGAATGTGGTAGTTCACTATTAGTTAATCAGTAACTACTGTTTTTTCATACCTCCCAGAGAACTACTAAAAACTACTATATACAGGTTCATAATTAACATGAATGATGCATAATGTATAATTAATTCTAAACTGAAGGTTATGGTAACCCACTAGTAATGACTGAAGTATTACCAAATCCTTCAGAAGGAATTACTAATTATTTGGATCAGTATTCTAAAGTGAAAAACATGATAACTGTCTAGTAACTACTGAAGTCATTGTAAACTTTTGAGGTTTTTGTACATTTTTGTACAGTTTTGTACAGTAATTCCTTCTGATGTATTTGGTAACATTGAGTAATTACTAGTGGGTTACCATGATCTTCACTTTAGAATACTGATCCATATAAGTAGTAGTTCCTTTAGAATTATGTAGTAACTCTTGAGTTATTACTATCCAATACTTTACAAAAACCTCAAAAGTTTACAATGACTTCAGTAGTTACTAGAGAGTTATCATGTTTCTCACTTTAGAATACTGATCCAAATAATTAGTAATTCCTTCTGAAGGATTTGGTAATACTTCAGTCATTACTAGTGGGTTACCATGACCTTTACTTTAGAATTAATTATACATTATGCATCATTCATGTTAATTATGAACCTGTATATAATAGTTCTTAGTAGTTCTCTGGGAGGAATGAAAAAACAGTAGTTACTGATTAGCTAATAGTGAACTACCACCTTAATAGTGAACTACCACCTATTAATTACTAATTCATTAATCAGAGTTTCTTGTTAGTTAATAGTAGTTACTAGAGTGCTAATAATGCATTACTCATTTGTTCCTGTGTAGTTACTCATTAATGAAGGATCAGTATTCTAAAGTGTTACCTTTTTGTTTGTTTGTTTGTTTTTTACTTTTACTTTTAATCTACCTTTTAATCTAACACAATTAAAGGGGTGATTTCTTTTGAAAGTCATTTGCCATTTTTTTTACCTGTGTCTTGCTGTATCCTGTTTCATGAAACCTTAACTTTCAGTGAAGATTCAAGATGGACTTTGCTGTAAAAAAAAAAAAACACATCTTAAGATACATGCGAAATAGATCGTTAATCATTCACATTGGTCACTGTTGCTTGAACCCTGATTATTACTGCTTGCAGCTATATTTTAGACTGTCATTGTTTCTAATCAGTGTTCAACATCATTTCAAGACTCACATGCCCAGGGTATGACCAGAACTAAATGATTTATTTCTACAAATTACTATTGTTATAAAGAACCATACACATGTGTGTTAGCAAGTTAAAAGTTCTGAACCGATTAACATAATTATTGTATTTCACTAAACACACACAGATGTGTGTGTGATTACACAATTATACATGAACCATATCAGCATCATCAAAATAAATAGAAATAAAATAGATAACTGATGTTTTGAATGAGCCATGATGTTTTTTTTTTTTTGTTTGTTTGTTTTTTTCATTTGTTGTGACAAACTTTTCCACACAGTACACATGCCACAGAAGCCAGAGCAATGTATTGGTAAAGAGTTTTTTTCACTTTCACATTAACAACATTTTGTTATTTGTTTGTTTGTTTGTTTGCAAAAAGTTTTAGTCTGTAACTTAAGTCACTATAACCATGGTTCAGTCAGGTGTTATTTATTGCTACCACACATACATCATGGAGATCTATTTGATGTACACATTTTCATTTGCAAGATGTATTTTTTATATTGTTTGCTCATCTGTCTCTAAGACGTCTCCTGTCAGATGTTAAATAGACATTTAGAAAATGTCTTTAAGATGTCTATGATTTAGAAATTAAGTAAAACTGCTTTGAGATGTTTGTACACAACAGGTGCTTTGCAGATTAAACGCTCTTTAACAGATATCTTGGAGACCTGTGCTATCTGGGTACCATGACAACAAAAAAGGAAATTCGTTCATAGTCAAATGACCACTGAATGTTGCGATGGATCAATCAGAATTGTATTTCACAGACATGAAATTATTTTAAAGATAACAAACGTTAGATGAATAAAAAACTTGTTCTTTACTAGTTAATACACAGTAGATACCTTAAAATAAGCATATGTCAATCATCCAGTTTGATAAATTCTTTATACCTTCCTATTACCACTTGTCACTGTATGATTTTGTTAAGGCTTTTTTTTTTTTTTTTTCAAAAGTTAAATGCAAGACTGACATCTAGAGGACATTCTAATGAAAAACACGGTCAAGAAAACATGCACAGGTAGATATAATATAATGGATATGTGAATGCATAAAATATCCATTATTCCATCAGTACTGTTTTCTTGCCCCCGAACCACCCGATAAAGAGCTGGTTCAATCATTAAAAAAAACAAAAAAAAACAAATTCAAAAGTTGTCATTACATAGATTAGAAAAACAGTGATAGGAGTGTAACATCCTGATTTCCAGGGACGCCCACTTAGCATCTCCTGCTCATTTAAAGCAACAGCCACACACCCTTTATCATAAATTAGTGAGCTGAGTGGTTGAATAGCTCAGAAATAGAGATGTGGCTCACTCTGAACATCTGTCTGTATCTGTCTTTTAGCTTTATTTTGGCAGCTTCAATACTCGGATCAGACATGTGTCAGCTCCAAGGGCACTTCAAGTTGAATGGAATGTACAAGAATGGAGATTTTATATTTGGAGGCCTGTTTGACGTTGATTTCCTCACAGTGTTCCCAGAGCTGAGCTTCAGAACTGAGCCAGAACCACCATTCTGTGAGCAGTGAGTCTAGAGTGGATAAGGACAGCAATACGAGGCTGAAATAAAAAACATTTTTAAAACTAGGAAAATATACCTCAAAAATATTTTTACAAAACATCTCGAATTCAATGTTAATTGCCATTGTGAATTTGTTCAAATTATGTTTTACTGCTTCATTACTGTAATTGATTCCTTATTATTTGAACTGCCAATTACCTTTCCAGAATAGTTTAAATATCAACATTCTTTTGCTTTTTCATAGATTTGATATGGAGAGCTTCCAGCAGGCACAGACCATGGCTTTTGCAATAGATGAGATCAATAAGAATCCAAACATGCTTCCTAACATCACTCTTGGTTACTATGTTTATGACAACTGTATGATGCTAGGAATGGCGTTCCGGGCTGCCATATCCCTGGCCAGTGGGACAGATGAGTCCTTCTCAAACCTAAACTGCACTGGCCCACCACCAGTGATTGGAATCGTGGGGGATTCAAGTTCAACTGCTTCTATTGCGATTTCCAGTATTCTGGGGCTGTTTCGAGTACCTATAGTAAGATTGGATGAAAGAAAAAAGGGTTTCTTATCTGTTTTTGTATGAAAAAAAAAAAAAAAAGTTTCACAAGTACTGATCATTTTTTGTTGATTTTTCTGTCTTCTCTTCTTCTGTCTTTCTCTCTAATTAGGTTAGTCACTATGCAACCTGCTCCTGTTTGAGTGACAGAAAAAAATATCCCTCTTTCTTCAGAACTATTCCCACTGATGCATTCCAGGTCCGGGCTATGGTTCAGATTTTAAAATATTTTGGATGGACCTGGGTTGGTCTTCTCTACAGTGATGATGACTATGGCATATACGCTGCTCAGTCCTTCCATCAGGAAATGCAGCGGTTTGGAGGCTGTGTTGCTTTTTCTGAAATCCTTCCCCATGATAACAACCACAGAGATATTCAGCATATAACAGCAGTGATTCAGGCTTCTACAGCTAGAGTGGTGGTTGTTTTTTCCACTCCATCCTTTTTGATACCTTTGTTGGATGAGGTGGTGTTGCAGAACATGACAGGCAGACAGTGGATTGCCAGTGAAGCTTGGGCCACCTCTCTTGTAAATCACACTCCACGTTTACTTCCCTTTCTAAGAGGCACACTGGGGATCGCCATCAGGCGTGGAGAGATCCAAGGGCTTCATGAATTTCTGCTACGTCTTCATTCCAGCAATGATCCAAAAAATAACATGTTAAGGATCTTTTGGGAGAAAATGTTTAGGTGCAGTTTTGAATCTGGGAGTAAAGAGACAGATGGAGAGCAAGTCAAAAAGGTGTGTACAGGACAGGAGGATCTGAGCACAACAGACACACCATACACTGATGTTTCAGAGCTGAGGGCCTCTTATAATGTCTATAAGGCAATTTATGCCCTGGCACATGCGCTTCATGACCTGATGCAGTGTGAGGAGGGTAGAGGACCATTCCGTGGGAACAGATGTGCTGACATAACAAACCTGAAACCCTGGCAGGTAAGACCCACAGGAATAGTGCAGATTCTCTCCAGGCATATACACTGTGTTCCAAATTGTTACGCAAGTGATGTATCAGTGGGATTTCAGTACAATAAATACTGAAATCTGAATGATTTAGAGCACAGCAGAACTCAGATAAAGGCTTATTAATGAAAGTTTCTGTCAAACAAGTTAATTGTATTAAAAGGACAGCTATAAAAAAAAGCCACTGTTGAGCAACAAACAGGTATTTGAAGCTGCTGGTGTCACTGGAGTCTCAAAAACCTCTCCATGCAGGCTGGCAGTTATACGTAAAGTTGCATTTCAGCCACCCCTAACTAAAGCTCACAAAGTGAAATGTTTACAGTGGGTGTAGAAATACATTTTCAAACAGTTTTACACCATAGCAGAAAATGGTCAGTTATAAACTCCACATATCTGGCAAAGGTCATTTTGACATCCTCAGAGACCCTAAAGGGACCTTTCATCTCACTTCCCAATATTTCAGCCCAAATCATTATCTGCTAGCTCCTTTGCGATGTCACAGTAAATAAAACTATTTAAAAACGAGTCTTTATGTATTTCCAAACCCACTGTAAATGTTTCTCTTTGTGAGTTTTGTTTAGAGGTGGCTGAAATGCAACTTTACGCACAACTGCCGGCCTCCATGGAGAGGTTCTTGAGACCCCAGAGACACCAGCAGCTTCAGATACCTGTTTGCTGCTCAACAGTGGCTTTTTCATATTTTAAATACAATTATTATTATTTTTTTACAGGAACTTTCCTTAATAAGCTTTTATTTGACTGAGTTCTCTTGTGCTGTAAATAACTCACAAATCTTTTGATAGTTCGATAATCTCCATTCAGTTTACACACAATATTAGTTGTTTTCATGTCTTTTGCATAACATTGCATCAATTCATGCTTTTCATGCATCTTCAGAAAGATCTTTCTTTCTCCCCATATTGAATGAGAACTACTTGCTTAATAATGTGGAATAACCTCTTTAAGCAGGGTTTACATTTACCTAAGTAGACCTGAAAAACTATTTAACAAACTCCTCTGAGATTGATACCAGTTTTCTAAAAAGATATGGAGAAATAAAACAAACAAACACTTTCTTTGAAAAACTAAAATCTGAATTTGAATCTGTTTATTTTATCTGAATATGTTTATTGTACTGAAATTCTGCTCATATGTCACTTGCATAATAATTTGGAACACAGTGTACAAGAACTGATTTGGAAAAGTAAAATATGTGCGGTACATTAATCAAAATTTCACATAAACATATAACACCTGTCCTGTTTACAAACTGTACAGCTGGTTCACTACCTACAGAAAGTGAACTTCACCACAGGCTTTGGGGATCATGTGTCATTTGATGAGAATGGAGATGCATTGCCTATCTATGATGTGATGAACTGGCAGCCGAGCTCTGATGGATCAATAAGGGTCCAAGCTGTTGGTGTAGTAAATGAAGAGGCAGCAACAGGGATGGTGCTCACACTGGATGACGATGCATTATATTGGAACTTTGAGCCAAAACAAGTAACTAACACAGCATGTTAATATCATCCCTTTTGCAGATGTAACCTAAAAATAGTCAAAGCTTTGAAAAGATAAATAAGAAAGAAGTAATGGAAAGGCCAAGCTTGTCATTATGTAAAAGAGATGACAGGCAAACACATGACCTAACAACAGATGATGTCTCTTTCAGATTCCAAGGTCAGTGTGCAGTGAGAGCTGCCCCCCAGGCACAAGGCAAGCCTCGAGGAAGGGCTTTCCTGTTTGCTGTTTTGACTGCCTCCCATGCAGAGATGGAATGATTTCTAATACAACAGGTGAGATGATTATTGTTGGCGAATTTTTAATATAATTTGAAAGTACTTTAAGCTTAAAATCCTCATCTTCTTTCTTTTTCTTAAATCACAGATGCAAATGAGTGCACAGTGTGTCCAGATGAGTTCTGGTCCAATAAAGATAAGGATCAGTGTATCCCCAAAGAAGTAGAGTTTCTGTCCTATGAGGATCCTCTGGGCATCTCTCTGACCACTGCATCTCTGCTTGGCACCTGCTTCTGTGCACTTGTGATGGTCATCTTTGCTCTTCACCGTAACACTCCCATAGTACGAGCCAACAATTCAGAGCTCAGCTTCTTGCTGCTGTTGTCACTCAAACTGTGTTTTCTGTGTGTACTGCTGTTTATTGGTCAGCCGCAGCTGTGGACGTGTCAGTTAAGACATGCTGTGTTTGGCATAAGCTTTGTCCTGTGCATCTCCAGCATCCTGGTCAAGACTATGGTGGTAATAGCTGTGTTCAAGTCATCTCGACCAGAGGGCAAAAGCGCGTTAAAATGGTTTGGAGCAACTCAACAAAGATGCACAGTTCTGATCCTAACAGCAATCCAGGTTGTGATATGTGCAGTCTGGCTATCAACTGCCTCTCCAACACCCCATAAAAACAACCAGTATATCCGCTCTAAAATAGTATATGAATGTGCTATTGGTTCAGTGGCTGGTTTTTCTATGCTGCTGGGATACATTGGACTGTTGGCAGCAGTAAGCTTCCTATTAGCCTTCCTGGCGAGAAATCTTCCAGATAATTTTAATGAAGCAAAGTTCATCACTTTCAGCATGTTGATCTTCTGTGCTGTGTGGATTGCATTTGTTCCAGCATATTTGAGCTCTCCAGGGAAATATGCAGTAGCTGTGGAGACATTTGCCATTTTAGCTTCTAGTTTTGGATTACTGGTGGCCATATTTGCCCCAAAGTGCTACATCATCCTTTTACATCCAGAAAGAAACACTAAAAAAGCCATCATGGGAAGAGATACACAAAAGAAATGATTTATTAACAAAGTTTGGGAGGAGCACGTCGTTCAGATATATATATATATATATATATATATATATAGAGAGAGAGAGAGAGAGAGAGAGAGCCAACTTACCAGTCTGTTTTTCCAGCATCCCTCCTCCACCCCAACTCCTCAATCTCGATTATTCCTATCTCAGTCAGGGATGGGGATGGCGATGGGGATGGGGATGGGGATGGGGGGTCATTTGGGGTTTCAACTCAAACAAATAAGTAAAATGTTTGTAATGCCTGCTGTTTTGTAGTGTGGTAATTATTAACATTAGGCATGTAATGGTAAACATATTCGTACAGAAAAGTTCAGTATGTAGATTTCAGTTTGGCATGCATGTTTTCCAAACTAATACAGCATTGTTTTAACTGCACTTTGACTTTTATATACAGCTGTGACCAAAAGTATTGGCAGTGACAAATTTGGTGTTTTAAAAAGTTTGCTGCTTCAGAATTTGCAGATTTCTTTTTAAACATGTTTGTATTGTATACTGGAAAACAATGATACGCATTTCATAAGTTTTAAAATCTTTTATTGTAAAAATATTTAATATGTGCAAAGAGTCAACATTTACAATGTTGACCCTTCTTCCAAACCTCTGCAATTTGTTTTGACATGCTGGATAGCTTCTGGGCCAAATCCTGACTGATGACAATCCATTCTTACCTGATTACTGTAATGCTTAGAGCTGATTACAGTTTGTGAACTTCTGCCTGTCCACTTGCCTTTTGAGGATTGACTACAGGTTCTCTCTGGGATTTAGATCCAGGGAGTTGCCTGGCCACAAGTCCAAAATTTCAATGTAATGATCTCCAAGCCACTTCATTATCACTCTTGGTTTGTCACATGAGTGAACTGATTTCACCAAGTACTACATGTTCCTGAATCAACATCTTTGTTGATCCTGGAACAACATTCCAATCAACCAATCAGATTTGAGGAACAAGTTTACATTTTAAGTCAAGTATAAATTTTTTGTCAACCAGGTTTGATGGTTCAACATCAGTGTTAATCACTTTACCTCTGATTTTAGGGATAAGTAAGGGGTAGGGTTTAATTTAGTCGTAGGGATAGGGTTAGGACTAAATGGTAACACTTTGCAATAAGGTTCATTAATTAACATTAGTTAACTACATTAGTTAACATGAACTTATAATGAACTGCACTTATACAGCATTTATTAATCTTTGTTAATGTTAATTTCAACATGTACTAAAATCTTGTTAACATTAGTTAATGCACTGTGAACTAACATGAACAAACAATGAACAACTGTATTTTCATTAACTACTGTAACGTTAACGAAGATTAGTAAATACAGTAACAAATGTATTGATCAAGGTTAGTTCATGTTAGTTAATACATTAACTAATGTTTAACTAATAAACCTTAATGTAAAGTGTTACTGACTAAATTTTCAGACAGGAATCTTGTTCCAGGATCAACAAAATATGCTGAATCAGTAACATGTCTTAGTTGGCAAAATCATGGTGTACAACCTGGCTGCTGCATATTAATTGTTGATAGTGTTGCCATAGAAATGCAACATGGAAGGAGACTGGGTTAGCAAAAAAAAAAAAAAAACACCACCACTGTGGTATGCAGGGAGGAAGGATGTCAAAGGTCAGCTAAAGTGTACCACATTTGCCCTTAAACATTTGTTTTTGATTTTAAATGTAAATAAAATAACATTAATTATTAATTATTATTTTCACCCATTTACTCACAGCTCAACACAAAACCAAATCTTAATACTACATTTTCAAAACCTCAGACTCTTCTGGCAAAATAAATTGCTTCAATCATTTCACCTGTTCTCAAAAACATACACTCATCAATGAATATTAGGGCTGTCAATCGATTCAAATATTTAATCGTGATTAATCGTAATTTAATCGCACATTTTATCTTTACATTATTTCCTTAACAAAACATCGAAAGCTCAACCAAACAGCTGATCATAGCTGTACAGGGCATGTTTTTATTTCTTATCTCCATAAATATATCTAGTAGTAGAGCTAATGCAAGGGCTATAAATCAGTTGGGGTTATCCTTTGCTCTTTTTTTTTATGTATTTATTTATTAAATGTTTGAAAGAACAATAACAATTGTCATCATTGTGGGGTTATCCTTTGCTTAAACTTCCTTATTGTCATGGAGAGCGCAGTTCATGGTTGCATAGCAACGACAGATGCCACGGGAGCACAAGTGATTTGGAAAGGAGAAAGCGGCGCGGCTGCGCTTTTCACGCGTTTTTAGACGTGACGTGAACGGACCCTATGGCTGTATCTCCACTTCTCCAACTACGGTCAAGGCCATGGGTCAAACAGAAAATGTGTGCTGTGTTAATAAAATTAGTGCTGTTAAAATAAATTTGCGTTAACACATTATTAACACGTTAATTTTGACAGCCCTAGTGAATATATAAACACAACAGAGCATTCAGTAGACACTACATCAAAAAAAGAAGAAGAAGACAAAAAATAACAGTACCCAGAGCTGTCACAACTTTAAAAATCCAAAGATGAATAAGAGTAGAAAAGTTCCAGTATATTTAATAATAAAACAAACACAGATAATCCACACAACGTAACCGAGGGTATGTACCACAAACAACAACCGACCATGAAAAGAGGAAACAAAGGAACTTAAGTAGTGGTACAAACAAGGTTAATAAGGAGACACAGCTGAACTAATAGAACTAATCATATCAGTAAGTAAGTGGCAGAAAACTAGACAAAGAAAACACTGAAAATGAAACTAAATAAAGAGAACTGTGACAAGAGCATGCAGTCACAGAAAAAAGGTAAGTTGTACACAGTAAACATTTTGCAATTGCATGAAAAAGGATTGTAATCACAACATAGCAGTGCTTGAAGTGGGCCGGTTTGCATAACTGTGACTGTAGCTTATACCCTCACTTATTATTGCGTACTTTCACTTCTCACATGTTGCCGGGACTCTGACTGCCCACACCAAAACATAAATTTGGCTAGTAATTAATTGTATACATTGCGTTCAGAGCTTTTATAAGCTGTATGAACTAAATGGACCAATTATCTGTGCTTTTTTAGCAAAAGATAAATGCATGCCTGACATCTAGAGGACATTCTGAGAAAAATCACTGTCAAGTAGAAGACATGGACAAATTTATATAATATGCTATAGCAATAAAACCAGTTGTTTCTCAGTTGTTTCTAAATAACCTGAGAAGTAATTCACTGAAAAAAGTCCATTATTTCTTGCCTGTTTTTCTCTCCCAGTTTAAGGATTGATTTAACAAAAAAACACATCAGTACTATTCTGGCACCACAGCAAACACCAAAGAAAATACCATAGATAATTCTGAACCTTTTGGCCATTCCTAGATTTTGGTTGTCCAATGTAGGTGGAAGGTCAATTTGTGTTACTGTTTCTAAACCTTAGAACTCACTACACCTTACTCTCCATAACATTTCTTCTCTGTCTACTTTTATGACCCAGCTAAAAATATATCTGTTTGAAATATATGTTCAATAATGTGTCTTCATGTGGCCTCATGTGTTTTCAGTGTGTTCAAATGTATTTGGCATGCACTATAAAAAACGACCTTGAGCTATAGAAAGACACTATATAAATAAAACTTCTTCTTTAAAGTTGTAAGTTCTTTGTAATCTTGTTTAGGTTTCTTAACCTTTCTTAACCTTTTCTTAACCTTGTTTAGAAAAAGAAATCATGATGAGATCGGATGGTGACGTCCTGATTTCCAAGGATGGCACCACCCGCTCTTTTAAAGTAACACCCCTCCAACCTTCAACCACAACCTTCATCATAAATTAGTTAGCTGAGTGAGTGAGAAAGGACAAGAGATGTGCATCACACTGTATATTTTTCTATTCCTGTCATTTAACTGTATATCTGCAGCTTCAATCTTCAGATCAGGTACCTGTCAGCTCCAAGGACGCTTCAAATTGAATGGAATGTACCAGGATGGAGATGTTATACTTGGAGGCCTGTTTCAGGTTCATTTTTTCACAGTGTTCCCAGATCTGAGCTTCAAAACGAAACCAGAACCACCACACTGTGAAAAGTGAGTCTGGAGCCAGACATATTTCTTAACTATAAAAGAGGAGAGAAACATATTTAAAAAATAAATAAATAAATCAATAAATAACCTAATTAATTAATAAGAAGAAATATGAATGTTTTTCTTGAGCCTGTTTTATCATATTTAATTTGCTCAAATTTTGTTGACAGCAGTAATAACAAGCCTTGACCAAAAAAAAAAAAAAATGTATTTCTGTATTGAAACTACTGTGTATTTGACAAGTCCACAAGTGATGCTTTAACTCAGAAGTATTTGAAATGTGTTAATGGTTCTATTCATTTGTATTTTAATTATCTTTTAGTATCACTAAATGTACACATTTAACATTTGTCTTTCCTAGATTTGATATGGAAAGCTTCCAGGAGGCTCAGACCATGGCTTTTGCAATAGATGAGATCAATAAGAATCCCAGTCTGCTGCCTAACATCACTCTTGGTTACCATCTTTAT
The DNA here is from genome assembly GCF_019924925.1 of Ctenopharyngodon idella. Classification (NCBI taxonomy): domain Eukaryota; kingdom Metazoa; phylum Chordata; class Actinopteri; order Cypriniformes; family Xenocyprididae; genus Ctenopharyngodon; species Ctenopharyngodon idella. Next base: position 33,547,835 of record NC_067237.1, on the reverse strand, counting down.
GACAACTGTGTGAGGCTAGGAATGGCATTCCGGGCTGCCATATCCCTGGCTAGTGGGACAGATGAGTCCTTCTCAAACCTTAACTGCACTGGCCATCCTCCGGTGATTGGGATTGTCGGGGATCCTAGTTCAACTCCTTCCATTGCGATTTCCAGTGTTCTGGGACTGTTTCGAGTACCTATAGTAAGATGGGATGAAAAAAGTAAAAATACACTGTGTGCAAATGCACTTTTAAGTTAAATTTGGTGTCCTTTTCTGCTACACACACACAAAATATATATATATATATATATATATATATATATATTCCGGAACTTCTCATCTGTTTGTGTATAAAAAAGGAAAAAAAGCACTGATCAATTTTTTATTTTTTTATTTCACTAATTTTCTGGCTCATCTTTTCTCTTCTTTCTCCATCTCCACTAATTAGGTTAGTTACGCTGCCACCTGCTCCTGTTTAAGTGACAGGAAAAAATACCCCTCTTTCTTCAGAACTATCCCCAGTGATGCCTTCCAGGTGCGGGCTATGGTTCAGATCTTGAGGTATTTTGGATGGACCTGGGTTGGTCTTGTCTACAGTGATGATGACTATGGTATCTACGCTGCTCAGTACTTCCAGCAGGAAATGCAGCTGTTTGAACATTGTTTGGCTTTTTCTGAAATCCTGCCCCATGATAACAACCGCAGAGATATTCAGCGTATAATGGGAGTAATTCAGGCTTCTACAGCTAGAGTGGTTGTTGTTTTTTCTACATCATCCTTTCTGTTGCCTTTGATGGATGAGGTGGTGTTGCAGAACATGACAGGCAGGCAGTGGATTGCAAGTGAAGCTTGGGCCACCGCACCTGTATACCACACTCCACGTTTCCTGCCCTTTCTTAGGGGCACACTGGGCATTGCCGTTAGGCGTGGAGAAATTCAGGGGCTTCATGACTTTCTGCTACGTCTTTGTCCCAGCAATGATCCGAGAAATAATATGTTGAGGATCTTCTGGGAGAACATGTTTGGGTGCAGTTTTGAAATGGGGGATAAAGAGACAGATGGAGAGCAAGTGAAAAAGGTGTGTACAGGACAGGAGGATCTGAGCACCACAAATACACCATACACTGATGTTTCAGGTTTGAGGTCAGCGTATAATGTCTATAAAGCAGTTTATGCGCTGGCACATGCGCTTCATGACCTGATTCAGTGTGAGGAGGGTAGAGGACCATTCAGTGGGAACAGCTGTGCTGACATAATCAACTTGAAACCCTGGCAGGTAAGACCCACAGGAATAGTGCAGATTCTCTCCAGGCATATAGACTAGCTATATGTGGAAAAGCAAAATATATGCTCTACGTTAATTCAAATTTCAGATAAACATATAACACCTGTCCTGTCTACAAACTGTACAGCTGGTTTACTATCTACAGGAAGTGAACTTCACAACAGGTTTTGGGGATCATGTGTCATTTGATAAGAATGGAGATGCTCTGGCCATCTATGATGTGTTAAACTGGCAGCCGAGCTCTGATGGGTCAATAAGTATCTACACAGTCGGTGTAGTAAATGAAGGGGTGGCAACGGGGACGGTGCTCACATTGGATGAAGAAGCAATTTACTGGAACTTTGAGACAAAAAAGGTAAGTAAAACTGCATGTTAATGTCATCATTTTTGTATATATGTAGTCTAAAAAATATTCAATGCTGTGATAAGACAAATAAATGAATACAAAAGCCACGCTTATCATTATGTAAAAGAGATAACAAACACATGAAAGATAATGTCTCTTTCAGCCCCCACGGTCTGTGTGTAGTGAGAGCTGCCCCCCAGGAACCAGACGAGCCACAAGGAAGGATCTTCCTGTCTGCTGTTTTGACTGCCTGTCATGTGGAGCTGGAGAGATTTCTAATATAACAGGTGTTAATTCTATTGAAGAGTTTACTATTGGTAAATAGTATTTGACTATAATATGAAAATGTCCCAATTTCCTCTTAAATTCTTGTCTTTTCTCTTTTTCTTAATCGCAGATCCTATTGAGTGCACAGTGTGTCCAGATGAGTTCTGGTCCAATAAAGATAAAGATCAGTGTGTCCCTAAAGATGTAGAGTTTCTATCCTATGAGGATCCTCTGGGCATCTCTCTGACCACTGCTTCCCTGCTTGGCACCTGCTTCTGCGCTCTTGTTATGGTCGTCTTTGCTCTTCACCGTAACACTCCCATAGTACGCGCCAACAATTCAGAGCTCAGCTTCCTACTTCTGGTGTCACTCAAACTGTGTTTCCTATGTGTACTGCTTTTCATTGGTCAGCCGCAGCTGTGGACGTGTCAATTAAGACATGCTGTGTTTGGCATAAGCTTTGTCCTGTGCATCTCCAGCATCCTTGTCAAGACTATGGTGGTAATAGCTGTGTTTAAGTCATCTCGGCCAGAGAGCAAAGCAGCAATGAAATGGTTTGGAGCAGTTCAACAAAGATGCACAGTTCTGGTCCTTACAGCCCTCCAGGTTGTGATATGTGCAGTCTGGCTATCAACTGCCTCTCCAACACCTCATAAAAACAACGAGTATATCCACTCTAAAATAGTATATGAATGTGCTATTGGCTCAGTGGCTGGTTTTTCTATGCTGCTGGGATACATTGGACTTTTGGCAGCAGTAAGTTTCCTTTTAGCTTTCCTGGTGAGAAATCTTCCAGATAATTTTAATGAAGCAAAGTTCATCACTTTCAGTATGTTGATCTTCTGTGCTGTCTGGATTGCATTTGTTCCAGCATATGTGAGCTCTCCAGGAAAATATGCAGTGGCTGTGGAGATATTTGCCATTTTAGCTTCCAGTTTTGGATTACTGGTGGCCATATTCGTCCCAAAGTGCTACATCATCCTTTTACATCCAGAAAGAAACACTAGACATGCCATAATGGGAAGAGAAACACAAAAAAAATAGTTTTACAGGCTGCCTGCATATCTTTGGTGTATGCTTGTAGATATAGGTTATTATAAGTGTTCCTAATGCATGTAATTGAAAGACTTCCAGTACATGCAGGTGACTCATACAATGCCTGTTTTACATATTTTATTGAAACATAATGACTAAAGTTGTTGATTTACTCGAGAAAAAAAATAAAGTAACAGTAAATGGGGGAAAAAATACACATTTATGCTTCTTCTAGTTTAATTGCCTGGGTATTAATGATGAAGTGGCCCATATTTTGTAATGATGAAATGGCCCAGTTGTTCCATATTTTTAATCTGCACTATTAACACTAAATTGTAAAGATGGAAATGGATCTTTCAAAAACGGCACGGAAGATCAGCATCTCTCTGGTGACATATGCAGGACTCAAATGACTGCATGCTCACATTTGATCCATCCAATCAATTAATAACGGATGGATAAAACCAAGTCCCCATGTCACAGTGTCCCCAAACACAGCTTCGATAAATCCAAGCAGCACACTGAAAATAAATATATTGAAAAATAACACACAAAGCAATAAATACAGAAGTAAATTACAAAAATATATAAAAGCATACACATTAAGCAATATATAAAAGAATACAAAATTATATCAAATTAAATTTAAATTAAACTAAAATGTTAATTCATATCTGGGACTGTTTTGAGTATCTATAGTAAGATGGGATGATAAAAATTAGATAGGATGGTAAAAATTCATATTCATGTTAATTCATTTTTTCATGTTAATTAATTTTCCATTGATTTAACGATTGAACATTAAGGATGTTAATGTTAATTATAAGGATAACATTTTCTCCAAAAAACTTAAATGCCGCAAAACTTGGAGCAGCTTTAAAGGGTAAATAAAGCACAGTTTCCGCCAATCTCATGTCAATCTTAAATACCTATAGAGTAGGCTAGTATTGCATCCTTCATATCTCCGAAAAGCAGGGCTTAAAAACGAAAAAAAAAAAAAAAAAAAAAAAAATTCAATCGTTTCACTCCGAGCAGAATCGGTATTTTAACGTTTCTGTTCCAGCGTTCCTTCTGTATTATTAACGTTCCGAAACCGGTTTGTTTCGAAAAAATAACGGTTAATATCGTTATTTTTTAACTTTTTTTTTTTTTTTTGCATGTAGCCAACTTAATAATAATAATAATAATAATAATAATAATAATAATAATACGTACATACGTACACTTAGCCAATAGGCCTACTATTATCTTTTATAGCAAGACTGTCCAAATGTAAACCTAAGGGAAAACTATCAACAGTTTATAAAGGATTTTTTCAAGATATTTTAAAATGTTTGCTGCATGGTTAAAAATACCGACGCTATTCCTGAGAGGAAAAAAGATATGTCGCGTACGTCGCATGTTATTAGGCTATTACATTCAGAAATAATGTAATTTATCGGTAAAAATGTTTACAAATAGCCTAGCCTATATAATATAATTATACTGTTTGTAAACATAAATTATGAACAAACTACTGCCCTACATTTTACCACAAAACCTCTAAAGTTAACAGCCTATTTAGGCTATAGCCTATGTCAAGCCAAAACGAATTTTAAAAAAGAATTCTCTTTTCTTTTTTAACGCCATCCCAGCAAGCAATTTTATGTCTAATAGACGTCCCCCAGCAAGCAATAGCCGTCACTTCACCGTCTCGGTTAACTATAGACCCGATATAGTCCGGCTATGTGTAACCCACTTTTAGCCAAAATAATCTTTAATTTGGTTACATGTCGTTTTTGCCAAAATAACTTGCGAGATGTATGATATTGCATCATGTAAGCAAAGTCAACAGTGATTACAATGTGTTTGGTTTCATATCTTTGACATGTTCTACTGCGTGCGTAGCCACGATTTAGCTCGTAGTCAGACCGGCTATTTGTAGCCCACATATAGTCAATCTTGATTTATTGTAGTTTTTGGACAGGAAGTGCATGAGATGGTTGATATCCCATCATGTACGCAATGTCAATGATTTCTACAAGATGTAAGTGGCATTTCATGACATGGTCTGTAGTCACGATTTAGCTCTGAATTGGATAGGCTATGTGCAGTCTGCTTTTAGAAATCGAGGCAATCTATAGTCTAATTTTTATGGCTTGCCTATAGCCCTGATTCAGACCATGCAATGAGTGTAACCAGAATAATAGTGTTAAGTAATTTTCGGCCACAAAGCTTGTGGGATTCATGATATACCATCAAATGCAAGTATACATTTGAAACAGCATATTTTTGCAGTCCTACACATTCTACGATATATATATATATATATATATATATATATATATATATATATATATATATATATAACACCACACACATATATGACTGTCTTTAATTTTAAGTTAAATAAAAATTTACAATTACAATTCTCAACCGCTAGATGGCAACTGTGACTCTACTGAGACCACTGGCAACGCGAGACTTGAAAGTTAGCTCTCGATCACTGTTGCCAGATCTCGCGATAAACATTTTCGCCATTTTACAACTGTTGGAGACGGAAAGCAAGCAACAGCAAATGTTAAAGCAAATTCTTTCCTGCTTTTGGTCTTGTAAGTATCTGTGTTTTTCATTTTGACATGCGTTCATTATATATGTACATCATGTGTTATCATGTGTAGGAACCGTGACATTTTAACGGGACTCAGAGTAAGCCATTTAGTGGTTAGATTAACATGCTACATGCATATGTACAGTATGTTTACTTTTGCCCTAAAACTCTTATCTAAATACAAGGGGGTAAACATGAAACCTGTGCATCCTATTATTATTTGTTACGGAAGCCTCGTATATCTTTTAATCTTTTGATCATTATGATATGAAAATATGAGTTTTTGATTTGGCAAGGCAAGTTTATTTTGTTTATCACATTTCAGCAACAATTTTCAAGGTAATTCAAAGTGCTTTACATAAGACATTTATGGACATTTTCGGTTTATGGAACCGAAAATTAATCAGGTTGTTTTATAAACCAAAAAACATTGTTAACCTTTTTTATTTAACTTTTTTTTGTCAATTTTTTATATTTTTAAGTTGTAAAATGTTCCATTTTTTTTTTTTTTATGTTTATTTGTATTGTATTTGTAAAATTTAATTTTCATTATTTTTTTTATCATTTTGTATTATCTTGAGTTCTTTTTCTAAATAAAACTATATTTAATTTGTTTGGACGGATTGCCATTTATGAGAACCTGTTATATTTAAGTGAAAAGAATCCTTTAGCCATTATTTTGTTGTCTATTACATGTATAGATGTAGTCATTCATTAGCTGTATATTTGATGACTAGTCTACTCTTGGGTTATGGTTAGACGTCTATTAGATTTTCACTGACAGCCCAAATTTAGCCTTGTTTTAGCCTAGACCCATATTCACCGTCTATTAGACATAAATATGTAGTCGTCTAATAGCCGTCTAATTGAGGACTAGTCTTTTCTTGGGTTATGGTTAGACGTCTATTAGATTTTCACTGACAGCCCAAATTTTGCCTCGTTTTGGCCTAGACGGCCGGGCTATGTTTTGACGGCTATTAGACGTCTATTAGACATAAAATTGCTTGCTGGGTGAGCGCGGGCATTTCATCCTCTGGCAAATTTATCCATGTTGTTTTGGTTGGGTTGGATAGCAGACAAAAACATGACAGACTCCATCCCTAAAAAGTGAGCACAACGCGTGTTTTATGGCAAATCACACGTCGAGGACGCGCGTTTTGCTGTCAAATCGCATGCTTTTGACGGGTGTCACAGGATGCGTCCTATTTGCGTTACTCTGGGCTGCGGCTCAACGAGTCCTTCGATGATTAAGCCTGGTCTTCACAACACACAAGCAGGCATTGTTCAGTATGCTATGATGGGTATTAACGTCCCCATAGCATCAGCAACTGATGCAGCATTGAGATGTTTTATGTAGTAATATTTTACACTTTTTCCGTAAATTGAATAGGGAAGGTGTAAACCCTAATAAGTTGAGACTACTCAAATGAATTGAGGAAAGTGATTCCCTCAATTTAACTGAGTAATGGGGAAATGACAACTCAGTTTAATTGAGTTGGCCTAATGTGGTCTTTTCATTGAATTAACTCAAATGTTTAAGTGCAGATAACTTAAAAGGCAAATAGACTAAACTCAAACTTTCAAGTTTATATTTTGTTTACTTTTAAATAAATTATATTTATATTACTATTAAATAATTGATAAATAATCAAAACAAGTTTTGTTTTTCCACATCAAAAGCTTTATTAGGGTTTTACTAGATAGCTGAACTTCTATGTCTACTGACTTAACATCATATCATTTAATCAATGAAAAATACAATTAAAATTCTTGCAGTAAAATGAATCAACTGATTTAAAATTTCTTTATCAGACATTTTATTGTGAAATTGACCATATCAGAATAATTAAAAGCATAGTGTAATGAGCAACAACAGCCCCTCAGTTGTCCTCAGTGTGAAGAACAGTGTGCAGTTTAACTGCTCAGGACATACAAGTGACTCATGAACAATTATCACAAAACAAACAAAAAACAATTGTTGATCATCTAGGTAACAACAGTATTAAGAATGAAAAAACAACTCGCTCTTATTTTAAGATTTTTCAGATTCTGCAATGTGATGTAAACTTTTGACCACTGTATGTGTGTGTGATACAGTCAGTACAGCAGGATAATGTCAGTGAGATATCAAGACCCCTGTCATCCTCTATCATGTCCTTTCTCATCCTGTAGAAACTGCCACCGGTGGTTCAAAGGGTCCCCATTGCCGCAGTCCTTCAGATGAAAGGGTCCTTTGACCTAAAAATAAAATTACAACACATTTTCTCTAAATACATTATACAGTTCTCATTGTTTAAGCACAGAATAGAATGATGCAACATGACATTTGATAATAAAAATGTAATGATAATACAAAGCAATTTTGTTAGTTGGACAGCAACAAGAATGTAAAAAGTCAAAGCAAGTAAAAGTGCTTTCTTGCCAGTTCAGTAACTGAATAAAATACAAGATAACTTCGGTAACTGAGTGGTATTCAAACAAAAACTCTTTCTGTTACCTGATTGATGACTCTGTTCTTTGAAGAGTAAGTTAACAGTATTCAAGAAGAATGGCAGCATTTACCACCGGGCCTAAAACAGTCATATATACAGTAAACATCATAATAAAACAAAGTAACTTTACATTGTAGATTTCTACACTACACTAGAACATTTAAACAAACAACAGGAGCGAAATTTACACTGCACTTTAACAAATATGATATATTTAATTTTAAGTATCTTGCTAAAACACACCTTTTCTGTCCTTGTCTGCCTCACATGAATAAAAAGTCAGCTGCAGCTCTTCCTTCAGTGCTGTATTTGAAGCTTCTGAGGACAGTTGTGTCTGCTGATTTGTCAAAGAGGAATATGTTAACAACTCAAGCACACTAGCAAGGCTAACATTAATTAATAAACGTTTAATATTTAACTAGCTAACTTCTTATAAATGTATGTATCAGTTGCTAAGTTCAAGTTAGCAGTTTACCAAAATAGCTAAGAAAGCTAGACTAATTTTACAACATAAACACTCAAAAATCTAAATCAACAACACTTAATCTTTTGTTTTGTTAAATACTCTATTTAAAATGGCTCTATGAATTTGCACTTACTTTCATCTGATATAAAAACGTCTGAAAATGCAGGACTCTGCAGCACGCAATAACTGAGGCCAGCGGGCTAGAGAAAAATGATATAACATTGAAAAACTCGACGTTGTGTTATGGTAAACATGTTATATACACTGACTTTATGAATTTACACTTACCTTCGTCTAAATCGTCAAGATTTGAATTCAGCTGGAGCGGGAATAAACGGCTCGAAACAACGTCGGGCTAGAAAATAGTTCGGGAAAAAAGATGCATTGAACAAATTTTATGTTCTAGCAAACATATTATTTAAAATAGTTTTATGAATTCACAGTTACCACACACTTTCTCAGCTTCAGAAAATGCCGGACGCTCTCTGCAGCGCGCGCAACGGGCAAACGTGCAGTGAGTGAGGCTGCAGGGGAGGGGAAAGAACAGGCTCGAGACTGTCGATTCTGAAAAGATTCGATTCAGAGGCGTCTCGTGTGATTCAGCTCCAAATGCAAGACTTGAAATGTCCGTGTGATATATTTCGGTGTTTATTTCCCCGAATTTTTTTTTACTCTTTTCATGCAGTCAGCGCCAGTGCCTCTGACCGACTGTATCAGCAAATTCAGACGACCAAAAAATACCGCTTTGCCTTGTATCAACCAATCAGCTGGGTTGCCAAGGCAGAATTTCAAGCATGACCAATCATATTAAACAGAGACAAAGCAAATAATTTAAATAAATTGAAATTTTGAGTTCACAACACTTAAAATATTAATTCGAAAGATTTTTGCTGGCAAATGAGTACATTAAACATACCTGTTTAAGTTTTGGGTCCAAAACTTGGGATTTTAAGTAATGTTAAGTTATGATAACTTGATATCTTTATTAAGGACAACATTGGGGTTTACAGTGTAGGACGTACCGCATGCTTTGAGAACTGCGAGAGTTTTACACTTTCTTCATATATTGAATACGGAAGGCGGTCTGGCGGAAGCTAGATTTTTTACTTCATAACTTTTTAAAATATGGTTATTTTTGTTTACACAAACGCATCGCTTCGCTTCAGAAGGCCTTTATTAACCCCCGGAGCACACGTTTATGATGGATGGATGTGGATGGATGCACTTTCTTCAGCTCATACTCATTGATCCTGGTCTCATGGAAAGACGTACCTGTGGGAATGTTTTTACGAGTCGCAAAAGTACGTACCAATGTGTACATATCACTGCAGTTTCCAACAGAAATGAACAGTAAAACAGCAAGCGCTTTTAATCATTTTCATACACAGTTACGATTACAGGATCAGATTATGGATTAATAAAGACTTGTTTTCACGTCTCCTTGCACAATATTATGTTATGACTACAAAACGCTTTTTACCAAAGTGCACAATTTGTAAACAAACATATTTTGGACGTTGCATCACTTAACCAGCTCCAAATGTTTTGCTTTTCTGACATAATAAGCTTGCTCGGTAGCTTAGCTGATACAGAGTCTTACTTAGGACGAGGAAAGCCTTGGGTATGAATCCGGGGATAAACGAGTCACAGTAAAATAGCTCAAAGATGAGAGATCAAAACAAGCTAAAATGGCACGATTACGGATGCTTTTTATGTCACATTTGCTTTTGTTAACACTATCGGGTAGGTTTAGGTGTAGTGTTGGTGGTAGGCCTGGGCGATAAAATCAAACAAGTTGCTGTGGAGTTCAGATGTGCAATCACAGGTGAGATCAGAACACACAAACGCATGAAAATGAATGCTGTACCTGCCGGCGACGAGGAGATTGTAAATAAAAAGGACATGTCAGCTTGTCAGTGTGACAGTTTCATGGTTTCCTTCTTACAGCTGATCTACTTCAAAGTTTGTCTTGACACCGGTTTCACACCTCAAGGGTCAGCGGTGCATGAGCGATGCATTAGCAGCGCGTGAGTGTGAACTGCAGCTGCAGAGATGCGCGAATATTCACACTGGAAGCGTTTGTACAGCGTCACAGCAGTGGCTCCAAGCTGCATATAAAGTGAGCATTTCTTTACAAAGACAACTAAATTTGTTTTTATAAGTTGGTCATTTATAAACTTGATAGTCTTGAAAGTTTGTTAACATAGGGAGGTGTACAACACTAGCATACGTAAAATAAATAAAAATAAATAAATAAAAGCCTTGTGTTATCCATTGCTGCACACGAATTAGGTATGCTTTGTGTTTTACATCATCTGCCACATGTTTACAAGACAGCAAACTCGGCGAAAAAATTCAGCAAACTCGGGTTTGATTTGGGTATGCTAGAGCCTATATAGCTGTCTGTGTAATAACTAAAAGAATGTTTATGTATCATATTTTCTTCTGCTACGCACTGCCGCGCAGCCTCTGCGTGTGGTGTGAATGCTCTCATCTCATCTGTGCGGTGTGAAACCGGCAGTTGTCATGTCGGTATCCCTTGTGAAAAAGAAGTGCCCTTTAGTATACTTTTATAAAGTGTACTTATTGCACAAATAATATACTTTAAAAGAACACACTTAAGTGTGAATTAAATGTAATGTTTTCATCGCTTAAGTGCATTCTATTTGTAATTAATTTCAAATGTATCACAGATTAAGTTCATATTTAATGCAATTAGTTGTATTTTTTAATGATTTTTTTTTAAACCACTTAAGTGGGACTTTAATACAACTTTATATTTACCTTCGTAATTGCTTCTAGTATCTTTAAAATATAGTTGAAGTGCACTGCTCAATGTACTGACAAGCAATTAATGTGAACTAAAATATATTTTAATATCAGTTATCAATACACTTAAGTGTGAATTAAATGTAATGTTTTCAGCCGCTTAAGTGCATTCAATTTGTAATTAATTTTAAATATATCACAGATTAAGTTCATAATAAATGCAATTAGTTGAACTTCTGAATGATTTTTTTAAACCACTTAAGTGGAACTTTAATACAATTTTTTTACATACTTTGAAATATGGTAAAAGTGTACTTTCGAATGTACTGACAAGCAATTAATGTGAACTAAAATATACTTTATTATAATTTACATGTACACTATTATATAATATAATACATTTGTAATTACATTTGTAATTACATATAATAATGAAGTTACAATTTAGTATATTTCAAAACTTAATCACCAAGTTACAATCAACACAAATGCAAATTGAAACCCTCTACATTTATTGACAAAACAATCTCTAAAACAAATACACAAAAACCTTTTTGTTGATGCACAAGAAAAACCCAAGAAACACTATACACAATCACAAGAGAATCTCAGAATTAGAGACACGCATCCAAACTTTAATCGAGGATAGTAAGAATGCAAGGGCTTCAGATACTGTTTTGGATGCGACTAGCTTAGTGAACTCTGTACATTGTTCGGTTCCGGCTGTAGAGCCCGCGCAGCAGGGCACTTGGGTAACGGTGAGGCGGCCTAGCCACGGAAAACACCACTCTTCCATTCCAATAAGAACATCAAACAGGTTCTCCCCACTCAGTGATACACCCACTGAGAATCCTGTTGAAAGTGCCCTAGTTATTGGCGATTCTATTACACGGAACGTGAAAATAGAGACACCAGCCACCATAGTCACATGTTTGCCGGGAGCCAGAGCACCTGACATCAAAGCAAATTTAAAAGTGCTGGCTAATGCTAATCGTAAATACTCTAAAATCATTATTCACGTCGGCACTAATGATGTTCGACTTCGCCAGTCGGAGATCACTAAAATTAACATTAAAGAGGTGTGTGAACTCGCAAGTACAATGTCAGGAGAAGTAATTTGCTCTGGCCCCCTTCCTGTTCGTCGGAGTGATGAGATAGTTAGCAGATTATCATCACTCAATGGCTGGCTGTCTAAGTGGTGTCCGCAAAATAATATAGGTTTCATAAACAATTGGAAAAGTTTTTGGGGCAGACCTGACCTGTTAAAAAGAGATGGTATTCATCCCTCCCGGGATGGTGCTGCTCTTCTCTCTAGTAATATGGCACATAGTCTTAGAACTGAAACATGACAAACTGGGGCCCAGGTCAGAAAGCAGACAGACTGGCTAAACCGACCGTCTGCTAGCTGCCTCACGTTACAGAAGTCAGAAAATTCAGATAACTCCCAACACATAGAAACTCTTACACCTAGATATTTTCAAATAGAGACTGTGTCTGTACCCCGAATTAGTAAAAACAAAAAACTTCCAAACCCATTAAATGGTAAAAATTTAATTGATGTTCAACAAATAAAAAATAGAGATAATAATGCTAAACAAATGATAAAACTCGGGTTGTTAAATATTAGATCCCTTTCTTCAAAATCACTTATTGTTAATGATATTATCAAAGATAATAATCTAGATGTGCTGTGTTTGACAGAAACTTGGCTAAAACCGGACGATTACATTACTTTAAATGAGTCTAGTCCTCAAGGTTATGATTATCGACACAATGCCCGTCAGAAAGGCAAAGGGGGAGGTGTTGCTGTAATCTATAGTAATATTTACAGTATTAGTCAGAAGTCTTTCAAATATAATTCCTTCGAAACTATGGTACTTTACGTAACATTATGTAAGTTGACATTTGTGCTGGTTACTGTATACAGGCCACCAGGACACAATACAGACTTTATCAAAGAATTTGCTGACTTTCTATCAGAGTTAGTACTAGCTGCAGATAAAGTCCTTGTTGTTGGTGATTTTAATATTCATGTAGATAATAAAAAAGACGCATTAGGATTGGCATTTGCAGATATTCTAAACTCTATTGGTGTTAGACAACATGTGTCAGGACCCACTCATTGTCGTAATCATACTTTAGATCTAATATTGTCACATGGAATCGATATTGATGCTGTTGAAATTCTGCAGCAGAGTGACGACATCTCAGATCATTATCTAGTCTCGTGTATACTACATTTAGTCAAGGCGGCTAAACTGCCTCCATGCCATAAATATGGTAGAACCATCACTTCTACCACTAAAGATTGCTTTATAAATAATCTTCCTGATCATTTTCATCGCCTTAGCATACCAGACAGCTTAGAAGACCTCGATGTTGCAACAGAAACTATTGCCTCTGTCTTTTCCAGCACATTAGACTCAGTTGCTCCTTTGCGTTTAAAAAAGATTAAGGAAATTAATCCAATGCCATGGTACAATGAGCACACTCGGGCCCTAAAGTTAGCAGCCAGAAAAATGGAGCGCAGCTGGAAGAAATCAAAACTAGAAGTATTTCGTATTTCGTGGAGAGAGAGAATGATTGAGTACAGAAAGGCCGTAAAATCTGCTAGATCTGCCTATTTTTCAAAACTCTTAGAAGAAAATAAACACAACCCTAGGTATTTATTTGATACAGTGGCTAAATTAACAAGAAATAAAGCTTCAACTTCTGATGTTTCCAAAGAGCACAGCAGTAATGACTTTATGAACTTCTTTACTTGCAAGATTGATAATATTAGAGAAAAAATAATAACCATGCAACCGTCTACTACAGTATCGTGTCAGATAGTGCATTGTAGTGTCCCTGAGGAAAAATTCAATTCATTTACTGCTTTAGGAGAGGAAGAATTGTCTAAACTTGTTAAATCATCAAAATCAACAACATGTATGTTAGACCCTATACCGACTAAGCTATTGAAAGAGATGCTTCCAGAGGTCATAGATCCTCTTCTCAATATCGTCAATTCATCTTTATCATTAGGATATGTACCAAAAACTTTTAAGCTGGCTATTATTAAACCTCTTATTAAAAAACCACAACTTGATCCTAGAGAATTAGTCAATTACAGGCCGATCTCAAATCTCACTTTTCTGTCAAAAATACTAGAAAAGGCAGTATCATCACAACTATGTTCCTTTTTAGAAAGAAATGGTATCTGTGAGGATTTCCAGTCAGGATTTAGACCGTACCATAGTACTGAGACTGCTCTCATTAGAGTTACTAATGATTTGCTCTTATCATCAGATCGTGGTTGTATCTCTCTATTAGTGTTACTGGATCTTAGTGCAGCATTTGACACTATTGATCACAATATTCTTTTAAATAGACTCGAAAATTATGTTGGCATTAGTGGAATTGCATTGTCATGGTTCAAATCATACTTATCTGACCATTATCAGTTTGTAGTAGTAAACGAAGACATGTCATATCGATCACAAGTTCAATATGGAGTACCACAAGGCTCAGTACTAGGACCGTTGCTGTTCACTCTGTACATGCTACCCTTAGGAGATATCATTAGGAAGCATGGCGTTAGTTTTCACTGTTACGCTGATGATACTCAGCTCTATATTTCTTCGCGCCATGACGAAACTTACCAATTCACTAAATTAACGGAATGCATAGCTGATATAAAAAATTGGATGACCAGTAATTTCCTACTACTAAATTCAGAAAAAACAGAGATTCTAATTTTTGGACCAAAAACTTAATAACCTAGAATATTGTCTAACACTTGATGGCTGCTCTGTTAAGTCTTCGTCATCAGTTAGGAACCTGGGTGTGCTCTTTGATACCAATCTTTCATTTGAAGGCCATGTGACTAGCATCTGTAAAACCACATTCTTCCATCTTAAAAATATATCTAAACTACGACATATGCTCTAAATGAAAAATGCATAACAGTTAGTTCATGCGTTCATGACCTCAAGGCTAGATTACTGTAATGCTCTACTGGGTGGTTGTTCTGCTCGCCTGATAAATAAACTACAGCTCGTACAAAATGCAGCAGCTAGAGTTCTTACTAGAACCAGGAAATATGACCATATTAGCCCAGTTCTGTCAACACTGCATTGGCTTCCTGTTAAACATCGTATAGATTTTAAAATCTTGCTAATTACTTACAAAGCACTAAATGGTTTAGCTCCCCAGTACCTGAGCGAGCTCCTAATTCATTATAGTCCTTCACGTCTATTGCGATCTCAGAATTCAGGCCAGCTGGTAATACCTAGAATATCAAAATCAACTGCAGGTGGTAGATCCTTCTCCTATTTGGCACCTAAACTCTGGAACAATCTTCCTAGCATTGTTCGGGAAGCAGACACACTCTGTCAGTTTAAATCTAGACTAAAAACGCATCTCTTTAACCTGGCATACACATAACACATTACCAATTTATATTTTCAAATCCGTTAAAGGATTATTAGGCTGCATAAATTAGGTCAGCCGGAACCGGGAACACTTCCTATAACACCTGATGTACTCGTTACATCAGAAGAAGAATGGCATCTACGCTAATATTAGTCTTTCTGTTTATCCCGAGGTTCACCGTAGTCAACCGGATCCGGGCCGTATCCAGGTGAGACCAAGGACCTGCACCTTGACACGACCACAACGCAGCCCTGACGTATCAGCAGAGATTAAGTCAACTAGATCATCCACTGTGAGGGCCTCATCGACACGACAGCCATGACACAGTTCCTCAACAACCGTCCATACCGGCGTGATCCTCAATACGATCCTCAATTGGATGGAACTGAAATAAATACTTTTAATGTTGCGATCCTATTGGACTTATGATAGCAACCTGAATTGTAACAAAGCACTGTTGGCCAGAGGAGAACTGGCACCCCGACTAAGCCTGGTTTCTCCCAAGGTTTTTTTCTCCATTTTAACACCAATTTGCCACTTGTCTGCCACCTAATGTCACCTGATGGAGTTTGGGTTCCTTGCCGCTGTCGCCTCTGGCTTGCTTAGTTGGGGACACTTGACTTGACATTTGATATTCAACAGTGTTTTGATCTGCCTGCATTGACACTATTCTTTTAGAGCTGCTGTGCAGCCTAACAATGTACCAGTTATCAATGTAAAGCTGCTTTGACACAATCTACATTGTAAAAAGCGCTATATAAATAAAGGTGACTTGACTTGACAAACAATTACAACACTTTAACTCTCATTTAGAAAGAGTCTGGAGGACAGTGAGGCTTATATGCACAATCATTTTCTCCCTCACATACAAAGGTACCTAAACCTAAACCTACCCATCACAATACTTTCTGCATTTTTACATCTTCAGAAAAAAAAATCATTCTGTATGATCTATAAGATGATAAATAAGATAACAGCCATTAATTATTACAAACAAAATGTAAAGAAAAGAAAAGATTCAAAACTTTGGGTAATACTTTACAATAACTTTTTATTAGTTAACTACTTTAGTTAACATGAACTAAGAATGAAAATTACTTTAAAGCATTTATTAATCCTAGTTCATATTAATTTTAACATTTACTTATGCAGTATTAAAATCGAAAGTTGCATATGTTAATAGATAATGCACTGTAAACTAAACTATACATTTTATTAACTAACTTGAAAAAAAATTCTAGCATCCTCTGGAAAAACTTCAGAGGGAAATAGGCCTTGTTCCTGACGAAAGCCGCGAGCTGCTGAATAGCCAGGGCGTGCTCTGGCGAGACTACAGCCGTCATATGGACTGAGTCGAAAACTGCACCCAGGAACGTAATTCGTTGGCTGGGGAGCAGTGAGCTCTTGGCAAAATTGACCCTGAGTCCTAGGCACTCCAAGTGGCTGAAGAGCACGGATCTGTGATGGTCTAGCTCGGTTCGCGACTGGGCCAGAATGAGCCAGTCGTCGAGATAATTCAGAACCCGGATTCCCATCTGTCTCAGAGGAGAAAGCGCCACGTTCATGCACTTCGTAAAAGTGCGAGGAGCTAGAGACAGCCCGAAGGGAAGGACTGTATATTGGTAAGCCACGCCCTCGAATGCGAATCTCAAGAATCGCCTGTGATGGGGGGCTATGTGGATGTGAAAGTAAGCATCTTTCAGATCCAGCGAGAAGAACCAATCCTCGGGGCAAATCTGCGCTAGGATCTGTTTCAGCGTTAACATCTTGAACTTCCGTCTCATGAGGGAGAGGTTCAGGAGTCTGAGATCTAAGATGGGTCTGAGACCGCCATCTTTCTTGGGGACAAGAAAATAACGGCCGTAGAATCCCGATTCGCTCTCTACGGGGGGAACTATTTCTATGGCTCCCTTCCCTAACAGAGTCATCACTTCGGTGCGGAGGACATGGGTGTCGTCCGGTTTTACTGAAGTGGGAAGCACCCTGCTGAAGCGCGGGGGCCTTCGGGCAAATTGCAATGAGTAGCCTTGATTTATTATCCCCAACACCCATTGTGACACTCCGGGGATGGCCTGCCAGGCCTCGGCCCGCGTGACAAGGGGTTGAATGACATCAGATGATAGACCGCCGGGAGGGGGCCTGTGCACTGATGAGTGTGGAAGAGGAAGTTTGCTCTTTTTTTGAAAGTGTAAATTTTTTATAGTGTTCGCCATAACAACGGTGTTTTGCATGGGCGCAACAGCAGTGGACCCAGGTTGCAGAACACACACTTTGTCCCCAACACCCAGAACTGAACGGCGTGGCAGGGGAACTAGACGAGCGAGCTTTTGGGGTCGTCCGGCCGCAGCGGGACTTTGCCCCTTCCTCTTCTTTCCTGTGAGATCAGGAAGACTTCGGAGGCGTCGGGTCCAGCACAATCCTTGGCCGGGGGCCCTGGCGTCTCGGGAAGGAAGAGCGCTTGGCAGGACATGGTCGCTGGCGCTGCTCCTTAGGGGGCGCTGCCTGGGAGGTAGAGGGAGCAGGTTTGCTCTGATGCTGAGTCTGCGCAGTCCTGGGGTGACTCGAGGCAGAGCTGGAGCGCTTGGGCAGGAAGTGTCGCATGGCCTGGGACGACTTCTGTGCTGCAGTGAAGCGTTCCATGAAACCTTCTACGGCTGGCCCGAAGAGACCGGCTGGAGAGACTGGGGCATCAAGAAAGGCCGTTTTGTCCATCTCCTTGATCTCCGTTAAGTTGAGCAAGAGGTGGCGCTCTAGCACGACCAGGCTGGCCATGGAACGTCCAATGGCCTGGGCTGTGGCTTTCGTGGCACGTAGGGCCAGGGGCGGCAAATGCTCATAGCCCTTCTCCTGAGAGCCATCGACTGAAGTGAGAGCTGCAGAAGAGGAAGTGCGTAAGCGGGCCGAGTAGGGAGCGCGCCACGACTTGGTCAGCTCATCTTGAACTTCAGGGAAAAACGGCGCAGAGTCCAGTCCACTCGTCCAGTCTGCAGTGACATGGAGTCATCAAGCGGCTCGTCCTCTGATCCGCCAAAAGAGATGAGGTCGCTCGCTTCAGCCGAGGGACGCTGCTCAGAGTGGGAGAACAGGACGGGTGACGGCTCTCTCGTGGGAGAGGGTGAGGCACACGGGGGCTGAGCCGGCGTGAGCTCACACAACTCCGGGTGCTGAGCCCCTCTGCCCCGCTGTCTCTTCCTGGCGGGTTCGCGGGAAGAAGACGGGAGGGCGCAAGGGGCAGGACCGCCTTCATTAAAGAAGGCGATCCGAGAGCGCAGAGAGGGAGACTCCTTGCCCAGGCAGCCGACGCACTCACCGTGCCCGTCGTTGTCATGCAGAGAGGCTCTGCACGTGCCACAACTGTGGCGCGGCATTTAAAGCAACGCCGCCACTGTGAAAACGGCGATTGAGGGGCTCTTTTAGAGCAGTGAGAACCGCTGGAATATGCTCTTTTAAAAAGTGGCGTTAAACCGCGGAAATTTGCTATTTTTAGCAATGCCGGATGGCGGCAGGAGACGCGCTGAGAAGGTGGCCGGATGCGGGAAGCGGGCGGCTCGAGAGCGGCGCTCGAGGCGGCAGTCTGCGAGGGCGCCGGCACTGCTCAGCTGGTCCGCTGCGGTGCCTCTTCAACGGCGAGAGAGCTCGTTCCAGGCGGCAAAGGCTTTCAGCTCCGAAGATCAGCGAAGAGAAGTGATGTCGTCGCTGAAGGAGAGAGATCTGAAATCCTATGGCGAAATGCCCGCTTATATAGCCATGCGCCCTGCCCATTTTGGCGGGCTTTGGCGCGCCGCATCGCTATAGGCTCGCGCAGCTCCGCCGCGCCGTCATTGGCTCAAAAATTTGTCTAGTTTGAACCAATGGCCGTGCAGTTACACTGCGCTATTGAAAAAGGCTTCAGCAGCGAGGAAAAGGAAACCTTTCCCCCATACGCTGTACGAGTGAAGTATCAAAAGGGAACTGTTATTTTACAGAGTTTTCCTAGATTATTATGATCAAACACCTTCAATAAAGTGACAGCACTAAAAGTTCAACACATAATCACTGTTATTTTACATATTACAATAAAAAAACCTTCAATAAAGATTCTAAATGAACAGTTTTATTTTGGAAGAGAAAATACAAAGACTGTACAAATACTGTATAAAACAGAAAATGTAATAATTCAGTTTTTGAATAAATACACTGCAAACTTTAAGTTGAGTAAACAGGCAAAAGGTCCAAATACATCAGTCCAAATCAGGCTACCAATGCAAAGGGATAATCCAACAGACGTAAATCAGAAAATCAGGCAGAAAGCAATGGAAACGCTTTGGTAAGGAAGATGAACTGGCAATACTTCGCAATGTGCAAAAACACATGCTGTGTTTGAAATCGCTTCCTATACCTTCATTCACTATTCCCTACATTGCTCTACTAATATAGTCCACTTGAAGGAGTGAATGAAACGAGTGAGTGAATTCGGACACTGAGTGCACCGGAAGGGCTGCCAATTTCGCATCGTTTGTGTTTGTTGTTTAATAATCATTTGAAATAGCAAAACTGGCAACTCCAGTAGTAGAATATTTATGTTAAACCCATGTACAAACCTTTAATTAAACGATTTAATGATCAATTAAAAAGGAAATTATACCTGTATGATATACTGGACCAGCGCGGTTTGGAAAATGAATGGATGATTGATTCAGCTGCGGGTATTCTCTAGCCGTTGAGTGTTCATTAGTTGTACACTCGTTATTGCAGTGCATTGTGGGATTGAATGAGTGCACTCAACATCGTCCACTATGGTTTCGGACACCACTACAAATGGCTGTCCCCTCAAATAGTTCCCTATTTAAGGGTATGGGGGCGATTTCGAACACAGCCATAGTCTCTTCCTAAATACTGTTTAAACAGGAAATGCATGTAGAAGTAGAGAGAGCGGTACACAGAGGGCTCCCTCTGCTGGCGTGGCATTACAGAACCCCCTCCTCTAGGAGCGCCTCCTGGCACTCGACGCGGACGTCTCCGTGGTTATGGTCTGGCACAATAAAAATCCTCGATGAGAGAAGGGTCCAGGATATCGCGGGCGGCTACCCACAATCTCTCCTCAGGTCTCTAGCCCTCCCAGTCCACCAAGTATTGGAGCTGACCCCCTCTCCGTCTTGAGTCCATTTACTCATACACCTTATAAGCTGGAGTTCCATCAACGTCCAGTGGTGGTGGCGGCTCTCGAGCCTCAGCGCCGGGGTCAGCCACCGGGTGGACCGGTTTGAGGAGGGAAACATGAAAAGATGGAGAGATATGATAGTTAGCAGGAAGCTCTAATTGGTATGTGACCTCATTTATTCTTTTTTGGAATTTTGAAAGGACCAACATACCTTGGACTGAGCTTCCTGCTGGGTAGCTGCAGCTTGAGGTCCCTTGTAGAAAGCCAGACCCGTTGTCCTGGTTGGTAGGTAGGATGTGAGTGAGTTCCTGTTCTCTCACTGCTCTCTGAAGGCAGACGTGTGCGCTGTCCCACCCACACCCGTTCCACTGCAAGGACCGATGAGGGTTCGCCAGACCACGGGAACAAAGGAGGTTGATACTCAAGGACGCACTGGAAGGGGGTCAGTTGAGGAATGAGTTAGTGAATTTTGTGAGTATTCTGCCCATGGAAGGAATTCAGACCAGCGGTGTTGTTCTCGGCTACAGTATGATCGAAGATATCTGCCAATTTCTTGGTTTAATCGTTCGACTTGTCCATTTGACTGAGGTTGGTATCCTGACGTGAGGCTGATGTTAATGTCCAGATATTTACAGAAAGCTCTCCAAACTTGGGACATGAACTGAGTTCCTCTATCGCTGACAATATCATCAGGTATACCATAAATTCGAAAGACATGATGAAATAGTGCTTGAGCAGTCTCCATGGCTGTGGGGAAACCCTTTAGAGGGACTAAACGACAGTGGTGGATCGGTTACAAAGTCAATGGAAAGATGGGACCAAGGACGTTGTGGGATAGGTAGTGGTTGAAGGAGACCTGAAGGTAACTCTTTGGGGGTCTTAGATTGGGCACAGACTTGGCAGGCTTTGAAGTAAGTAGTGACATCCTTGGTCATTGAGGGCCACCAGAATGAGTTTTGCAGTAAGTGAAGAGTGACCTGGATGGCCAGAGCTGACCGAAGTGTGGACCCATTGCGTTACTCTGTGATGTAGATTTTGTGGAACATACTGTTTGTCAGTAGGGCAGTTGTCAGGTGCGGGCTCTTGTAGTTGTTCCCTTTGTATCTCCTCCATTATGTCCCAGCGATGACAATAGAAGGTGGAAGAATGCATTCTGGTGTGAGGCTTTCAGTGGGAAGATCGTACAGCCTAGATAGGGCATCTGCCTTGCTATTCTTACTGCCTGGTCGATATGTCACTGTAAAATGGAACCGGGTGAAAAACAGGGACCAGCAAGCCTGGCGTGGGTTGATTCGTTTGGCACTCTTGATGGATTCTAGATTCTTGTGGTCAGTTATGACTTGAAAGGGGTGGACTGCTCCTTCGAGCCAGTGTCTTCACTCCTCGATGGCTGCTTTCATGGACAAAAGTTCTTTATTCCCCACATCATAATTATTTTCTTCTGCAGTTAACTTTCTTGAGAAGAATGCACATGGATATAGTTTACCGGGTTGGCCGTGATGTTGGGAGAGTACAGCTCCAATTCCACAGTCAGAAGCGTCAGGATGTTTTAAGATGGGGGCTGTTGTAAACCTTTCCTTCAAAGTATTGTATGCCTGGCTGGCCTCTTCAGTCCATTTAAACTTCGAAGGCTTCTCTTTCAAGAGGGATGTCAGAGGAGAAGCAATCATACTGTAATTTCTAATGAAGCATCTATAAAAGTTGGCAAACCCCAGAAACCTTTGAAGCTCTTTCACGGTGGATGGTTGTGGCCATTCTGTGAGTGCTTTGACTTTGGATTCATCCATTTTCACTCCTTAGTGACTGATGTGGTAACCCAGGAATGAAGTCTGTCTGACGTGAAATTCACACTTCTCTGCCTTGACGTATAGTTGGTTTGCGAGTAGACGAGTGAGGACTGTCTTAACATGGCTGATATGTTCATCTTCAGATTTTGAATAAATCAAATCATTGTCAATGTAAGCTATTATATACTGGTTCAGAAGGTCCTGGAAGATCTCATTAATGAATGACTGGAAAACAGCGGGAGAGTTGGCAAGCACATACAGTATAACTTGGTACTCATAGTGCCCAGTAGCGGTGAGGAAGGCAGTTTTCCATTCATTGCCCTACTTGATTCTGATCAAGTTATAAGCATTCTGTAGGTCACGTTTGGTGTAGATGGTGGCCTCACAGAGCTGTTCCAGGGCTAAGGGAACCAATGGAAGGGGGTAGCAGAATTTCACTGTGATGTTGTTAAGTCCCCTATAATCAGTACAAATCCTTAATCCTCTATCTTTCTTTTCATCGTAGAAGAACGCTGCTGCAGCTGGAGATGTGGAGGGTTGGATGAACCCTGAGCTTAGCGCTTCTTCGATATATTCTTCCGTGTCTTGGGTTTCCTTTCTGGACAGTGGGTAGACTTTACTTTTAGGGGGCATGGCATTGGGGAGTAAATCAATTGCACAGTCCCAAGGGCGATGTGGTGGTAATGTGGCTTTGATTGTACTAAAAACTTCTGCCAGATCGTTATAACAGTTGGGGATAATAACAGTCTTGTTAGTTTCTGGGCTTTCGATGCTAGTTGTAAAACATGGTTGGGGACTTGGGAAAAACAATGATTTTCACAAAAATTGGACCAATTGGTCAGCTCACCATGATGCCAGGAAATAATGGGGTCATGAATGGATAGCCATGGAAATCCGAGGATCATTTCATGCTTAGGGCAGTCAGTGACATACAGGGAGATCAATTCTTGATGTAACAAACTGACTTGGAGTGTTAATGGCTTGGTCTGATTGATAATCCCCTCTCCAATTGTGTTATCATCAACGGCTTTGATCTTGATAGGTGGCTTGCATGGTTGAGTGGGAATGTCATACTTCTTGATAAGATCCTTATGTATCAGATTCAAAGCTGCCCCGGAATCGATCATTAATGAAATAGATGCATCTTCAGTCTTTAGATTAATGGGGAGCTTTAATGATTTGTTACTTAGTAGTGAGAAATGTTCAATATTTACCTGAGAAGTTGTCTGGGCTTTATGTGGACACCCTGGACTGTGATGGCCAGCTTCACCGCAATAAAAGCACAGACGGAGTTGTTGTCTTCTCATTCTTTCTTCCTCAGATAGTCTAGATAGACCTAGTTGCATGGGTTCGTCACTTGGCTTGGTGGTTGATGACATCATGGGTTGCGAGATGGCAGGCGGAAAGTGTTGAGATTCCCTCACGCTTCTACGTCTTGTCTCATCAGATTATCAATTCTTATAGTGAGAGTCACAAAGTCAGAAAATTATACATTTTCTCCTTTACAAGCCAGCTCTGTTTGCAGATCAGGGTTGAGGCTTCGTTGAAAAACGCTTTTCAGTGAAATATCATTCCATCCACTTTGAGCAGCGAGCGTTCTGAACATGATGGCATAATCAGCAGCAGTACAGTTACCCTGTGACATTTGTAGAATTTGTTGATATATCCTTGCCCCCAGGGGGATATTCAAACACTTTTTTGCAGTTGTTGGATGTAATAATCAAAAGATGTTCTAAATCGTACATCCATTTCCCAAACTGCCACAGCCCAGTCTAGAGCTTTGCCAGACAATAACGTCATCATGAAAGCGCATTTCTTTTCTTCTGACACAAACTTGTCTTCCTGGTTATCAAAGTAAATTCTTACTTGATGAATAAAGCCTCTACACTGCTCTGCACATCCATCAACTATGGTCTAGGCCACGGGTCAAACAGAAAATGCGCGTTAATAAAATTAGTGCTGTTAAAATGAATTTGTGTTAACGCATTAATTTTGACAGCCTTAGTGAATATATAAACACTACAGAGCATTCATTAGACACTACATCAAAAAAAGAATCATCAAAAGAAGAAAAAAATAACACAGTACCCAGAGCTGTCACAACTTTAAAAATCCAAAGATGAAGAAGAGTAGAAAGGTTCTAGTACATTTAATAATAAAACAAACACAGACAATCCACACAGACTAACTGAGGGTATAAAACACAAACAACAACTGACCATGAACAGAGGAACCAAAGGAACTTAAGTAGTGGTACAAACAAGGTTAATAAGGAGACACAGCTGAACTAATAGAACTAATCATATCAGTAACCATGACAACTCATAAGTGGCAGGAAACTAGACAAACAAAACACTGAAAATAAACTAAAAGTCACTAAAAATGACACTAAACAGAACTGTGACGAGAGCATGCAGTCACAGAAAAAAAGGTAAGTTGTATACAGTAAATATTTTGCAATTGCATAAAAAAGGATTGTAATCACAACTAAGCAGTGCTTGAAGTGGGCCGGTTTGCATAACTGGGACTTCTATATTTTAATCTGTAGCTTACCCTCACTTGTTATTGCGTACTTTCACTTCTCACATGTTGCCAGTACTCTGACTGCCCACACCAAAACATAAATTAGGCTAGTAATTAATTGTATACATTGCGTTCAGAGCTTTTATAAGCTGTATGAACTGAATGGACCAATTATCTGTGCTTTTTTAGCAAAAGATAAATGCATGCCTGACATCTAGAGGACATTCTGAGAAAAATCACTGTCAAGTAGAAGACATGGACAAATTTATATAATATGCTATAGCAATAAAACCGATTGTTTCTCAGTTGTTTCTAAATAACCTGAGAAGTAATTCACTGAAAAAAAAGTCCATTATTTCTTGCTGGTTTTTCTCTCCCAGTTTAAGGATTGATTTAACAAATAAACACTTCAGTACTATTCTGGCACCAAAGCAAACACCAAAGAAAATACCATAGATAATTCCGAACCTTTTGGCCATTCCTAGATTTTGGTTGTCCAATGTAGGTGGAAGGTCATTTTGTGTTACTGTTTCTAAACCTTAGAACTCACTACACCTTACTCTCCATAACATTTCTTCTCTGTCTACTTTTATGACCCTGCTAAAAATATATCTGTTTGAAATATATGTTTAATAATGTGGCTTCATGTGGCCTCATGTGTTTTCAGTGTGTGTTCAAATGTATTTGGCATGCACTATAAAAAACGACCTTGAGCTATAGGAAGACACTATATAAATAAAACTTCTTCTTTAAAGTTGTAATTTCTTTGTAATCTTGTTTAGGTTTCTTAACCTTTTCTTAACCTTGTTTAGAAAAAGAAATCATGATGAGATCAGATGGTGACGTCCTGATTTCCAAGGATGGCACCACCCGCTCTTTTAAAGTAACACCCCTCCAACCTTCAACCACAACCTTCATCATAAATTAGTTAGCTGAGTGAGTAAGAAAGGACAAGAGATGTGCATCACATTGTATATTTTTCTATTCCTGTCATTTAACTGTATATCTGCAGCTTCAATCCTTAGATCAGGTACCTGTCAGCTCCAAGGACGCTTCAAATTGAATGGAATGTACCAGGATGGAGATGTTATACTTGGAGGCCTGTTTATGGTTCATGTTTTCACAGTGTTCCCAGATCTGAGCTTCAAAACAAAACCAGAACCACCACACTGTGAAAAGTGAGTCTGGAGCCAGACATATTGCTTAACTATAAAAAAGGAGAGAAACATATTTAAAAATAAATAAATAAATAACCTAATTAATTAATAATAATAAAATGAATGTTCTTCTTGAGCCTCTTTTATCATATTTAATTTGCTCAAATTGTGTTGACAGCAGTAATAGCAAGCCTTGACAAACAAAAAAAAAAAAAATGTATGTCTGTATTGAAACTACTGTGTATTTGACAAGTCCGCAAGTGATGCTTTAACTCAGAAGTATTTGAAATGTGTTAATGGTTTTATTAATTTGTATTTTAATTATCTTTTAGTATCACTAAATGTACACATTTAACATTTGTCTTTCCTAGATTTGATATGGAAAGCTTCCAGCAGGCTCAGGCCATGGCTTTTGCAATAAATGAGATAAATAAGAATCCCAGTCTGCTGCCTAACATCACTCTTGGTTACCATCTTTATGACAACTGTGTGAGGCTAGGAATGGCATTCTGGGCTGCCATATCCCTGGCTAGTGGGACAGATGAGTCCTTCTCAAACCTAAACTGCACTGGCCATCCTCCGGTGATTGGGATTGTCGGGGATCCTAGTTCAACTCCTTCCATTGCGATTTCCAGTGTTCTGGGACTGTTTCGAGTACCTATAGTAAGATGGGATGAAAAAAGTAAAAATACACTGTGTGAAAATGCACTTTTAAGTTAAATTTGGTGTCCTTTTCTGCCACACACACACACACACACACACACAGACACACTATATATATATATATATATATATATATTCCGGAACTTCTCATCTGTTTGTGTATAAAAAAAGGACATTTATTTTTTTTTTTTTTTTTTTTTTTTTTTTTGCTTGTTTGTTTGTCACACTATTTTTCTGGCTCATCTCTTCTTTCTCCATCTCCACTAATTAGGTTAGTTACTATGCCACCTGCTCCTGTTTAAGTGACAGGAAAAAGTACCCCTCTTTCTTCAGAACTATCCCCAGTGATGCCTTCCAGGTGCGGGCTATGGTTCAGAACTTGAGGTATTTTGGATGGACCTGGGTTGGTCTTGTCTACAGTGATGATGACTATGGCATCTACGCTGCTCAGTCCTTCCAGCAGGAAATGCAGCTGTTTGGATATTGTTTTGCTTTTTCTGAAATCCTGCCCCATGATAACAACCACAGAGATATTCAGCGAATAATGGGAGTAATTCAGGCTTCTACAGCTAGAGTGGTTGTTGTTTTTTCTACATCATCCTTTCTGTTGCCTTTGATGGATGAGGTGGTGTTGCAGAACATGACAGGCAGGCAGTGGATTGCAAGTGAAGCTTGGGCCACCGCACCTGTATACCACACTCCACGTTTCCTGCCCTTTCTTAGGGGCACACTGGGCATTGCCGTTAGGCGTGGAGAAATTCAGGGGCTTCATGACTTTCTGCTACATCTTTGTCCCAGCAATGATCCAAGAAATAATATTTTGAGGATATTCTGGGAGAACATGTTTGGGTGCAGTTTTGAAACGGGGGATAAACAGACAGATGGAGAGCAAGTGAAAAAGGTGTGTACAGGACAGGAGGATCTGAGCACCACAAACACACCATACACTGATGTTTCAGGTTTGAGGGCAGCGTATAATGTCTATAAGGCAGTTTATGCCCTGGCACATGCGCTTCATGACTTGATGCAGTGTGAAGAGGGTAGAGGACCATTCAGTGGGAACAGCTGTGCTGACATAATCAACCTGAAACCCTGGCAGGTAAGACCCACAGGAATAGTACAGATTCTCTCCAGGCATATAGACTAGCTATATGTGGAAAAGCAAAATAAATGCTCTACGTTAATTCAAATTTCAGATAAATATATAACACCTGTCCTGTCTACAAAATGTACAGCTAGTTCACTATCTACAGAAAGTGAACTTCACAACAGGTTTTGGGGATCATGTGTCATTTGATAAGAATGGAGATGCTCTGGCCATCTATGATGTGTTAAACTGGCAGCCGAGCTCTGATGGGTCAATAAGTATCTACACAGTCGGTGTAGTAAATGAAGGGGTGGCAACGGGGACGGAGCTCACACTGGATGAAGAAGCAATTTACTGGAACTTTGAGACAAAAAAGGTAAGTAACACTGCATGTTAATGTCATCATTTTTGTATATATGTAGTCTTAAAAATATTCAATGCTGTGATAAGACAAAATAAATGAATACAAAAGCCACGCTTATCATTATGTAAAAGAGACAACAAACACATGAAAGATAATGTCTCTTTCAGCCCCCACGGTCTGTGTGTAGTGAGAGCTGCCCCCCAGGAACCAGACGAGCCACAAGGAAGGGCCTTCCTGTCTGCTGTTTTGACTGCCTGTCATGTGGAGATGGAGAAATTTCTAATATAACAGGTGTTAATTCTATTGAAGAGTGCACTATTGGTAAACAGTACTTGACTATAATATGAAAATGTCCCAATTTCCTCTTAAATTCTTGTCTTTTCTCTTTTTCTTAATCGCAGATCCTATTGAGTGCACAGTGTGTCCAGATGAGTTCTGGTCCAATAAAGATAAAGATCAGTGTGTCCCTAAAGATGTAGAGTTTCTATCCTATGAGGATCCTCTGGGAATCTCTCTGACCACTGCTTCCCTGCTTGGCACCTGCTTCTGCGCTGTTGTGATGGTCATCTTTGTTCGTCACCATAACACTCCAATAGTACGCGCCAACAATTCAGAGCTCAGCTTCCTACTTCTGGTGTCACTCAAACTGTGTTTCCTATGTGTACTACTTTTCATTGGTCAGCCGCAGCTGTGGACGTGTCAGTTAAGACATGCTGTGTTTGGCATAAGCTTTGTCCTGTGCATCTCCAGCATCCTTGTCAAGACTATGGTGGTAATAGCTGTGTTCAAGTCATCTCGGCCAGAGGGCAAAGGAGCAATGAAATGGTTTGGAGCAGTTCAACAAAGATTCACAGTTCTGGTCCTAACAGCCCTCCAGGTTGTGATATGTGCAGTCTGGCTATCAACTGCCTCTCCAACACCCCATAAAAACAACCAGTATATCCGCTCTAAAATAGTATATGAATGTGCTATTGGCTCAGTGGCTGGTTTTTCTATGCTGCTGGGATACATTGGACTGTTGGCAGCAGTAAGTTTCCTTTTAGCCTTTCTGGTGAGAAATCTTCCAGATAATTTTAATGAAGCAAAGTTCATCACTTTCAGTATGTTGATCTTCTGTGCTGTGTGGATTGCGTTTGTTCCAGCATATGTGAGCTCACCAGGGAAATATGCAGTGGCTGTGGAGATATTTGCCATTTTAGCTTCCAGTTTTGGATTACTGGTGGCCATATTCGCCCCAAAGTGCTACATCATCCTTTTACATCCAGAGAGAAACACTAGACATGCCATAATGGGAAGAGAAACACAAAAAAAATAGTTTTACATGCTGCCTGCATATCTTTGGTATTATCATATCATATTCTATGCTTGTAGATATAGGTTATTATGAGTGTTCCTAATGCATGTAATTGAAAGACTTCCAGTACATGCAGGTGGCTCATACAATGCCTGTTTTGCGTATTTTATTGACACGTAATATAATGACTAAAGTTGTTGATTTACTCGAGAAAAAAAAATAAAGTAACAGTAAAGGGGGAAAAAATACACATTTATGCTTCTTCTAGTTTAATTGCCTGGGTATTAATGATGAAGTGGCCCATATTTTGTAATGATGAAATGGCCCAGTTGTTACATATTTTTAATCTGCACTATTAACACTAAATTGTAAAGATGTATTTTATCAGATCTGGATATGGATAATGGATCTTTCAAAAATGGCACGGAAGATCAGCATCTCTCTGGTGACATATGCAGGACTTCGGGCCATTTCTGGCGAAACAATGACATTTCTTCCAAATGACTACATGCTCACATTTGATCCATCCAATCAATAACGGATGGATAAAACCAAGTCCCCATCTCACAGTGTCCCCAAACACACCTTCAATAAATCCAAGCAGCACATTGAAAATAAATATACTGAAAAATAAATAGAAAAATATATAAAAGCACACACACAAAGCAATAAATACAAAAATAAAATACAAAAATATATAAAAGCATACAAAATTATATCAAATTAAATTTAAATTAAACTAAAATGTTAATTCATACCTGGGACTGTTTTGAGTACCTATAGTAAGATGGGATGATAAAAATTAGATGGGATGGTAAAAATTCATATTCATGTTAATTCATTTTTTCATGTTAATTCACTTCCATTGATTTAAGGATTGAACATTAAGGATATTAATGTTAATTATAAGGATAACATTTTCCCCAAAAAAATTTAAATGCCGCAAAACTTGGAGCAGCTTTAAAGGGTAAATAAAGCACACAGTTTCTGCCAATCTCATGTCAATCTTAAGTACCTATAGAGTACTATTGCATCCTTCATATCTCCGAAAAGTCTTTAGTTTTATCATATTAATAAAAGATAGACACTGTACCGACTCTTTCTCTCCTGGAGGTGTGCTGTGAACAGAGTCACGCGTAGCGATCGTCTGCAAGCTGCGACATCATTATAAATAAAAAGGGAACAAAAATTTTTGTGTTGTTTACATTATATGCACTTGCACTCTGATTGCCAACAAAACACAGACATTTGATGCAGTTTTACTCACCGCCTGCAATCTGCAAATCCAGCGTCGAACTGGGACTTGTTTACAAAACATTTGTCACCCAAATTCCAGGAACAAACAAACATGTGTGCACAATTCTGTTGCTGCCCTGGAAAAACAAACTGCATCCACTGTTCTCTTAACGCTGGGTTCTTTGGGAAGCTGAAAAAGGTTTTCTTTCCCTCACAACCAAAAACACACTTTTTTGGTGAAAAACAATCTCGCTCTGGGTGATGTGTGCGCAAGCTTATCAGGGAGAAGTGCCCATACAAGGAATTCCGCCCTTTATGACATGATACAGGGCCATACTCGAAAAAAAAACTTTCCGAATCTGAGTGTATTTGGCACAGAAATACTCATAGTCATACATCCAACTCACGTTGTGAAACTTTGGCCATGTTTAGCATGAGAATCCAACTCTTTAAAGGATTAGTTCACTTTCAAATGAAAATTAGTCCAAGCTTTATTCACACTCAAGCCATCCTAGGTGTATATGACTTTCTTCTTTCTGATGAACATAACCTGAGAAATATTAATAAATATCCTGACGCATCCGAGCTTTATAATGGCAGTGATAGGGATCAATGCAACCTGGTCTCATTAGAAAAACTTACCTATGGGAACGTTTTCGCGAGTGTCAAAATACGTACCAATACGTACATATCAGTGCAGTTTCAATGTGAAATGTCCACTGAGTTGCACTAAAAGCATGTTCATTTTTTTTTTTTTTTTTTTTTTTTTGCCAGAACAGATAAACGTGAATATGGTACATTTTTACAACGTTGGTTTTTATACGAATCACCACAGTTCTGATTTGAAATTTGTCCGGTGAGTGGTGCTAAAAGTGTAATGCTCCATTACGTTTTAAAATAACTTACCACCAACTAGGCTGGGCGATACAGCTAAAAAAATTATCACGATATAATGTTTCATATTGTTCGGTATCAATAATTATTGAAAAAAAATGTAATAACCTTTTTTCAAAAAAAGACCAGTAGAAAAAAAAAGGTTGAATTTTACCAATGCGTTTTTATTAAGGTAAACAACAAATAATTTTAAAACAAAACAAAAGAAATAAAATGTAAACAAATCTTTCTTATATGAAAATTAAATAAATAAGCGTTAAAGAAACTTAGAGCTGCACAATTCTGGATAAATTTATTTAAATTGTTTTGTCAAACTAAGATCACGATTCTGAATGACAACTAAACGAAATAACATGTAATTTAAGAGGTTCTGAAAAAATATTAATTGTTGCAGTCTATTTAAAAAAAAAAAAATTTTATTAATTTTAAAAAACCTGTTTGGATGTATGATTAAATGACTCACTCGTTTCATTAATGGATGAATCAGTATTTTTGAAAGAATCTCTTGAATGAAGATTCAATGTCAAATGCATTTTTTAACACTCACTTGTCGCCACCTGGTGGTGAAAAAATATAATCGATAAATGCGTCGTTTTCAGCACCAAGTTTCTTTCAGAAGCTGATTTGCTCAATTTTGATCGATAACATAGACATTAGTATTTATATCTGAACTATAAACTTTTATCTCAGTACTTCTGTGATAATTTGAATATTTGTAACACAGAAATGAAGATACTGTGTACGTGGTTGAAAACACTGTGAAGCTGTTTATACCGACATGACAACTGCCGGTTTCACACCGCACGCATCAGCAGAGCGAAAGCAGCGCATATTTTTTTCGGCGCCCATATGTTAACAGATGAGAGCATTCACACCGCACGCAGAGGCTGCGCGGCAGTAAAGCAGGAGCAGAACAGAAGCAGCAGTGTCGCGAAACTGCGTTTCGGCGCTGGGTCTATTTTTGCTGCACTGCTCAATTAAAGTGAAAGTACACCTTTGATGGACAAAATAAATATGATTTCACACAAAAGTGCTCAAAATGCACAGAATAAGCATATCTAGTGTGTTTTAACAAGAATTGGATGTCAGGAAAGAAAATTAATATTAAAAAATATTTATAGAAGATGTACTAATTTAAACTTGTTTTTAATTATTCAGGTTAAAGTTAAAGTATGGTGTATTATAGAAAACTAAAGTAAACTGGCAAGAAAATATGATACATAAACATTTTTATGAATAAAACGTGAATATATGAATAAATACATGAATATATTAATCTGATATGAATAAAACGTGTGAAATGCCCATTTTGCATCACATGAACTACCTGAACGCACTTAAGGGGCGCCTAGAGAACAAGTCGACCACTTATCATCTGAAGGGACTGTTCAGCAGGCGGCCCCGAGGCATGGCAGGGGGACGCAATGTCTCGTTCCATGTTCTCAGGGAACCTTGATTACATGCGTAACCTGAGATGTTCCCTTTTGAAAGGGAACTCGCATTGCATCCTAGAACGCTAATGGGGAACGAAATACCCACGCTGCCATGCTGAGGGGAGTGCATGCCAAAGAATGGCTGACAAAAAACAGATGGAAAATTTCAACAAAAATGTCAAAATCACTCCTCCCACGGGTCTAGTAGGCTGTCAGTGACAGCATTCCCTACGGCCAACGGCCAAGCTACAAGCCTCAAAGAGGCCCCTAGAAGCATCCAGAAGCCTACCAAGGCTGCTCAAGGGCTTAGAACCAACAACTTCAAACAGAAGGGGTTCCTTTAAGGGAATGTGGCCAGGGAGCCAAAAAGAGCCCCGGCCAGTCACTTCTCAGGAGAGAATAGTCTACCTCTAATGCCACCAGGGAGGCCGACCTGGTCCTAACTCAGTGACCTAGACTGACCAACAACCTGTCTGTGACCCAACAGAGTCTCTAAAGCACTTGCCTCCTCTGCCAGATCCATTTGCGAACCCCATGTTCTGAGCCGTCGCTCTGCCTCGGCAGCAACGGGACCCGAACCATGAGGAACGCGAGCCGAAGCGCAGTTGAGTGTTACTGTGAGATGATGGTTCTGCTGTAATCTTTTTTTGGAACTAAAACAAATCAGTCAATATTGCACTCTAATAAATGCTGGGTTAAAAACAACCCACATTGAAAATGAACAAACCCAGCGAATGGGTTGTTTTAACCCAGTGGTTAGTGCGTATAACCATACTTAAAGAGGTCATGAACTGAGAAATCAATTTCCTTGAGCTTTTAATATATAAGAGGTCATCATACTATAAGAATGTCCTGTAAGTTTCAGAACTGAAAACTTCCTTGTTAGTCCAATAAAAGCTTTTATTGATACCAGGCCAATCGATCCAGGAATGTGCCTATCTATGGCAGAGGTGAAACCCCACCTCTGCAGAAGAAATCAATGACTACTTCATCGTTGCAACATTAGCCCTGCCCACTGGCGTGTTAGTGAGATGAGGAGGAGAGGAGAGCGACACAGGACTAAAAATAACTTTACATTTTTTAAAAGATCCTAATACTAGGAACATGGCTATTTATTTTCAACAATGTGAACGTCTCAGTTGAGCTTTATTTATTTGTATTCGCGATTTCATTCTGGAT
Organism: Ctenopharyngodon idella; assembly: GCF_019924925.1. Lineage (NCBI taxonomy): Eukaryota > Metazoa > Chordata > Actinopteri > Cypriniformes > Xenocyprididae > Ctenopharyngodon > Ctenopharyngodon idella. The sequence continues at coordinate 33,513,433 of NC_067237.1, read as the reverse complement.
TCTTTGGTAAACCAATCGCATTTCGACGCAGGCAAACAGACTTTTACGATTTGGACTCGACAGTAATGCTACAACATGTACTGTGTTAATTCTAATGCGTGATCTGATATGTAATGATTCATATACAGCATGTTCTTTGTCTATGTGTCAGTAAACCAAACCAGTGACTAAATGGTGAACTTCACGTTTTTTCTCTTAATAGGATGAAAATAATTTGTTGTTTAAACAGTGATTAATTTATATAAAGAAAGCAATCAAAGAATGCTCCCTTTACAATTGCTAGAGTTGTCATTTAAACAGCGCGCGCTGGAGCTGTCAATCAAACAGCACAAGTTTATCAGTGACTGAGTTCTGGACACGCGCCAAAACTCCAGTTTTATTCAACAAATCTCTTAGTTACAATGTGTTTGCACTGTTAGTTACGATGAAAGTATTTGTTAGTGTGCAGAAATTGAGTTGCAATGACGAGATCACTGCTTTCATGCTCTCAATAACATGTCTGTGATTGGCTGTTCATCACTGCAGCCTTTCTTGCCACTATATAAATATAATGCCATAGATCTAAATATAATGCAACACTTTTTCACGATTAGTTAGTTATTGAGAGCAGTAATAGTAATAACGTTCTAAGTTTTACGCTGAAGTCTCACAGCAGGCACCCCTTAAAACAGAACGTTCAAATAAGAGGGCTGAAATCAGGGTAGGAAAAATACATTTTATTTCTAAATTATGACAATTTTTGATGTAAAAAAACATACTAACATTATAAGGAAACATATCCAGGAAACATAATACAACAATGAAACGACGCTGTTCATGACCCCTTTTGACTGTAGTGTAATGGCATACATACCAAGTATGGAATAGCCAAGTATTACTCTCTCAAAAACTTTACATATCTGAGACTTGGTTGAATTATGATGTCCCTACTGACCTAATTAATATACCTGAATATAGTTGCTATAGGAGAGATAGGGTCAAAGGAAGGGGAGGGGGTGTTTTAATTTATATTAGGGAGCACATTAAATGTTTAGGACTTGACCTGAATGTGAACATGGAATGCTTGGGATTGAATGTAATTCTTTCTTCAAACATGAAATTTAATATAGTTTTGCTTAATAATCCTCCATGTCATGATGTAAATTTCTACAATGAATTGAAGAATCTTCTGATTGGATGAAGCAAGGCACTCTTAGGCATGCCGGGAGTATGGCAGGGCGACGCAGCGTCTCGTTCCCTATTCAAGGAACCAGGGTTACAGATGTAACCCGAGACGTTCCCTTTCATGGGAACTCGAGCTGTGTCGAGACGCGGTGGGAACACCATACCCACTACGCCATAGTTTCAAATGCCTGAGTGTATCAAGACGAGAGAACAGAAGACCCCGGAGTGGAGCCAAGATCTAGGTTATAGAACCTGACGAAGGTGTGAGGTGAAGACCACCCTGCTGCGTTGCAAATATCCTGTAGGGAGACCCCAGAAATCAAAGCTTTTGAAGCAGCCATACTCCTGGTAGAATGAGCTCTGACAGCCAAAGGAGAAGGCTGTCCGGAGGACTCATAAGCAAATGAGATGGCCTCAACCACCCACTTGCTCATTCTCTGTTTTAGATGCAGGGCACCCTCTCCTGGGTGACCCGAAACAAACGAACAGTTGATCTGTCTTACGCCACAGGACAGCTCTGTGGACATAAGCATCTATCGCCCAAACAGGGCAAAGCAGATTGAGTTTTTCCTGATCTGGAGAAGAGAAAGGTGGAGGACAGAAGGCCTGCACCATGATAGGACCTGCAATATTAGTAGGAACCTTAGGCACGTAACCCGGCCTCGGGTGAAGGAAGGCTTTAACCATGCCTGGAGCAAATTCCAGACATGATGGAGCAACCGAAAGGGCCTCCAATTCCTTTAAGAGACGAGATGGCCAGCAGAAAGATGGTTTTCAGAGTGAGGAACTTTTCAGGAACCTCTTCCAAGGGTTCGAAGGGAGCCAGGGTCAGACCCTCTAGTACAATGGCTAGATCCCAAGCCAGTGTTCTCGTGCGCTGAGCAGGCCTCAGCCTCAGTGTGCCACGGAGAAATCGTGTAACCAAAGGGTTCCTCCCCACAGATGTACCCTCAATGGGTAAATGATAAGCAGATATAGCTGCAACGTAAACTTTTAGAGTTGAAGGGGATAATCCAGTGGAGAACCGTTCTTGCGAGAACTCAAGAATAGGACCCACAGCACAAACAGCTGGGTCTAGATGTCTTTCTTCACACCAAGAAGAAAATAATCTCCACTTAATGGCATACAATCTCCTCGTGGAAGGAGCTCTGGATTGGAGAATGGTCTCAACCACCTCAGTGGAGAGACCTGAATCTATGAGGTGAGCCCTCTCAGGGGCCACGCCCACAGCTTCCACAACTCTGGGTGAGAGTGCAATATCGTACCTCCTGCCTGCGACAGGAGGTCTTGTCTGACAGGAATCTCCATAGGGGGACCATCTAGAAGGGACACCAGGTCCGAAAACCAAATTCTGGTCGGCCATTATGGGCTACGAGCAACAGCCAAACCCCATCCCGGCGAACTTTCTCCAGAACTCCCAGGAGCAGAGCGATCGGGGGAAATGCGTACAGACACTGCCTCGGCCACATCTGTACCATAGCGTCCAGCCCCAGTGGAGCTGAATGAGTGAGGGGGAACCACAACTGACAGCGAGTCGTCTCCCGAGATGCAAATAGGTCTACTTCTGCACGCCCAAAGTTTTCCCAAAGGAGCTCCACCACCTCGGGGTGTAGTCTCCACTCCCTGGGCCTCGGCCCCTGCCTCGACAGGACATCTGCTCCCTGATTCTGAGACTCAGGAATGTAAGCTGCCCTCAGAGAGAGCAGCTTCCCCTGGGCCCTTTGTATTCACAAAACTATTTATCTTGAACTAAGGTCTAATCCTGGCTTAGGCTAAGCCCTGTCTGTGAAACCGGGCCAAAGTCTGTCCCAGCTACTACTTTCTTACAAGAGTACCCTAATGTGAACCAGGGACAATAATAATGATTTGAAAATAAATTTGCAAATAATATTATAATGTTTTGTAGTCTATCATAATATAGACACATAATTACCTAATAATTTTATTGGAGTCTTACACACGACGTAGGCTACAGTTAGTCTATCTATGCCATGTGTGCCACGACAGATATTATAGGGGTGGTTTGATGCAGTGCAAGAGATGCAGATAACTTGATCTTGACCTTAAGAAACTTTAATTAATGCTGTCATGTAACACATCTGCTTAAAGGTAAAATTAAATGAATGGCTAATTACAACATTGAAATAAGGACGGACCCCAGAAGTGACAGACACATTAAGTGTCCTTAATCCTCCTCCAAATCTCCAGTATTCAGCTGGAACCTTAAAAAAAGAAAGAAAGAAAAAAATACATTGATTCACTGAAAAGTCCTTAAAAAGGGAGGATTTCATTTTTGTATCTTTCCTTTAAACAACATTTGACTTTATAAGACATTCTGGCTACATTCTCAGCTTTGAGATGGTAGTTATAAGGAATATGAGGATTCACAACAATGGACACATTTTTCCAGATGTGTCATTGCAAGGTAAACACAGTTGTATCAATTTTTGCACCCAGAAAGATGCCAATTATTACACCAAAATAAAACCAACCAACTAATATTTTCATTAATTGCAGCTGTTTACACTATTTTTCTATTACAAGTGGGTGAAATGTCATACAAATGTACTTGATGAGATCATTAGATTACTCAAGATATCATAATTATAGGATGAAAATTTTCCAACCTCTAAGTGACTTTCTTCTGTGGAGCGCAAAAGATATTTTGAGAGATGCCTCAGTGATGTTTGTCCATAAAATTTGGTCCAATGTTGTTTGGTTACCAACATTCTTCAAAATATTTTGTTTCACAGAAGTCATACAAGTTTGATCAGACATGAGGGTGAGAAAATGAAGAGGGAGTTTTCATTTAAAAAGCATAGTTCACCCAAAAATGAAAATTCTGTCATTAATTACTCACACTCATGTCGTTCCAAACCCTTAAGACCTTTGTTCATCTTCAGAACACAAATGAAGATCTTTTTGATAAAATTGAGATATTTCTGTCCCTCCATAGATAGCTACGCAATTGAAACTTTGACGCTTAAAAAGTTCATAAAGAGATCGTAAAACTAATCAATATGAATCGAGCGGTTTAGTCAAAATATTCTGAAAAAAAAAATCAATCGCTTTATATGATGAACAGATTTAAAGGGTTAGTTCACCCAAAAATTCTGTCATTAAATACTCACCAAACCCATAAGACCTTCGTTCGCTTTTGGAATACCAATTAAGATATTTTTGATGCAATCCAAGAGATTTCTGATCCCTCCATAGACAGCAACTCAACGACCAGTTTCAAGGCCAAGAAAGGTAGCAAAGACATTGTTAAAATAGTCCATGTGACTACAGTGGTTCAACCTTAACCCTCTGGGGTCTGAGGCTGATTTGGGGCCCTGGTGTAGTTTTGACATGCCCTGACATTTGTGCTATTTCAGTTGCTTATAAACATATTAATGACAAAAATCTTATTACACTGTATTCAGCACAAACTAGGCTACAATAATATGTGAGCAACAAGTATGTACGTGTTTGTATTATTGAGAGAATTACATACATGCGTGGTTTTTGAAAAAACAAAGTCACTGAAATAAGGCCTGAAACATATACAGCCTTTCAGACACATACTAAACATTTTTTCACAAGACTTTTGGGAACTGTATATTTTAGCCTAGAGTTTTTGCTTCACAATGATGTAAAAATCATTCTGCCTACTCGGACAAATAAAACAATGTATTGATTTTAAATTTCTAAGACACTTTTTGTTTAGGAAGCCCATATGCGAAGAGGCCTGAATCTTCATGAAAAATGCTGTGATTCACATCTAAGGAGATTAAGACCCAGCTCCTAATGAGCCACATAATGAGCCATTTAGTCAGGAATGTGACTGAGTGAACTAAGAAAGAATGCCATGACAAAGTTTATTTAGAATATAGTTAACTATATAAATGAGAGTCAAAGACACATTTTGAGTACACAGTTATACCTGGAAATAAATCCTGTTCAAAGATATATGTGAACATCAAATACCTGGTATTTGGTGTTTCTGCACTGGAGAATAGAAAAAAAGGAAAGAAATTAAAAAAAAAAAAAAAACACTTTCCTGCTTCCAGTCAGTGATTTCAGTATCATATGGATGCAGTCCAATGTGTGTCAATATCTGGTCACTATGATTCTCAAATCTGTGAGATAAAAGAAAAAAGAAAAAAAAACCTCTGTGAGCATGCTGATAACAGGATCATGTCAGCTATTGTATTAATGTTAATATAATGTCCACTCTTAACAGAAAACATGATTTTTGTGATCTTATGCATGCACGTATTATTGCACATCATGTGAAGAAAATTTTGAAGGCCAAAGAAATCGTCGAAACATTCATTTTACCCCTATGACATTTTATGTATTATATGTGTTATATTATAGAGCCTAAATGTCTGTATTATAATATTCACAGACACTATGTCGTGATTAGAATAAAGAACTTCATCGACTTGATCTAGTTGATCCTCGAAATGAAATTGAAAGTTGTGCCCTTCCTTGAGGCAAATTCTTCCAGAATTATATCTGAGTAAGCTTGACGCATTTTCCTAGCTGATGTGAGCGTTCACTCTCTGTTGCATGTATCGCCTCAGAATTTGCGTCTGAATAGAGAGCGAGCTCCGTGGGCGTGACTCGCGAGATGACTCGCGAACGACTGACATGTCTCTCTTTTCAAACAGATTACATAAACAGAGAATATTTGTTTTCGATTTGACTCACATGATTTAAAACCTGAAATTTCAACGTTTCTTTGGACATATGTCTCATGTTTGTGTGATATGTATTCTCTAAGTTACAGTTCATTTTCTGAGGGCTTCATTCAGATAGAGATGGCAGGCTTTTTATTTTTATTTTGCAAAAAGCACAACATTTTGTTTTTACTGTGAGTGTACACAAATAAAATAAGACATTGCAGAGTTTTTAATAATATATAACCCTTATTTGTACATCCAAAATTGCTGGAGTATTTCAAGTCTCTTTTGCACTGATAAGAAAAAAAAAATCAAGGCGCCAACGACTTTACAGACTCCATAGTGTTAATGTTATGAAGTGACGAGAATACTTTTTGTGCGCAAAAACAAACATAAATAATTACTTTATTCAACCATCTCTTCTCTTCCACATCATTCTTCTATGCTATTCGGGTAGTAAACACAACACAATACAGCACTAGTTTTCAGACAACTGGCATGCAACAGACTGCTCACTTCCCACAGGAGGGGCATTACAAGACATAGGGGGAGGTGGACACTCCCTATTAAACATCCTGGAAAAATAGCCAGGTTGCAAATGTCACAGAGAAGTTATGGAACTTACCACAGGAGGACTGATTTCTTAAAAAACACGAACCCAAGGGGCTTAATTACATTCAGTGTCCTATAACCCGGCCACAGTTTTCAAAGAGCTGATACAATTGGGCTTACTGGAATTTCAACAGTTCTCTTAAAATGCCCAGCTCTACCATGGCACCATGGCTCTCTAACAACGGTCTCCCTTGCACCCCATACTACATTACAGGAACAAGGAGAATGGGCTTAGACACCAAACGCCCCCCAGAATTCCCTCCCGCTCCCACCTAAGGGCCTCACAATACAAAAAAAAACCACACACACAAAAAAAGTCACTTTATTAAAATACTAAATGAATATAAAACATACAAACAATACCTAATGCCACAGAGTCTCAGTAAATAATCACTAAACAAAATTCCACCCCATACTCAATACCCAACACCTGCAAAGTGATACAAAATGTTAGGCACAGCACAGTGCAATACACAAATCAAATTATAACCACAGCCCCTCGCATTCAAAGATTTAAACAAACAAACAAACAAACAAACAAAAATACAAACAGCTGAAATACAAACTGTAACATTTACGTACAAATAAATATATAAAATATCACATTTGTAATTAAACAAAAACCAAAAGGAGTCACGTGACGTGCTCATTGAACCTAGGCTACATTCCAATTCGTTTTTTTATGCCCTTCCCTCACTAACTTCCCTCAGTCTCGTTGACTCGGATGTACGTCATTGCTTACGTTGCATGAGTGCCCACTATTGGCGGAACTTGTGCAATGGGCTGAATTGGAACGTCCTAAGCCCTTGATCACTTGGAATCTGCTATGGAGTTGATTTATTTTATTTTATTTTTTTCGTTCGTTATGAAACTGTTTAATGCAGCATTTTATATGTATATAGGTGTGTTTGTGTTGTTTTAGATATTTAAAAAAACAAATTAATATATCAGAGTTGTTTGTGGTGGGGTAAATTAAATGTGATATGCAGTTACGTCACAATCGTGTTGCATTGTGGTATATGGAGCTGCCTTAAGTGTACATATGAAGTAGGGTCTCTCCATATAAACTTCCCTCGTCCACTTCACAAAGTGGAAAGCGCTTCAAAATGGTGGCAGGGATTGGGAAGTGCTTAGGGAAGTTTGCGAGTGCGTGTCTAAAAGTGGAGTGGAACGCAGCCCATGTTGCACTTGAGTAGAGCTCCGCAAATTTGGCCCCTTTTTTGCCGATTTTTTTGTTTTATTTTAAGTTTTATTCAATATTTGTACTTTACCAGAAGGCACACAATCGAAAACAGCAGGATTTGTTGTCATCGTCTTCTCCGATTAAGAAGAGATCAAGACACCAACCACGAGTGATACTGTTGACAAAATGGCTAACAACCGAGTTGACAGTGATGCAGAGTTAATTTGCTTCTCACATGTCAGTTGTGCAGTCGCTATGCTCTAAACTTGATCTTCTTACAGGTGAGATGCGAGAACAAAAGAAAGTAGTCGCAGATCACGATGTGTGATTAGCCGCGCTTGAACAACAGATGGTGGATTTAAGGGTGCGTTCACACTTGTTTGGTTCGATTAAAACAAACTCTGGTGCGATTGCTCTGTTAGTGCGGTTCATTTTAACATATGTGAACGCTGCCATCCGAACCCTAAGATATAGCTTTAGTTCAAGAATCCCATTTGAAAGAGGAGGATGTATGAAGGTGCAATAAAAAGTTTTATGATGTGGTATCTCATTCATCTACAAATACTAAAACTAAAGGTGTCTTAATATTGGTGAGGAGGACTTCAATTATAACTATTTTGGATAAAAGCTGTGACTGGGATGGTAGAATAACACACATAAAAACAGTAGTGGAGAATAGGAATATTGTATTTCTTTCAGTTTATGCTCCATGTACTCCTGACCCTACTTTCTTTTCTTTACTCTCAGCTAACCTCTTAACATTTTCTGATTTTGAAATTGTAATGGGTGCAGATATGAATTCTGTAATATCCCATAGTTTAGATAGATCTGGACCAAAGGAATCACACTCTCAAGCTCTTTGTTCTGACAAACTTGTAATGTGTAAACGCATCCTCATTGATGGATATCTGGCGATTATTAAACCCTTCTGCTAGGTCATTCACTTTTTTCTCCACCACTCACAAAACCTATTCACGAATCAACTATATTTTTATTTCTACTTCTTTATCCCCAGCTGCTCAAGATGCGGATATTTGCTCCGTCTCTGTCTGATCATGATTGCAATTTATGCAGATTATCTTTGGTCCCCCAGCCATCTGGGGCCTCTAGATGATTTAACACTAAATTGTTACAGGACGAAAGCTTTTGCAGTCAGTTTAGAAATAGGTTTGCTGAGTTTTTGAAATTAACCGAGGCTCAGTGGAGGGTCCGCAAACACTTTGGAATGCGGTTAAAGGCTTTATAAGACGTAACTCAATTTCATATGCCTCTTTCCTTCAGAAAAAAACAACAAAAAAAGATAGTTGAGCTGGAAGCTCAGCTTCAGAACTTGACGAGAGATAATCAACGGTTTTTCTCAGGCAATACCTTCAGCAAAATTATGGCAGTTAGGACTGAACTAAACTCACTACTGAGATTCAGGGCAGAATTTTTGATTCAAAGGTCCAGGCAGAATTACTGTTTTCAGAGGAGTAGACCAAGTCACCTTTTAGCTTTGAGATTACGCAACAGTGAAAAGTTTGCTAATATTCCTGCTGTAAAATCCCAATCTGGGGACATTATAACGGATCCTAAAGATATTAATACCACTTTTCGCTCTTTTTATTCTAATCATTATAATTCTTCCTCTGGTGGTGACCCTGACTCATTCACATCCTTTCTATCCAACCTTGATTTACCTTGGCCGTCGGATTCAGATTCTAAATATCTAGATGAACCGTTTACTATACAGGAGCTGGAGCTAGCAGCTAGGTCTATGAACAAGGGGAAATCCCCAGGCACAGATGGGATACCAACAGAATTGTGTACAACTTTTTGGTCTGACTTAGGCCCTCTAATGTTGGATCTGATAAATTTTTTAGTTACTCAAGGTTCATTTCACTCATCTATTAATATAGCTATTATTTCTCTTCTCTTAATAAAAGACAAAGATCTGACTTCCTGTTCTAGCTTTCGGCCACTTTCTCTGATAGGGACGGATGTTAAATTGTATGCTAAAGTGTTGGCCTGGCATTTAGAGACATTTATGGGTAGGTTAGTTCATTATGACCAGTCAGGGTTTATTAAATCTCGTTCCGCCTCGGATAACTTGCGCAGGTTATGTTATATTGTTAATTCAGCGAGTATGTCTGTTGGGTTCTGATATATGTTTGACTCCACGACTTTTTTTTTTTTTTTTTTTTATGATTTTGGGGACCTTGCATTATCCACTCAACAAAGATGTTTACTGTTAGCCGCTCACAGAGCGGCAAAAAAAAAAAAGTTAGTTAATCGTTGGAATCCTCCTCACACAATGGACAGACGAACGTGGACAGTGTCATTGTTGGACATTATTTCAATGGAACTCTCAACTTCTCGTATGCATGGATCCAATGTTAAGACTGTGAATTTATGGCATGCTGCTTTTGATATGGTCTCAACTTTTTAACATTTATGTAAACCTGATTTTTTTTTTTTTTTTTTTTTAAATCAATTTATTCATTTTGTCTTCCTTCTGTGTTTGTATTATATTTCTATTTTCTTGAAGTCTGCCAGGGGTGGGATGGTTTGGGGTGGGTTCTAGATTTGTATAATTGTTTTCTTTAATTTCTTTGCCTTTAAAAAAATAAAAAAAAAAAAAAAACAATAAAAAATAAAAAAATAAAACAAATAGCACAAGTTATACAAGTGACAAAATTAATTTAAATGAGACCCAGGCAAAGCAGCAGTGCAGTCACATCAGTGGGTTAAGATCCCACCCCAAAATAAATTACAGGATAACTTGGACATAATCATAATAATAATAATAAAAAAAAAACAAAGGTGGGTCGGTGAGGACACGTTCGGGCTGCACGCGGTGCAGTTGGAGCTGGAGGCTGTGGAGAAGCAGATCCGCAACCTACTAGAGAAGCAGGCAGAGCTACGGGAGCAGCAAACAGCACTGGAAACATCCCGGGCTGACGCTCTCAAATCCGTGGTAAGTTTGCAGCACAATTTTAACACTCCTTCCTCTACTCAGTGTATTTATCTGCACAGGGCCCAAGCATCCAGAACGCGTTCTTCCCAGCCCTCGTTCACGGACCAGGACCTCTCCCCCTCCGCCGCCACCCGGTCTTCAAGATTTCCACCCGAAACAGCTTCTTCCCTCTTCGCGAGACGGAAACGAGACAATGTGGTCATTGGAGGCTCTATCGTCCGTCATGTCCACACTACCTCAGCTACAGGTAAGTTGCGCAGTCACTGCTTTCCTTGTGTTTGTGTTCTTGATGTCGCTGTGCAGGTACTCACGATCCTGAATTGTGACGAGAGCATCGGAACTGTAGTTCTGCAGGCTGCGGCAGACGGAGGTTCTGTGTTCTACCCACTTAATTGATAGAAATGTGAGTGCGGTACAATCTATAGAAACTGTGTCTATTCACCGAATACTGAGGTCTAACAATAAATCTATAGCATCTAGAAAAAAATTCTGATTGTGATTAAACCAGAAAATCTCAAAATTATTGAACAAAAACAATTCCTAAAACTAGGGCTCCTAAAATTAGATCGCTGATACCTAAGGCAGTTATTGTAAATGAAATGATCACGGATAATAGTCTTGATGTAATTTGCCTTACTGAAACCTGGCTTAAACCAAATGATTATTTCAGGCTTAATGAGTCTAGTCCACCTGGCTACTGTTAAAAGCACGAGCCACGTCTGATTGGTCATGGCGGTGGTGTGGCAACTATCTATAGAGATATTCTTAATGTTACTCAAGAAACAGAACACAGGTTTAATTCATTTTAAGAGCTTGTGCTAAATGTTCCATTCTCAGATATAAGAAAAAAATCCATACCATCTCTTGCTTTAGTTACCGTTTATAGACCTCCAGGGCCCTTTGTTGATTTCCTAAAAGAGTTTGTAGAATTTCTCTCAGACCTATTGGTCAACATTGATAAAGCACTGATTGTTGGAGATTTTAACATTAATGTAGACAATACAAATGATGCGTTAGGGGCTGCGTTTACAGATTTACTAAACTATTTTGGGGTCAAGCAAAACGTCACTACTCCCACTCATCATTTTAATCATACACTAGATTTAATTATATCACATGGAACCAGTCCTACCGATATAGAAATTCTACTGCAAAGTGATGATGTCACTGATCACTACCTTGTAACGTGCATACTGCGTACTGCTGATATTTGCCATATTGCTCTGCGTTATCGACTAGGTAGAACAATTTTCCCGACAACTATAGATAGATTCACAAATAACCTGCCAGATCTGTTTCAGCTGCTCAGTGTACCCAAACACACAAATGAACTTGAGGATATGACTAGCAGTATGGGCACCATTTTTTCTAGTACATTAGATACTGTTGCACCCATCAGATTAAAAAAGGTTAGAGAGAAAAACACTGCACCTTGGTACAACAGTATTACTCACGCTATCAAGAGAGAAACTCATAATCTAGAGCGCAAATGGAGACAAACTCATTTAGAGGTCTTGAGAATCCCTTGGAAAGACAGCACTTCCAGTTATAAAAAGACTCTAAAAGCAGCCAGGGCCGAGCATCTCCGCAAACTCATAAAAAATAACCAAAACAATCCAAGGTTCTTGTTTAGTGCAGTGGCTAGATTAACAAATAAACAGACATCACCAGAACAAAATATTCCATTACAGTTTAGTAGTAATTATTTTATGAATTTCTTCACTGAGAAAAATCTAAAGCATCAGAAATACAATTGTAAATGTGCAACCTCTGACAGAGTTTTATGATTCAGCCTCAATTATTGCCCCTCAAGAACAGTTGCAGTATACAACTGTAGGACAGAAAGAGCTAAATAAACTTATCATTGCATCTTAAACAACAACATGTTTAATAGATCTAATACCCACTAATCTACTGAAAGAGTTGTAACCTGTTACAGAAGAGCCTCTTCTCAATAAATTAACTCGTCTTTATCACTAGGTCCGTCACAATGGACAGACATGAAGTGTCTGAGGTGGATCTCGAACCCGGGTCTCCCAGTCAGGGAAAGCTACTTCTCTATCTCTGGTCTACTGGAGAAGACAGTTTCTTAGAAGACCCATGTGCAGAAAGAAAGGCAAACTAGGAGGCTCAGATAACTCAAAAGCAGGCAGTCTTTACTTGAAGTCAGTTTTCAAATATAAACAAAAGCTTTACAAAACAAAACATAAATTAGGCCAAATGGCAACAGAGAAACATCACTTAACTTTTCTAGAACTCTATGAAGCTAGAATTATGACAATACTATTTGAATTTGAATTGTGTAAATCTGAATTATAGACAAGTGTAATTTAATAAAATTGAATATTATGTGGCATTTTACATAGTTCTGAATTTGATTTTTTAAAACTTGAATATTAAACATTTGAAATTGAACACAACTGAAATGTTTTCATTGCAGAATTTTATAGACATGTATTTTCAAACAGCATATTTTTCGTTCTGAAATTTTAGACTGCAAATATTCAGTTTTTAAAAATACAGCTTCAAGTTTTCAAGATAAGGAAGAAATTCAGAACATCAAATTCAATATTGTAAATTCAAAGCGCAGAAATTTAGATAGTACAGAAAGTAGGTCAGAGGCCATCAGCAGGGAAGAGTAGAGGGTCTCAGAAAAGTCGAACGGACCATTTCGGCCAATTACAGAGCTGCAGTTGTTTTTATGATGAGCATTAACTATATTCCACCATTAATGCTCATAGCTGTTCACTTTTCAGAGCGCCGTCAGTCAAAACCATTCTACTTGAGGAATGCCCTAATAAATATAGTCAACAAACATGTAAATAAGTATAAATAAATTATCAAACTATGTGTGCGCGCGCGAGGTGCCGGCGCGATCACTTGAACCAGTCACTTGAGTACTTAGCCCCGGAAAAGTATATTCCACCATTAATGCTCATAGCCTACAAAAGCATCGTTTTAAACTGCAGATGGTCTAATTTATGTAGCCTATAAAAACAGAACATTGTGACAGACAGGACTGCTTTCCGCCGTCTCAATTTATTTTCCATCAACTTCTTTGTGATGGAGAGCATCAAAACATAAAAAAACTCAGTAGGCTATACAGGCTACTACTTGTCGCGTTTTTTCTTTCATTTTGTTAATCTGTTAATTATTTGAGTGAAATATTTGGCCTATTTAGTCTTTATAGGCTAGCCTATTTGATTTTATTCTGCGCTGTGCGTGTCGATGTTTCCTCATGTTCTGTTGCTTATGCTTTGCTCAAGTAAAACTAAACTCCTGGAAAACAAACTTTGTTATTTTTAATGGGTCACAGACACTTATCCATTATTTCGTGAGGTATCTGGATATGCAATCTCTTGATTCTTTTCCCCTATATTTTCGCAGGGGAAGATAGATCATGGCCAGGAATTAATAATTCCTTCCCACAATTTATTCATTCTCTTAATTTAGTGAAATACAGACACGTTGTACTAATCTTTTTAATTTAACGAGGGACAAGGAAATAAAAAGTCGTAGGAATGAAATTATATATATATATAGCTTATATCTGTTTTTTGTTTTTATATCTTATATATCTTTTTTTTTTAGCGTGTCAGTCCGTAGTTCACATTTGCCGGTATTCAGTTTCGCTTTTCTCGGCATCACAGCATATTGTACGGAAGATACAGTTTGCTTTGACAATTTTCAAATGGTGACAATATTGGAATATTAGGAAAAAACATGAATTTATGAGAGAGACTGTGCCCTGCTCGTCTCAAACCCCTTAAAGCGCAGAGCCCGATATATGATGAAGTAATTGTATTAAACTGGCCCTACTTATAGGCTACTAAATTTCATTGCTTTTCATGTTCAAGGACTTCGTATCGTTTCTATTTTAATGCACTTTTTAAGTTTGGATCACATTATTGGATCATTTGCTTTTCCTCTGTGTTTTTCGCACAAGACACGCTCATTGCTCGACGATCGATAAGCTTATATATATATATATATATATATATACATATATATATATATACATACAGGTGCTGGTCATATAATTAGAATATCATCAAAAAGTTTATTTATTTCACTAATTCCATTCAAAAAGTGAAACTTGTATATTATATTCATTCATTACACACAGACTGATATATTTCAAATGTTTATTTCTTTTAATTTTGATGATTATAACTGACAACTAAGGAAAATCCCAAATTCAGTATCTCAGAAAATTAGAATATTGTGAAAAGGTTCAATATTGAAGACACCTGGTGCCACACTCTAATCAGCTAATTAACTCAAAACACCTGCAAAGGCCTTTAAATGGTCTCTCAGTCTAGTTCTGTAGGCTACACAATCATGGGGAAGACTGCTGACTTGACAGTTGTCCAAAAGACGACCATTGACACCTTGCACAAGGAGGGCAAGACACAAAAGGTCATTGCAAAAGAGGCTGGCTGTTCACAGAGCTCTGTGTCCAAGCACATTAATAGAGAGGCGAAGGGAAGGAAAAGATGTGGTAGAAAAAAGTGTACAAGCAATAGGGATAACCATACCCTGGAGAGGATTGTGAAACAAAACCCATTCAAAAATGTTGGGGAGATTCACAAAGAGTGGACTGCAGCTGGAGTCAGTGCTTCAAGAACCACTATGCACAGACATATGCAAGACATGTGTTTCATCTGTCGCATTCCTTGTGTCAAGCCACTCTTGAACAACAGACAGCGTCAGAAGCGTCTCGCCTGGGCTAAAGACAAAAAGGACTGGACTGCTGCTGAGTGGTCCAAAGTTATGTTCTCTGATGAAAGTAAATTTTGCATTTCCTTTGGAAATCAGGGTCCCAGAGTCTGGAGGAAGAGAAGAGAGGCACACAATCCACGTTGCTTGAGGTCCAGTGTAAAGTTTCCACAGTCAGTGATGGTTTGGGGTGCCACGTCATCTGCTGGTGTTGGTCCATTGTGTTTTCTGAGGTCCGAGGTCAACGCAGCCGTATACCAGGAAGTTTTAGAGCACTTCATGCTTCCTGCTGCTGACCAACTTTATGGAGATGCAGATTTCATTTTCCAACAGGATTTGGCACCTGCACACAGTGCCAAAGCTACCAGTACCTGGTTTAAGGACCATGGTATCCCTGTTCTTAATTGGCCAGCAAACTCGCCTGACCTTAACCCCATAGAAAATCTATGGGGTATTGTGAAGAGGAAGATGTGATATGCCAGACCCAACAATGCAGAAGAGCTGAAGGCCACTATCAGAGCAACCTGGGCTCTTATAACACCTGAGCAGTGCCACAGATTGATCAACTCCATTGCTGCAGTAATTCAGGCAAAAGGAGCCCCAACTAAGTATTGAGTGCTGTACATGCTCATACTTTTCATGTTCATACTTTTCAGTTGGCCAAGATTTCTAAAAATCCTTTCTTTGTATTGGTCTTAAGTAATATTCTAATTTTCTGAGATACTGAATTTGGGATTTTCCTTAGTTGTCAGTTATAATCATCAAAATTAAAAGAAATAAACATTTGAAATATATCAGTCTCTGTGTAATGAATGAATATAATATACAAGTTTCATGTTTTGAATGGAATTAGTGAAATAAATCAACTTTTTGATGATATTCTAATTATATGACCAGCACCTGTATATCTAACCAGAGGTCATGACCATTACCATAGAACCAAGCTGACCAATCTAACTTTTCTAATGGTAACTTTATATAATCATGCCGTGGTTTCCCCTGTACACTAAGTTAGAATAATATTACAATAATCAGAGGTTGAGGCTCACCCTATTCAGATTGGTCCGACAACCCTATGTTGTTCTGAACGGAATGGTTCTGAACCTTTATTAGCCTACACAGTCTAAGTATACATAACTAATGCCAATGTGTTAGTCGGAGCTCTAAAATATCAGCTGGTGTGCCCCACTGCTCCACCTAAGCTGTACTTTAGTCCATTACTAACCTGAGCGTAGATTTGTGGAATTATGGATTCATAATCTACTAGAGTCAATAATTTCAGAGTATGTCAGAATAAAGTCAAATATAACAATTTATTAGTCAGGTAAATGTATCATGCCAATTACATAATCAGTTCAAAGATGATCAATACAAAACATCAGATGCTCAGAAATAGAGTAAAAGATGCATACCTGACATTAGAAAAATGCATGTCCTGGACATTCAGCAAAGTGGGCTGATCTGATTACAGGATCACGCCCTGAGCCTCCTGCAACATTCAAATGGAAACATGAGTTCACAATGGGAATTTGCATTAATCAGGGTCCTAGACTGAGTAGTTTACACCTTTTGGGGACAGAAGGCCATTTGCATGAAAGACCCTGTGAAGGTGGACACACCCATTACAGAGAGCAAAATATCTCTAAAATCCTAAAACCTTTATTACCTTCTGGTTTACCTTCTGTGGGAATGAGAACTTTGTACCAGTCGCACTGAGACATTTCAAATGATACCAAACATGTATAGTGTTGTATGATAACTTCACATTAAACCATATAGATTTTGGGTGAATTTCAGGTCATCTCTGCATAGAGAGAAGAGATGGGGGAAGAGGGGGGTGAAGGAAAGGAAATGTAGAATAAGGCAATGCTGAGGTGACTGACTCGGTGTGATTGCGTCTCGGATGGGGATGCTAATTTTGCAAGAGAGAGTTCAAATGTTAATTTCCTTTGTTTTCTCAAAGAGTAGCCCTCTCTTGGTCTAGACAGTCCGGCATCAGTCTTACAAAAACATTTCAGTTGTGTTCAATTTCAAATGTTTAATATTCAAGTTTTAAAAAATCTAATTCAGAACTATGTAAAATGCCACATAATATTCAATTTTATTAAATTACACTTGTCTATAATTCAAATTTACACAATTCAAATTCAAATAGTATTGTCATAATTCTAGCTCCATAGAACTCAGGTAATCCGTACTGGGTTGACCCCAAGACTGAACACAGCTCACTCTCTCTCTCTCGCTCTCTGATTTTATTGGCGGGTCGCAACCAACTTGCAACTTCAGGGCTTCATGTACTTAGCATAGTTATAATTATTTAAAAAAAAAAATCTGCCCCCAACATCCCCTTCAAACTCCATTCTTGTTCCAACTCATATATCTTTTCTTGCAAGATCCTCCTTTCTGCATTATATTTTTTGCACCTCATAATGATATACTTCACATTTTCTGGAACGTTACAATTATCACAATTATCTGATATGCATTTTCCAATTAAAAACAGGGTTGATTTTAAACCAGTATGTCCAAGTCTTAATCTTGATAAAATCACTTCTTCTCTTCTGCATTTCCCTTTAAAAACCTTAACATTAATCGATTTCTGAATATTATAATAATGTTGTCCTTTGTTATCTATGTCCCACTTTTTCTGCCATGCTTCTCTCATTTTTGTTTTAATTAATGATTTGGCCTCACCTTTACCAAATGGGACTTTCATTATTTCCTCGTCCTTTAATTTCAGTGCATTCTTTGCAGTCAAATCTGCAATCTCATTGCCCTCCACGCCAGTATGAGCTGGAACCCAACAACACTGAAGATTAATTCCAATTCTCTCTATATTTATATTATCTCTATATTATCATGGATATCTCTTTATGTAAATCCTCTCTTATGGTTTCAGTTGAATTCAAACTATTAAGAGCTGCAACAGAGTCCGAACAGATAATAACTCTTTGAGGTCTTACTTCTTCTACCCATTGCAATCCTAAAATTATGGCTACTACTTCAGCTGTAAATACGGATAAATTGTCATGAATTCTTTTGCATATGGTTACATCAAACTCTGGTATGTACACTCCTACTCCTACATGATCATTCCTCGAATGTTTAGATCCATCAGTGAATATTGGTATATACTGATAGTAGTTCTGCTTAACATAATATTGGATATTTGGTTCAAGAATATCAGCATTCCTTTCAGTCCATTCTTTCTTTAGTTCTAGAAGTTTTAAGTCTACATTGGGAACTGGAAATATCCATGGAGGAACATTACCCCATACCATATTTGGGCCGTACTCGAATCTCTTTAAACCATATTCTTTCACTACTGTATTAATATTCCAACCGAATCCTTTACCTTTTCGTTTCCTGCAAATACTCCCAGCAATCACATAAGACCTCTGTAGCTGGTTGTTCTTTCCCAGATCCTTTTAACTGAACCCAGTATGTCAGTGACAGCTGTATCCGTCTTAAGTATAGTGGTAATTCTTTAGTTTCTACAAGTAGCGCATTAGTAGGAGTAGTTTTAATAGCACCAATACTAATTCTAAGAGCTCTGAACTGTGTTCTGTCTAGTTTTTCCAGGACACTCTTAGCTGCCGCTCCATATATCATGCATCCATAGTCTATACATGATCTTGTTAAGGCCCTGTATATATCTAGTAATGACTGCTTATCTGCGTCCCAATCATATCCCGAAACTGATCTCATAAGATTAAGTACTTTAACACATTTAGTTTCAGTTTAACATGTGTCCTCCATAGACATTTCTCATCAAACCATAATCCTAAATATTTGAACTTTGTTACCCTTTCCATATTTTGACCATATAGTTTAAGCTGTATATTTCCTAACTTTCTTTTCCTGGTAAAACACATGTAACATGATTAAGCAACTGACATCTTAAATCCCCAGTCATATGTACATCTTTCAATTTTTATTATAGCACTCTGAATATTATTAATCACATGTCTAATATTTTACCCTCTTTTCCATATAGCCCCATCATCTGCATATAATGCATACCCAATACCTGTAACAACATTCTCAAAGATGTCATTTATCATGATGTTAAACAGAATTGAGCTAATAGCACTACCTTGAGGAATACCATTTACTATATTAAAATCATTTGAAACATCATCTCCAACTTTAACACGAAATGTCCGATTTGATAAAAAGTCTAAAATCCAGTTGCCTTTCGAAAGGGAACTCTATGCTGCGTTTGAATACGCTATGGGGAACGCCATCACGTGAACCGGTGTCTGAAAGCAACTGTCAAATCCTACCAATCCTATTGGCCGGCGACAGCCTATGACGTCATCATAGCATGACCCGGAAGTATATAAGAAGCGCCTAGAGAACCATTCAGTATCTCATCGTCTTCAGGGACGGTTTTGTCTGTTTGCGATTACTTCGAATCTGGTAAGAGTATTTACTATGTCTGACAAATGTTTCAGAAAGTGTGCTGATCCCTGTCCCAGGTTTTTGACACCCGGTGACACACACAATCTGTGCGTTTTCTGTCTGGGGAAGAGCACACACAGACAGTGCTTGAGGGCGCTGTCTGTGTGAATTGTGAGCATCTGCCTATGAAGACGCTCCACTCTCATCTGGCCCTCTTCTCGAGGGGAGAGGAGCCGGCATCGCTGCCTGGTGGTTCTGGCCCCGCTCGCGCTGAGGCAAAGCAGCGGCTGAAATCATGGTGTTCACAGATGGAGCTCGCGGAAGAATTTGAGAGAAGTGTATATCTTTCTCAACCCTCTGTAGCTGACGAGGGTGAGCTGTTGGATGATGATGATGTCTTGTCTTTGACATCGTCAGATCCAGCAGCGAGTGCTCTTCTGGCTGCAAGCCCAAGAAAGCAGGTGAGCCTGCTGAAACTTCAAAGCCTCCCTGCCCTGCGTATGCGGAGCTGCTTGAAGTTATGGAATCCGCTTCTGGCAGGCTGCAGCTGCCGTGGGAGCGCATTAAGAGAGGGGCCGCACGCGGACACCTTGACGAGCGGTTCCTTTCTGGCCATAACAAAGCAGCCCCCTTGAGCCTTCCATTCCTTCCTGATCTTCATGTTGAGATCGAGAAGGCATGGAAGAACCCATATTCAGCTCGTATTCATCTGTATCAGCGGGCGAATTTTGCTGATGTGGAGGGATTGAGCCAGCATGGGTATGTGTCGATGCCCCCTATTGACGAGATGTTCGGGAGCTATCTCGTCACAGGGCAGGCCCCGACACTGAAAGCTCCGGTCCTGCCTTCCAAGCTCCTTAAAGTGACTTCTCGCTTGAATGGCAGGGCATACGCGGCAGCGGGTCAGGCTGGTGCAGCCTTACACACCATGGCAGTGTTACAGGCCTACCAGGCTGACTTACTGAGGGATCTGGATCGGGGCAGGGTCTGTCCCGAGGTGGTAGAAGAACTGCACCACACCACGGATCTGGCTCTCCGGGCCACTAAGCAAACCGCTGCTTCGATTGGAAGATCGATGGCAGGGATGGTGGCCATGGAGAGACACCTGTGGTTGAACCTGGCTGACATCGGGGAGAAAGAAAAGGGCTTTCTCCTCGATGCACCGGTTTCGCCTTCTGAACTTTTCTGTACCTCCGTCGAGGCAGTGGTAGGAAAGTTCAGAGAGGCGAAGGCGCGCTCAGCGGTGTTTAAGACCTGCATACCACTCAGATCCGGTCCTGGGCCCAGACAGACAGGAGGTCCTAGCCCATCCCGATTCGAGGATCGGAGACAGGGCCAGAGGTCCAGTGTTGCCTCTCGGGCACCTCCTCCTCCTTGGCACCTCCAAGGTTGGCTTGAAAGATTTATTTTGGTTTGGTAAATAAAATGGCTACCTTTACAGCCACCATTGGTAGAGTAGCTTCTCCTCTGGTTATAGCTAGAGTTGTTTTGAGATTAGCACTCTTTACTTCAGATAGATCTATGTTTAGCGTCGGCCTCCTGGGCCGCCTGACATTGTTGGCTTGGTTTGAGCTTTGTTCCTTTGAGCTCTTATTTTAGAGTTTTTAAAGTAGCCTCTTCTCTCATGAGATTTTAGGCTGAGTTTTAGCCCCCAGGCAGATCTATGCTTATGTGTGGCCCTATGGGTCACACCAGACGTGACTTGCGCGAACAAATCGTGCTATTCGTGCGTAGTTGGACACTTGAACATTTTGGGTTTACTCACTTCATTCGCGCGTGAAATTCACTTCACAACAGACGCGAATTCGCGTCATGAGAGGGGCTTCTGCCAGGCAGCTCTAGTCTCGCTTCTGCACACTTCCTCTGAATAAACACATCAACTCGTCAGCGGGAAAGTAGTTGTAAAATACGGCGAATACGCTCAATTTGACGGCTTTAGTTAGCTTGTAGTCTCAATATGTATATACATATATATCTCAAATTGAGTAAAGAGCGTTTTTTACAACTTACCAGATTGTCCGACCTCCTCACTCACTTTCTTCCAAGCAAGATCCTTTTTATTCCTGTTTCTACAAAAGTATGAAGATGTATCATACAGCGACAATGATTTTGTCCTCCATTGTTGTTTCGGATTTCTGCCTCCTCTCGCGACGTCGTAATCACATCACTACTAGAGCAAGCTCCTGATTCGTTAACGCGGCGCGAATTTTCGGCAAAGTTCAGATTTTTCAACTCATGCGATTCGCGCGAATCACGCATTATGCGTGTCAAACACCCGAAACGCTCTATTCGCACCGCATCATTCACACAAAATGCTCTATTCGCGCCGCCTCATTCACGCCGCAGGATGTCTATTCACGTCTTTGCATTGACTTAACATGTAAATCACTCGCGATTAACGCTTCATTCGCATCTGGTGTGAATGCACCATAAGAACTAGGGTTAGGTGTTTGCTTTGCATTCTCCCTTGTATCATTACTTCCTTTGTTAGGTTGTATAGTTTCCTAGTTCTGGCCTCCTCTTTCTGAGTTGTCAGGCCAAAAAGCCCTTTACCCCTTTAGTGTAGGTGCAAGACAGATAGCAACTAAGGTAGCAGGCTATCATTAGCCTCCCTGGTGCCGTTGTCTCAGGTGGTAGGCCCCTTATCTTTAGGTGAATAAGAGAATGGTAGTGTTGCGTAGGCCCCACTTGTCTAGAATTTTCATTCATACTGTGTTTGCCTTTCCCTTGAACCCCTTGAATTAACATTCAAGTTTGAGTGCAACGGTGTTTGTTTATCTAGCTCCCGTTCCCTAGGGTTCAGTACAGATGTGTAAACTTCTGGTTGGTATAAGGCATCCATCCTTGTGTTCAGGAAGGCGTGAATGAAAAAATAAAGCATCACTTTTATGCTTTAAGTTCTAATTTTTGCCCTACACAATGTGAGCTATACTCTATTGCTGCCACAGGTTAGCACCTGTTTCCGTAGTAGTAGGCTTGTTTGGTTCTATATGTGGCTCACTGAGAGCTTAGTAATTGCCACTAGAAGCAGTGCCACATGTCGTTCTGAGTTGTAGGCCCCGTTTGGGCCTCCTTCAGAGCATGATGGCGTAGGTTTGTACTCCTCTTACTTTAAGAGTAAAAAGGTGTTTTTACTGAGTACATGACCTGGTGGTATGATGGCTCAGGTTGAATTAAGCTAGTTAACCTCACTTGAGAAGTTTGGTTATTCTACTTGGCTCCCTTAGAGCTTAGAACACTGCCGTGAACTGATGCCACGTGTCTGGAAGTCGTAGGCCCTTTTTGGGGACTCCTGCATGGCGTGTTGGCGTATGCTGTACTCCTCTTGCTTTAAAGAGTAAAAAGTGTTTTTACTGAGCGCACTGTTCATCGGATTGTGTTAGATAGACTGTTATGTGGGCACCCTCAATCTAGTCTGCTGGATTTGCTTATCAGTAAGCAAGCTGTTCAGGTGTGTGGCCTTCACAGGCCTCCCTTTAAGCTTCCTCCTCCCATTTCTGGGTGTTCTCTAAGCAGATTGCACACATGCTGGCCTTTAGCAAGGCTACTGTAATGTATTTCTACACGTGTAGAATTTGTGTCATGTGGCAGGCCCCCTCTTGGGCCTCCATGATTTTGTGCCTACAGTACGGTTTATCTTTTAGGTTGAGCTCTGTACGTTTGAGGGTTGTCCTGCATAGTACTTAGCTCCCTAAGCTGGTCAGTGGTTGAAGGCCTCTCTGAGGCCTCCCTATTGAGGATCAGCCCCCCAGGCTGTTAAATGTACTCCCCTTGTTGGGTTCCTTTGGAGTGCACAGCCTCCTCAGTGCAAATAATCACACGCTGAGCATATCCTAGGATTGAGCAGAGTATTACTCCCCTCATTAGTAAGGGTAAAAAAGCGCTAAGCTGAGTCTTGCTCTCCGGGATGCCCGTCTCTACACTCTGGTCTGAGTTAGTTACTGCCTCTTTTGCAGTCACTCTTACTGGATATCTTCTCTGAAGAAATGTGATTGAAGACTCTGTGATCAGACAGGTTGTTGGCCAAGACTAGGTTTCTGTAAAGTAGACCAAGTCAGGCCTCCCTGGTGGCAATCAGGGTCGAGTACGTTTCCCCTGACAAGTGACTGGCTAGGGTTCCCTCGGGCCCCCTGGCCACATTCCCTTAAAGGTACGTGGGTATATCGTTCCCCATAGCGTATTCAAACGCAGTGTAGAGTTCCCTTTTGAAAGGGAATGTCTCAGGTTACGTATGTAACAATGATTCCCTGAGAATGGAACGAGACACTGCGTTTCCTAGCCATGCATCGGGGCTACCTGCTGAACAGTCCCTTCAGACGATAAGGTACTGACTGGTTCTCTAGGCGCTCCTTATATACTTCCGGGTCATACTATGTTGACGTCATAGGCTGTCGCCGGCCAATAGGATTGGTAGGATTTGACAATTGCTTTCAGACACCGGTTCACGTGATGGCGTTCCCCATAGCGTATTCAAACGCAATGTCTTGTTCCCTGTTTTCAGGGAACCATGGTTACATACGCAACCTGAGACGTTATACATCCTTCCACCAATACCCATATTATGTAATTTAATCAGTAGTCCTTCTCTCCACATTGAGTCATATGCTTTCTCCATATCAAAGTATACTATAACCATGACCTCTTTTACTAATTGCTTTTTCAGCTTCATTACTAACTTTCACTAGAACATCTATTGTAGATCTACCTTTACAAAAATCACTTTGTTGTGCACAGATCAATCCTTTCTGTTCTAAATAATATGACAGTCTACGAACAATTACCTTTTCCATTCATTTACACAAGTGAGATGTTAACGCTATAGGCCTGTAATTTCCTGCATTGTCTGGGGTTTTACCAGGCTTACTAAAAGGCAATATCAAAGCATTTTTCCAATTATGAGGCAATTTGCCTTCTCTCCATATCTTATTAAACAGCCTTTGTATAATTTCCATAAATTCGTCTGGTAAATGTCTAAACATAGCATAACAAAGTTGGTCTTGCCCTGGAGCTGTATAACCACTTTTCTCTAAGGCCATTTTCAACTCATGCGTTGTGAACTCCATGTCAAGTGCTGATCCGTCAGTGTCCTTTTTTCTTAATACATCAGAACATTTCCTAATAATATCCTCTTTCCATTATTTATGCTCTTCATCTAAGTGACTTCCACTATGAATACTTGCAAACTTCTTACCTAATAAATCAGCTTTCTCCTTGTTTGTTATTGCCAAGTATTCTCCATCTACCAACACAGGGATTTTAACAGATTTCCTTTTTCCAGTCATCTTTTTAATCATTGACCATACATCATTCAAATCTATTTCGCTACCAATAGCTGAACAGAACTGTCTCCATGCATTTTGATGACTTAATTATTTTCCGTGCCTTAGCTTTCTTTCTTTGGTAATCAATCAAATTGTCTTGACTCAAATGCTTCCTTAGTACTCTAAATGCACGATTTCTTTCTTTTATTGCAATTTAACATTCATTATTCCACCATGGAACCATTTTTCTTTTTTCCCTTCACTATGCCTTTTGGTATACAAGTTGATGCAGCATTAAAAATTGAGAAACTCACTGCACTAGTGCAGTTATCTACATCTCCTTCCATTGATATAGTTTCAGCAGATTCCTTACAGCATACTCTAAATTTCTCCCATTCCGCTTTAGAAAAACACCATCTCTCTATTATGTAGCCTTCCTGTACATGTAGTTCAAAATTAATTGTGCATAATATCATATAGTGATCATTCCCTGTGTTAATGTTATTCAAAATTTTCCATTCACATAAATTGCTCATATTTCCAGAGACTAAAGTGAGGTCTAGACATGATACTGAGTTTCTTGTAGCATCTACCCTAGTACCACTTGTAGCGTCTGCACAAGATCAGATTATCTAAACAACTTTAGAATTTTCAGAATGCTTTTAGCCTCCTGAACTGTGCATGTAAATCACGAATCGGCTCCAGCAAGTCTGGGACCAATTGCCCCGTTGGCACCTTTGTTACCCTCATTGAAGCAAAACAGAAGATATCCTCACCAGCTCCAGGGACTTCAAAGAGTCATCCTGGTGGGGCTAAGGGCCATGTGGTCACAGACACCGGCCAAAACCCCAATACACATCACACACACACATACAGACACACACAAACACGCATGGAGACTGTATGTACATTTATCCTCAAAATATGACTATACCAAAATGTACCCGTTGTTGTATTCAAGCTGCATGTATGTATCCCTAGTATATAAGCTTAGCTATGACTGTAGTTGTGTTAGTTTTATTCTAAATGATAAAATCAAGTATAAACTGTATCTCCCCCTTTATGTCTTTGCCACCTGGCAAGTTTAGTCTCGTTGTAAACCTTTCTGAATGTTCTAATTAACAATGTATGTTATATTACTGTAAAATGCATTTTTCTATTTTTAATAGTATTGCGAAGAAACGTACTCAGATCTGACACCTCATAAACTATGCAAATTAGGTCATAAATGGAGACAAAGAAAAAGTTTGCCCGCCAAACTTTCACCCTCACCACTGGCTGGCGCATCCAAGGAGGCGTTCTGGTTTGTTTGTCCTTAAAAGACAACGACACGTGTCTCTTCATAGCAACAAGTTTTCTTTTGTCAAGCCTTCTTCATCCGTCGCCCAAGTCTTCGCTCTTCATCACCTAGGAGACGGACTCTTTCTTCTTTATTTTCCGGTTATCTTACTCTTAAGTTAAAACCTTGTTTGAAAGTCCTGCCGAAGAACCCTTTCTTGGAAAAGGACCAATCACTCCAGATTGCACGCAACTGAAACTCCTGCAGAAAGACGAAGCAACCGCAGCACCGAAACCTATGCAAGTATAGACCCATTCTTTTCGAAGCGTTTCAAGCTCCACATGTAAGTCGAGTTTCCTTGCTGGCTCTCAAAGGTTTTAACTGTTTGTAATTTTGCCATTTCTTTGATCACCTCTGTTTTCTTGACTTTACTTTCGTTTTATTCTATGTATGTTCGTTCATTGTATTTTTAGTCATATATTCGTAGTTCGTATCTATTAAATACATTATATTCATGCTCTATTGTTTCTGTTGCTCATTCAGAAAATCAAGTCACTTCTACGTTCCGATTTTGCAAACTGCTTTACGCTTTAAAGATTGAGCATGCAAGCTCATTGGCTACTAATACAGCAGGAACCAATCGTCTGTGACCTATAGATAATGATGTGATTATTAGCAGGTTGAGTTAAAGGACCTATTAGCCTGCCCATTAGAGTTTCATGCCAGAACTTTGTATTTATTATAATGAATTTATGTGAAGATTGTTTTAAGTTCACTTAAATTATTTTAAGTTATTTCTTAAGTTATTTCACTTAAGTTATTTCTTAAAGACTAATAAATGTTGAAATTGATAGCTTTCAGTTATACTGTAATGTCAGATGTCTAATAATTAAATAATTATTGTTTTAAAAAAATATATTTCACATCAGTACCAGTATTAGAATCAGTGACACTGGCCTTCATTCATAAAAAGATGCCATTAAACAAATATTTAAAATATACTGTCTTTAAGTTGTCTCTACATTAATTTGGAGAGTAACTGTGAAATTATTACAATATAAAAATATTAAAAACCCCAATAATCGATTGACAGCACTCATTTTTACCCAAAATAGGGTGGTGTGAGCATTGAGCTCTAAAAACACATGTATATTTCATTCATACGGAAAGCCGGAGGGCGCCCTCATTCAGAAAGTCTAAATATGCCTCACAGAAGTAATATAACATTCCAGGAATTTTTTAATACAGCTATCGCTATAGCTGAATAAAAAGATATATAGAATATAGAAGATAGAAAAGCTTTGACATCAAATTTGAAGGCAATAAACACATGAATGTGACAATATATGGTGTATCTGTGTTCTTGAAGCCATTTGGGGTATTTTCATAAGAATAAAGTAATGCAATGCTAATTGACATAGCATTAATTACAGTATAGAATACTACAAAATAAAATACTGTCTGCCTCATTATGTGATAAGCCACTTCAGATCCCAAATGGAAGTTATTTCAAATATTTGACTGACATTATGAAGTGAGTTTTGAGTAAAAACGCAATGTTTGGCATGCTTTGCTTTTCAAATGCATATTGTAATTGATTCAAACTCACAGCGTTTGCAGAAATTGCAGCATTTACTGAATTGATCGAGCCGCTCCTCACTGTGAAATATTATTGTTCAGCACATTATAAACATCTACTTTTGAGCAGATATTCACAAACACTGTATTTTAGAGTAAACACTGGTATGAACATTCTAATATTCATCATATTACAGAGTAAACACTCATATTTCTTTTACTATCATATTGTGTTAAATACTATAGTATAGAGCATAAAAACATCCTCATGTTATCCGACATCTAGATTTATTTAGAGATTTAGCAATGAAAGGTTGCCTACCTGCCTATATAGCCTATTTTATACTTCAGCATGTTTCAGTTGATTTCACACATAGCTATTTGAAAAATAGAATAAAGCGCATGACACAGGAGAATATACTACAAATTGTCTTTAATCTAATACTCAGAAATTACAGGAGAACTCAGGACAATGAAGGACAACACAACCACTAAACAAAATATCGACGAGAACGGACAAAGGAACAGAATGAAACTCAGGGTATAAATGTAAGATGTATGAGAATGACTTAATCAATGAGTAACCAAGGAGACAATTGAGAACTAAGACAGGCAGTTAACAGAATGAAAACAGAACAAAATGTGACATTGTGATTGATTCAGCCCATGTCCAATGTTGGCAACCATGCATACACCATATGTATGTATGTATATATATATATATATATATATATATTTTTTTTTTTTTTTTTTTTTTTTTTTTCTTTTACTTTTAATCTACGTTTTAATCTAACACAATTAAAGGGGTGATTTCTTTGAAAAGTCATTTGCCATTTTTGATACCTTTGTGTTGTTGTATCCTGTTTCATGAAACCCTAACTATCAGTGAAGATTCAAGATGGACTGTAAAAAAACACATATTAAGATACATGTGAAATAGATCATTAATCATTCACATTGGTCATTGTTGCTTGAACCCTGATTATTACTGCTTGCAGCTATATTTTAGACTGTCATTGTTTCCAATCAGTGTTCAACATCATTTCAAGACTCACATACCCATGGTATGACCAGAACTAAATGATTTATTTCTACAAAATATTATTGTTATAAAGAACCATACACATGTGTGTTAGCAAGTTAAAAGTTCTGAACCGATTAACATAATTATTGTATTTCACTAAACACACATAGATGTGTGTATGATTACACAATTATACATGAACCATATCAGCATCATCAAAATAACTAGAAATAAAATAGATAATTGATGTTTTGAATGATCCATGATCTTTTTTTTTTTTCTTTTCATTTGTTGTGACAAACTTTTCCACATAATACACATGCCACAGAAGCCGGAGCAGTGTATAGGTAAAGAGTTTTTTTTCACTCTCTCATTAACAACATTTTTTTATTTGTTTGTTTGTTTGTTTTTGCAAAAAGTTTTAGTCTGTAACTTCAGTCACTATAACCATGGTTCAGGTGTTATTTATGGCTACCACACATACATCATGGAGATGTCTATTTGATGTACGCATTTTCATTTGAAAGATGTATTTTTTAGATCTGCATCTGTCTCTAAAACATTTCCTGTCAGATGTTAAATAGACATTTAGAAAATGTCTTTAAGATGTCTATGATTTAGAATATAAGTAAAAGTGCTTTGAGATGTTTGTACACAACAGATGCTTTGCAGATTAAATGCTCTTTAACAGATATCTTGGAGACCTGTGCTATCTGGGTACCATGACAACAAAAAAAAAGGAAATTCGTTCATAGTCATGACTAGAATACTTTGTTGTTTGTTTTCTAAATGGGACAGATCATGAGTAACACCTGTTATATAAAAAAAAAAAAAAAAAAAATTGATTGGTTCTTTGATGGAGAAGTGATTATTCAGAAAAAAATGACCGCTGAATATTGCAATGGATCAATCAGAATTGTATTTCACAGACATGTTTAATAATAATTAAAATTATTTTAAAGTTAACACACGTTAGATGAATAAACTTGTTCTTTACTAGTTAATACACAGTAGATACCTTAAAAAAAGCATATGTCAATCATCCAGTTTGATAAATACTTTATACCTTCGTATTACCACTTGTCACTGTATGATTTTAAGGCTTTTTTTTTTCTTTTTCTTTTTTTTTTTTTTCAAAAGTTAAATGCAAGACTGACATCTAGAGGACATTCTAATGAAAAACACAGTCAAGAAAACATGCACAGGTAGATATAATATAATTGATATTATATTCCTATTTTTTGTCACCTCAGCATCTCTAAATAATCATTTACAATCTCCCTGAGCAGCAAATCACTGTGAATGCATAAAATATCCATTATTCCATCAGTACTGTTTTCTTGCCCCCGACCCACCCGTTAAAGAGCTGGTTCTATCATTAAAAAATATATATCCAAAAGTTGTCATTACTTTACATAGATTAGAAAAACAGTGATAGGAGTGTAACAGGGAATCCCACTTAGCATCTCCTGCTCATTTAAAGCAACAGCCACACAACCTTTATCATAAATTAGTGAGCTGAGTGGTTGAATAGCTCAGAAATAGAGATGTGGTTCACTCTGAACATCTGCCTGTATCTGTCTTTTAGCTTTATTTTGGCAGCTTCAATACTCAGATCAGACATGTGTCAGCTCCAAGGGCACTTCAGGTTGAATGGAATGTACAAGAATGGAGATTTTATATTTGGAGGCCTGTTTGATGTTGATTTCCTCACAGTGTTCCCAGAGCTGAGCTTCAGAACTGAGCCAGAACCACCATTCTGTGAGCAGTGAGTCTAGAGTGGATATGGACAGCAATACGAGGCTGAAATAAAAAGTTTTTTAAAACTAGGAAAATATACCTCAAACATATTTTTACAAAACATCTCGAATTCAATGTTAATTGCCATTGTGAATTTGTTCAAATTATGTTTTACTGCTTCATTACTCTAATTGATTCCTTATTATTTGTTTCCTGTATTCTTGTGCATTACCTTGGACTGCTTTTCATCATTGTGTTTGTTTGCTGCCTGCCCTGTTGATTCTCTGCCTGTTTACTGGAATACTCTGCCTTGTCTGCTGCCTGCCCTGACCCATTGCCTGTCCCCGTTTACGATTCATCTCTACCTTGGACATTGTTATTGCTGGTGTTTGACCCTTGCTTGTACGACTACGATTATCTTAATAAATCCTGCATTTAGATCCTCAGCCTTCGTGTCCCTGTGCAGTTCGTGACAATACTACATTTTCAAAACCTCAGACTCTTCTGGCAAAATAAATTGCCTCAATCATTTCACCTGTTCTCAAAAACGTACACACATCAGTGAATATTAGGGCTGTCAATTGATTCAAATATTTAATCGCATGATCGTCATGAGTTAACTTGTGATTAATCGTAATTTAATCGCACATTTTAACCTTTACATTATTTCCGTAACAAAACATCGAAAGCTCAACCAAACAGCTGATCATAGCTGTACAGGGCATGTTTTTATTCCTTATCTCCATAAATATATCTAGTAGTAGAGCTAATGCAAGGGATAGAAATCATTTGGGGTTATCCTTTGCTCTTTTTTTTATGTATTTATTTATTAAATGTTTGAAAGAACAATAACAATTGTCATCATTGTGGGGTTATCCTTTGCTTAAACTTCCTTATCGTCGTGGAGAGTGCAGTTCATGGTTGCATAGCAACGACAGATGCCACGGGAGCACAAGTGCTTTGGAAAGGAGAAAGCAGCGCAGCTGCGCTTTTCACACATTTTTAGACGTGACATGAACGGACCCTATGGCTGTATCTCCATTTCTCCAACTACGGTCAAGGCCATGGGTCAAACAGAAAATGCGTGCTGTGTTAATAAAATTAGTGCCGTTAAAATGAATTTGCGTTAACACGTTATTAACACGTTAATTTTGACAGCCCTAGTGAATATATAAACACAACAGAGTATTCAGTAGACACTACATCAAAAAAAGAAGAAGAAAAAAATAACAGTACCCAGAGCTGTCACAACTTTAAAAATCCAAAGATGAATAAGAGTAGAAAGGATCCAGTATATTTAATAATAAAACAAACACAGATAATCCACACAGCGTAACCGAGGGTATGTACCACAAACAACAACCGACCATGAAAAGAGGAACCAAAGGAACTTAAGTAGTGGTACAAACAAGGTTAATAAGGAGACACAGCTGAACTAATAGAACTAATATCAGTATATTAGTTCTATTATCAGTAAGTAAGTGGCAGGAAACTAGACAAAGAAAACACTGAAACTAAATAAACAGAACTGTGACAAGAGCATGCAGTCACAGAAAAAAAGGCAAGTTGTACACAGTAAACATTTTGCAATTGCATAAAAAAGGATTGTAATCACAACATAGCAGTGCTTGAAGTGGGCCGGTTTGCATAACTGTGACTGTAGCTTATACCCTCACTTATTATTGCGTACTTTCACTTCTCACATGTTGCCGGGACTCTGACTGCCCACACCAAAACATAAATTAGGCTAGTAATTAATTGTATACATTGCGTTCAGAGCTTTTATAAGCTGTATGAACTAAATGGACCAATTATCTGTGCTTTTTTAGCAAAAGATAAATGCATGCCTGACATCTAGAGGACATTCTGAGAAAAATCACTGTCAAGTAGAAGACATGGACAAAATTATATAATATGCTATAGCAATAAAACCAGTTGTTTCTCAGTTGTTTCTAAATAACCTGAGAAGTAATTCACTGAAAAAAGTCCATTATTTCTTGCTGGTTTTCCTTTCCCACTTTAAGAATTGATTTAACAAATAAATACATCAGTACTATTCTGGCACCAAAGCAAACACCAAAGAAAATACCATAGATAATTCCGAACCTTTTGGCCATTCCTAGATTTTGGTTGTCCACTGTAGGTGGAAGGTCAATTTGTGTTACTGTTTCTAAACCTCACTACACCTTACTCTCCATAACATTTCTTCTCTGTCTACTTTTATGACCCAGCTAAAAATATATCTGTTTGAAATATATGTTCAATAATGTGGCTTCTTGTGGCCTCATGTGTTTTCAGTGTGTGTTCAAATGTATTTGGCATGCTCTATAAAAAACGACCTTGAGCTATAGAAAGGCACTATATAAATAAAACTTCTTCTTCTTTAAAGTTGTAATTTCTTTGTAATCTTGTTTAGGTTTCTTAACCTTTCTTAACCTTTTCTTAACCTTGTTTAGAAAAAGAAATCATGATGAGATCAGATGGTGACGTCCTGATTTCCAAGGATGGCACCACCCGCTCTTTTAAAGTAACACCCCTCCAACCTTCAACCACAACCTTCATCATAAATTAGTTAGCTGAGTGAGTGAGAAAGGACAAGAGATGTGCATCACACTGTATATTTTTCTATTCCTGTCATTTAACTGTATATCTGCAGCTTCAATCCTCAGATCAGGTACCTGTCAGCTCCAAGGACACTTCAAATTGAATGGAATGTACCAGGATGGAGATGTTATACTTGGAGGCCTGTTTATGGTTCATTTTTTCACAGTGTTCCCAGATCTGAGCTTCAAAATGAAACCAGAACCACCACACTGTGAAAAGTGAGTCTGGAGCCAGACATATTGCTTAACTATAAAAGAGACAAACATATTTAAAAATAAATAAATAAATAAATAAATAACCTAATTAATTAATAATAAAAAATATGAATGTTCTTCTTGAGCCTCTTTTATCATATTTAATTTGCTCAAATTGTGTTGATAGTAGTAGTAACAAGCCTTGACAAAAAAAAAAATATATATATATATTTCTGTATTGAAACTACTGTGTATTTTTGACAAGTCCGCAAGTGATGCTTTAACTCAGAAGTATTTGAAATGTGTTAATGGTTCTATTCATTTGTATTTTAAGTATCTTTTAGTATCACTAAATGTACACATTTAACATTTGTCTTTCCTAGATTTGATATGGAAAGCTTTCAGCATGCACAGACCATGGCTTTTGCAATAGATGAAATCAATAAGAATCCCAGTCTGCTGCCTAACATCACTCTTGGTTACCATTTTTATGACAACTGTGTGAGGCTAGGAATGGCATTCCGGGCTGCCATATCCCTGGCTAGTGGGACAGATGAGTCCTTCTCAAACCTAAACTGCACTGGCCCTCCTCCGGTGATTGGGATTGTCGGGGATCCTAGTTCAACTCCTTCCATTGCGATTTCCAGTGTTCTGGGACTGTTTCGAGTACCTATGGTAAGATGGGTTGAAAAAAGTAAAAATACACTGTGTGAAAATGCACTTTTAAGTTAAATTTGGTGTCCTTTTCTGCTACACACACACGCACACTATATATATATATATATATATATATGTATATATATTCCGGAACTTCTCATCTATTTGTGTATAAAAAAGGAAAAAAGCACTGATCAATTTTTTTTCACTGATCTCTTCTCTTCTTTCTCCATCTCCACTAATTAGGTTAGTTACGCTGCCACCTGCTCCTGTTTAAGTGACAGGAAAAAATACCCCTCTTTCTTCAGAACTATCCCCAGTGATGCCTTCCAGGTGCGGGCTATGGTTCAGATTTTAAAATATTTTGGATGGACCTGGGTAGGTCTTGTCTACAGTGATGATGACTATGGCATCTACGCTGCTCAGTCCTTCCAACAGGAAATGCAGCTGATTGGATATTGTTTTGCTTTTTCTGAAATCCTTCCCCATGTTAACAACCGCAGAGATATTCAGCGAATAATGGGAGTAATTCAGGCTTCTACAGCTAGAGTGGTTGTTGTTATTTCTACATCATCCTTTCTGTTGCCTTTGATGGATGAGGTGGTGTTGCAGAACATGACAGGCAGGCAGTGGATTGCAAGTGAAGCTTGGGCCACCGTACCTCTATACCACACTCCACGTTTCCTGCCCTTTCTTAGGGGCACACTGGGCATTGCCGTTAGACGTGGAGAAATTCAGGGGCTTCATGACTTTCTGCTACATCTTTGTCCGAGCAATGATCCAAGAAATAATATGTTGAGGATCTTCTGGGAGAACATGTTTGGGTGCAGTTTTGAAACGGGGGATAAAGAGACAGATGGAGAGCAAGTGAAAAAGGTGTGTACAGGAAAGGAGGATCTGAGCACCACAAACACACCATACACTGATGTTTCAGGTTTGAGGTCAGCGTATAATGTCTATAAAGCAGTTTATGCGCTGGCACATGCGCTTCATGACCTGATTCAGTGTGAGGAGGGTAGAGGACCATTCAGTGGGAACAGCTGTGCTGACATAATCAGCCTGAAACCCTGGCAGGTAAGACCCACAGAAATAGTGCAGATTCTCTCCAGGCATATAGACTAGCTATATGTGGAAAAGCAAAATATATGCTCTATGTTAATTCAAATTTCAGATAAACATATAACACCTGTCCTGTCTACAAACTGTACAGCTGGTTTACTATCTACAGAAAGTGAACTTCACAACAGGTTTTGGGGATCATGTGTCATTTGATAAGAATGGAGATGCTCTGGCCATCTATGATGTGTTAAACTGGCAGCCGAGCTCTAATGGGTCAATAAGTATCTACACGGTCGGTGTAGTAAATGAAGGGGTGGCAACGGGGACGGTGCTCACACTGGATGAAGAAGCAATTTACTGGAACTTTGAGACAAAAAAGGTATTTTTGTATATATTTAGTCTAAAAAATACTCAATGCTGTGATAAGACAAAATAAATGAATAGAAAAGACACGCTTATCATTATGTAAAAGAGATAACAAACACATGAAAGATAATGTCTCTTTCAGCCCCCACGGTCTGTGTGTAGTGAGAGCTGCCCCCCAGGAACCAGACGAGCCACAAAGAAGGGCCTTCCTGTCTGCTGTTTTGACTGCCTGTCATGTGGAGATGGAGAGATTTCTAATATAACAGGTGTTAATTCTATTGAAGAGTGCACTATTGGTAAACAGTATTTGACTATAATATGAAAATGTCCCAATTTCCTCTTAAATTCTTGTCTTTTCTCTTTTTCTTAATCGCAGATCCTATTGAGTGCACAGTGTGTCCAGATGAGTTCTGGTCTAATAAAGATAAAGATCAGTGTGTCCCTAAAGATGTAGAGTTTCTATCCTATGAGGAACCTCTGGGCATCTCTCTGACCACTGCTTCCCTGCTTGGCACCTGCTTCTGCGCTCTTGTTATGGCCGTCTTTGTTCGTCACCATAACACTCCCATAGTACGCGCCAACAATTCAGAGCTCAGCTTCCTACTTCTGGTGTCACTCAAACTGTGTTTCCTATGTGTGCTTCTGTTCATTGGTCAGCCGCAGCTGTGGACGTGTCAGTTAAGACATGCTGTGTTTGGCATAAGCTTTGTCCTGTGCATCTCCAGCATCCTTGTCAAGACTATGGTGGTAATAGCTGTGTTTAAGTCATCTCGGCCAGAGGGCAAAGGAGCAATGAAATGGTTTGGAGCAGTTCAACAAAGATGCACAGTTCTGGTCCTAACAGCCCTCCAGGTTGTGATATGTGCAGTCTGGCTATCAACTGCCTCTCCAACACCCCATAAAAACAACCAGTATATCCGCTCTAAAATAGTTTATGAATGTGCTATTGGCTCAGTGGCTGGTTTTTCTATGCTGCTGGGATACATTGGACTGTTGGCAGCAGTAAGTTTCCTTTTAGCTTTCCTGGCGAGAAATCTTCCAGATAATTTTAATGAAGCAAAGTTCATCACTTTCAGTATGTTGATCTTCTGTGCTGTCTGGATTGCGTTTGTTCCAGCATATGTGAGCTCTCCAGGAAAATATGCAGTGGCTGTGGAGATATTTGCCATTTTAGCTTCCAGTTTTGGAATACTGGTGGCCATATTCGCCCCAAAGTGCTACATCATCCTTTTACATCCAGAGAGAAACACTAGACATGCCATAATGGGAAGAGATACACAAAAGAAATAGTTTTACATGCTGCCTGCATATCTTTGGTGTATGCTTGTAGATATAGGTTATTATGAGTGTTCCTAACGCATGTAAT
Source organism: Ctenopharyngodon idella (assembly GCF_019924925.1). NCBI lineage: Eukaryota > Metazoa > Chordata > Actinopteri > Cypriniformes > Xenocyprididae > Ctenopharyngodon > Ctenopharyngodon idella. The sequence goes on along the minus strand of NC_067237.1, from coordinate 33,476,597 downwards.
TGAAAGACTTCCAGTACATGCAGGTGACTCATACAATGCCTGTTTTGCATATTTTATTCACAGATAATATAATGACTAAAGTTGTTGATTTACTCAAGAAAATAAACTAATAGTAAATAGGGGGGGAAAAAAATAATAATACACATTTATGCTTCTTCTAGTTTAATTGCCTGGGTATTAATGATGAAGTGGCCCATATTTTGTAATGATAAAATGGCCCAGTTGTTACATATTTTTAATCTGCCCTATTAACACTAAATTGTAAAGATGTATTTTATCAGATCTGGATATGGATAATGGATCTTTCAAAAATGGCACGGAAGATCAGCATCTCTCTGGTGACATATGCAGGACTTCCAAATGACTGCATGCTCACATTTGATCCATCCAATCAATAACGGATGGATAAAACCCCAAAAGTCCCCAAACACAGCTTCAATAAATCCAAGCAGCACATTGAAAATAAATATTTTGAAAAATAAATAGAAAAATATATAAAAGCACACATACAAAGCAATAAATACAGAAATAAAATACAAAAATATATAAAAGCATACACATTAAGCAATATATAAAAGAATACAATATTATATCAAATTAAATTTAAATTAAACTAAAATGTTAATTCATATCTGGGACTGTTTTGAGTACCTATAGTAAGATGGCATGATAAAAATTAGATGGGATAGTAAAAATTCATTTTCATGTTAATTCATTATTTCATGTTAAGGATTAAGGATTGCTGTGAGCAGAGTCACGCGTAGCGATCGTCTGCGAGCTGCGACATTATTATAAATAAAAAGGGAACAAAAACTTTTGTGTTGTTTACATTATATGCACTTGCACTCCGATTGCCAACAAAACACAGACATCTGATGCAGTTTTACTCACCGCCTGCAAATCCAGCGTCGAACTGGAACTTGTTTACAAAACATTTGTCACCAAAATTCTAGGAACAAACAAACAAACATGTGTGCACAATTCTGTTGCTGCCCTGGAAAAACAAACTGTATCCAATGTTCTCTTAACGCTGGGTTCTTTGGGAAGCTGAAAAAGGTTTTCTTTCCCTCACAACCAAAAACACACTTCTTTGGTGAAAAACAATCTCTCAGCTTCCGTAACCCGAACGAAGTATGTTGATGGGCGGACTCTTGCTCTCACTCTGGGTGATGTGTGCGCAAGCTTATCAGGGAGAAGTGCCCATACAAGGAATTCCGCCCTTTATGACGTGATACAGGGCCATACTTGAAAAAAAAACTTTCCGAAACTTATCCGAATCCGAGTGTATTTGGCACAGAAATACTCATAGTCATACATCCAACTCGCATTGTGAAACTTTGCCCATGTTTAGCATGAGAATCCAACTCTTTAAAGGATTAGTTCACTTTGAAATGAAAATTAGCCCAAGCTTTTCTCACACTCAAGCCATCCTAGGTGTATATGACTTTCTTTTTTCTTATGAACATAACCTGAGAAATATTAATAAATATCCTGATGCATCCGAGCTTTATAATGGCAGTGATAGGGGTCAATGCAACCTGGTCTCATTAGAAAAACTTATCTGTGGGAACGTTTGGTACGTCAAAATACGTACCAATACGTACATATCAATGCAGTTTCAATGTGAAATGTCCACTGAGTTGTGCTAATAGCGTGTTAATTTTTTTTTTTTTTTTTTTTGCCAGAACAGATAAACGTAAATATGGTATGTTTTTATGACGTTAGAAATGACAGTAGAAAAAAAAATTTACTAATGCATTTTTATTAAGGCAAACAACAAATAATTTTAAAACAAAACAAAATAAATAAACTGTAAACAAATCTTTCTTATATGAAAATTAAATAAATAGGCGTTAAAGAAACTTAGAGCTGCACAATTCTGGATAAATTTATTTAACTTGTTTTGTCAAACTAAGATCACGATTCTGAATGACAACTAAACGAAATAACATGTAATTTACTAGAGGTTCTGACAAAATATTAACTGCTGCAGTCTATTTAAAAAAAAAATAATAATAATAATTTATTTGAATTATTTTAAAAAAATCTGTTTGGATGTATGATTAAATAACTCACTCATTAATACTCTTGTTTCATTACTGGATGAATCAGTATTTTTGAAAGAATCTCTTGAATGAAGATTCAATGTCAAATGCATTTTTTAACACTCACTTGTCGCCACCTGGTGGTGAAAAAATGTAATCGATAAATGCGTCGTTTTCAGCGCCAATTTTCTTTCAGAAGCTGATTTGCTCAATTTTGATCGATAACATAGACATTAGTATTTATATCTGAACTATAAACTTTTATCTCAGTACTTCTGTGATAATTTGAATATTTGTAACACAGAAATGAAGATACTGTGTGGTTGAAAACAATGTGCAGCTGTTTATACCGACATGACAACTGCCGGTTTCAAACCGCACGCATCAGCAGAGCGTAAGCAGAACGTAAGCAGCGCATATTTTTTTCGGCGCCCATGTTAACAGATGAGAGCATTCACACCGGCACGCAGAGGCTGTGCGGCAGTGCGTAGCAGGAGCAGAGCAGAAGCAGCAGTGCCGCGATCGTTTTGGCGCTGGGTCTATTTTTGCTGCACTGCTAATGCTCAATTACAGTGAAAGTACACCTTTGATGGACAAAATAAATATGATTTCACACAAAAGTGGTCAAAATGCACAGAATAAGCATATCTAGTGTGTTTTAACAAGAATTGGATGTCAGGAAAGAAAATTAATATTAAAAAATATTTATAGAAGATTTACTCATTTAAACTTGTTTTTAATTATTCAGTTTGGGTTAAAGTATGGTGTATTATAAAAAGTAAACTGGCCAGAAAATATGATACATAAACATTCTTTTAGTTATTACACAGACAGCTATATAGGCTCTAGCATACCCAAATCAAACCAGAGTTTGCTGAATTTTTTCGCCGAGTTTGCTGTCTTGTAAACATGTGGCAGATGATGTAAAACACAAAGCTTACCTCATTCGTGTGCAGCAATGGATAACACAAGGCTTTTATTATTTTTATTTATTTTACGTTAATATGCGAATGTTGTACACCTCCCCATGTTAACAAACTTTCAAGACTATCAAGTTTATAAATGACCAACTTATAAAAACAAAATTTAGTTGTCTTTGTAAAGAAATGCTCACTTTATCTGCAGCTTGGAGCCACTGCTGTGACGCTGTACAAACGCTTCCAGTGTGAATACTCGCGTTTCTCTGCAGCTGCAGTTCACGCTCACGCGCCGCTGACACTTGAGGTGTGAAACCGGTGTCAAGACAAACTATGAAGTAGATCAGCTGTAAGAAGGAAACCATGAAACTGCCACACTGACGAGCTGACATGTCCTTTTTATTCACAATCTCCTCGTCGCCGGCAGGTACAGCATTCATTTTCATGTGTTTGTGTGTTCTGATCTCACCTGCGATTGCACATCTGAACTCCACAGCAACTTGTTTGCGTGTCACTCGTAGCGCGTCTGTGACCCAGGGAGGGAGCGGGCTGGAGAGTTGTTCATGCAACCGAACTTCATGTCTGTTTACATTTTAACTCATTTAAGTGAAACTATATCAAGAGTTATATCGAACATTTTTTCTATCGTTATTGATTAAGACGTACCATCGATAAATATCCATACCATTTTATCGCCCAGTCCTACCACCAACACTACACCTAAACCTAGCCCATAGTGTTAACAAAAGCAAATGTGACATAAAAAGCATCCGTAATCATGTCATTTTTGATTGTTTTGATCTCTCATCTTTGAGCTCTTTTACCGTGACTCATTTATCCCCAGATTCGTACCCAAGGCTTTCCTCGTCCTAAGTGCGACTCCGTATCAGCTAAGCTACCGAGCAAGCTTGTTATGTCAGAAAAGCAAAACATTGGAGCTGGTTAAGCGATGCAAAGTCCAAAATATGTTTGTTTACAAATTGTGCACTTTGATAAAAACCGTTTTGAAGTCATAATATAATACAGTATTGTGCAAGGAGACGTGAAAACAAGTCTTTAGTAATCCATAATCTTAACTTGTAATCGTAACTGTGTATGAAAATGATTAAGGGGGCTTTCACACTGGGCTCGTTTGCTGCGGTCCGAGCCCGGGCGCGATTGTTCCCAGTGCCCCCCGCAGCGTTGGTCTGGTTTCACACTCAAATTGATTCTATCGAACCCTGGAGCGTTTGCGTTTATCTTACGTCATCTCAGACGTGCAAGGCGCATGACAGAAAACAGAATGCAGGTCAATAAATTGTGTTTTTTTTCTTAATGTGATGCTATTGTGTGCAGCAGAGTAAAAGACACTTGTGTTTACTGTATGTGTGCACCGCATATAGACGGTTTTGCGATTCACAAAAAAATGTCCCCAAGGGTACGTCTTTCCATGAGACCAGGATCAATGAGTATGAGCTAAAGAAAGTGCATCCATCCACATCCATCCATCATAAACGCGTGCTCCGGGGGGTTAATAAAGGCCTTCTGAAGTGAAGCGATGCGTTTGTGTAAACAAAAACCATATTTAAAAAAAGTTATGAAGTAAAATATCTACAGTTGCAAGAAAAAAGTATGTGAACCACTTGCAGAATCTGTGAAAATGTTAATAATTTTAACAAAATAAGGGAGATAATACAAAAATGCATGTTATTTTTTATTTAGTACTGTCCTGAGTAAGATATTTTACATAAAAGATGTTTACATATAATCCACAAGACAAAAAAAAAAGCTGAATTTATTAAAATAACCCCATTCATAAGTATGTGAACCATTGTTTCTTAATACTGTGTGTGGTTACCTGGATGATCTACGACTGTTTTTTTGTTTTGTGATGGTTGTTCATGAGTCCCTTGTTTGTTCTGAGCAGTTAAACTGAGCTCTGTTCTTCAGAAAAAATCTCCAGGTCCTGCAGATTCTTCAGTTTTCCAACATTTTTTGCATATTTGAACCCTTTACAGCAGTGACTGAATGATTTTGAGATCCGTCTTTTCACACTGAGGACAACTGAGGGACTCAAACACAACTATTAAAAAAGGTTCAAACATTCACTGATGCTCCAGAAAAAAACATGATGCATTAATAGATGAGGGGTGCATTCGCAGAAATTGAGATCACTGCTTTCATGCGCTCATGTCTGTGATCGGCTATTCATCAGTGCAACCGTTCATGCCACTATATAAATATAATGCCATAGATCTAAATGTAATACAACACTTTTTCACGATTAGTTAACCTTGAGAGCTGTAATAGTAAAAACATACTAAAAGTTTTCGAGAGAGTAGCCTAATATGGCTATTTCAAATGAAAAGATGTTAGCCAATCACAGCAGTGGGCGTTTACACTTCAGTCTCATAGCAGACATGCACCTTAAAGGGTTAGTTCACCCAAAAATGAAAATTCTGTCATTTATTACTCACCCCTCATGGCGTTCCACACCTGTAAGACCTTCGTTAATCTTCGGAACACAAATTAAGATATTTTTGTTGAAATCCGATGGCTCAGTGAGGCCTCAATAGCCAGCAATGACATTTCCTCTCTCAAGATCCATTAATGTACTAAAAACATACTTAAATCAGTTCATGTGAGTACAGTGGTTCAATATTAATATTATAAAGCAACAAGAATATTTTTGGTGCGCCAAAAAAAAACAAAGTAACGACTTATATAGTGATGGCCGATTTCAAAATACTGCTTCAGGAAGCTTCGGAGCATTATGAATCAGCGTGTCGAATCATGATTCGGATCGCGTGTCAAACCGCCAAACTGCTGAAATCACGTGACTTTGGCGCTCCGAACCGCTGATTTGCCACGCTGATTCATAATGCTCTGAAGCTTCCTGACGCAGTGTTTTGAAATCGGCCATCACTATATAAGTCATTATTTTGTTTTTTTTGGCGCACCAAAAATATTCTTGTCGCTTTATAATATTGATATTGAACCACTGTACTCACATGAACTGATTTAAATATGTTTTTAGTACATTAATGGACCTTGATAGAGGAAATGTCATTGCTGGCTATGCAGGCCTTACTGAGCCATCGGATTTCAACAAAAATATCTTAATTTGTGTTCCGAAGATTAACGAAGGTCTTACAGGTGTGGAACAGCATGAGGGTGAGTAATAAATGACAGAATTTTCATTTTTGGGTGAACTAACCCTTTAAAACAGAGCATTTAAATAAGAGGGCTAAAATCAGGGTAGGAAAAATGGCTTTTATTTCTAAATAATGAAAATTTTTTGATTTAAAAAGCATACTAAGATTATAAGTGCACCCCAGGAAACATAATACAACAATAAAACAACGCAGTTCATGACCCCTTTAAACCCCCCCCAAAAAACAATAGAAAAAATGGTAAAGGGAGAGAATGGGATGCATTCACAGTTTGCCCATAATAACACTCATTAACCTTTTGAGCGGTACGGTCCCACATAGGGGATTTTTATTTCTGTGCCCCTGAGAGTACGGTCCCACACATGGGATTTAGAATGTTCAGTGACGTCGCATAACTGCCAGATTCAAACTGTGCTTTCGTGCTTTGGCTGCGTTTGTCATATATCACAACTATGCAGTGTTTTCAGGCACATAATGTTTTTCTTAAGGTTTCAAACATTCAAATACACATAAGCAACAGTAATGTTTAACGTTAGAGTTTGTAAAATACACACTGATGTCAGACATTGTCACAGACACGCCAGGCTCTACACTCACCCAATCACATCGCACTCCCTCTCCTGAGTACTGACAAGCCACACCTGACGCTCATTCACACTTATCACCACAGCCACATAAAAGACACGCCAGTTCACTCAGTCACTGTCCGGTCTCGTTGACACATACCAGTGTTCACTTACCTCCAGGACTCCCTTGCTCGTCTACTTACCTGTCTCCAGCGTCATCAGTGATTCCCAGTGTCTCCTCGTCTCCTGTGCTTCTCCGGTGTGTTGTCTGTTCCACGTCTCCTGGCATCCACGCTCCCTAAAAACACACAGACAAGTATCAGTTCCAGTTCATCGGCTCAGCGATCTATTCATCTGCCATCACTCACCTGCACTCTGCTCTCGCTCTGCATTACCTGAAATAAACCTGTTAATCCTTACCTGTGTCTCCGCTCCCTTCTGTATGTAACAGAAGACCGGACCTACACCGCCCAGGTAACAGCATGAGCACCCCGGATCCCATTCAAGAGCTGGTCACTGCACTTCGTCGCACCTTCGCCAGCACCTCCACGACAACGACACCAGCGAACACTTCCGCATCCACCGCCGCAGCTCCTTCACCTCCCGTGGTCGCCAGTCCCATGGCCAAACCGGCGCCCTTCTCTGGTCTGGCGGAGGATTGCAACGGTTTTCTCCTGCAATGTTCGCTGGTCCTGGAGATGCAACCGCACTTATATCCCGACGATCGTTCAAAGGTGGCTTTCATAATCTCTCAGCTTCACGGAAAAGCACTGCGATGGGCTGAACCTCTCTGGAACTTAAACAACCCCGTAGTATCATCCTAGTAACAACCCACTTCAAGGAAGTTTTTGGTAAACCCGCCTGGGACTCGTCGATTGGTGAGAGATTATGCAATTTAAAGCAAGGTGCACTAACTGTGTCTGATTATGCCCTCCAGTTTCGTACCCTCGCTGCTGCAAGTGGCTGGAATGAGCAGGCTTTGATTACTACATATCGTCAAGGCCTCGATCCACGTGTGCGGTTGCATCTCGCTGCATACGAGGATTCCATCGGGCTCGAGAAATTCATTCAGCTATCCATCAGATTCGCCACTCGTATGCAGCTGTGCTTAGAAGAGCACCAGGGCCAGCCGCTATTCCCCTCCTTTCCCCGCCAGCCAGAGTCCGTCAGCTCCCCTGAACCAGCAAACGACAACATGCAAATTGAGCACTCACGTCTTTCAGCAGCTGAGCGACAGAGGAGGCTGACCCAGAATCTCTGCCTGTATTGTGGTGGTGCCGGGCATTGTATCGCTGAATGCCCCCTACGTCCTGCCCGGCCTTTGGTGAGTGCCATCCTGCCCACTCTGAATAAAATGAAACCGCTCACAATTGTAGTAACACTTACTGCCGCTGAACTTTGTCTTTCAGCCAGTGCGCTCCTCGATTCTGGGTCAGCTGGAAACTTCATCTCCGGAGCCCTCTGTCGCCAGCTGCATCTCAAGACCACCCCAACGCCGAAGATCTACCAGATCCACGCGATAACAGGAAAACCATTACGGAAAGTACGTTACAGCGTGGGACCCCTCCGTCTCCAAGTGGGAGTGCTCCACACCGAGGAGATTCAGCTGCTGGTTCTGGAGGAGTCTACATCTGACGTGATCCTAGGGCGCCCATGGCTTGAGCAGCACAACCCCACCATCTCCTGGAGGACAGGAGAAAACCTGAAGTGGGGTAACCAGTGCTTCCATGACTGTTTCCCCGAACTCCCCGCGTCCAGTTCTCCAAGTTCCCAAGAGATCCAAGTCGGGGCTACTACAGTGGAAAGCCCTCTCGAGAAACGTTCCACGGACATCCCAGCCTGTTACTCCCACTTCAGAGATGTCTTCTGTCCTAAACAAGCCTCCAAGCTGCCCCCCCACCGGCCATGGGACTGTGCCATTGACCTCATCCCAGGTGAGCCAGTGCCCAGAGGGAAGATATATTCCCTGTCCGTTCCGGAGGAGAAAGCCATGGAGGAGTACATCGACGAGGCTCTCAAGCAAGGTAACATCCGACCGTCCACTTCCCCTGCTGCTTCTAGCTTTTTCTTCGTGGCTAAGAAGGACGGAGGCTTGCGGCCCTGCATTGATTACCGAGCACTGAACCAAATCACCGTTAAGTTCCGTTACCCCCTTCCTCTCGTCCCAGCAGCCCTGGAACATCTACGCGGCGCCACTGTGTTCACCAAGCTGGACCTCCGCAGCGCGTACAACCTCATCAGAATACGTGAGGGGGACGAGTGGAAAACGGCTTTTGTGACCCCTACTGGCCATTATGAGTACCTCGTCATGCCGTATGGACTGGTCAGCGCCCCCTCCGTATTCCAAGACTTCATGCATGAGGTGCTCCGGGAGTTCCTGCACCGGTCTGTCCTGGTCTACATTGACGACATTTTGATCTACTCCCGGAGCCTGGCCGAACATCGCCGACACGTTGCGGAGGTCCTCCAACGCTTGAGAGATTACCACCTCTTCCTGAAAGCCGAGAAGTGCACCTTCCATCAGCCTTCCGTGCAATTCCTCGGCTACAACATCGACCACAGTGGCGTCCGCATGGACGAGAGGAAGGTCACTGCAGTAAAAGAATGGCCCATTCCCTCCACTATTAAAGAATTACAAAGATTCCTAGGATTTGCCAACTTCTACCGCCGTTTCATCCAGCACTACAGTTCCATCACCGGTCCACTCACCAACCTCCTCCGTGGTAAGCCCAAGTCTCTGTCCTGGACCCCAGCCGCCACCCAAGCCTTTGAGGCCCTCAAGACCGCCTTCACGACCGCTCCCCTCCTGGCTCACCCTGACCCAGAGCTCCCCTTCATCGTCGAGGTTGACGCCTCAACCACCGGAGTGGGAGCGGTGTTATCCCAGCAGCAGGGGAATCCCAGCAGACTCCATCCATGTGCTTTCTTCTCCAGGAAACTCAACCCGGCGGAAGTTAATTATGACATCGGCAACCGCGAACTCCTCGCCATCAAACTTGCCCTGGAAGAATGGAGGCATTGGCTTGAGGGAGCTAAACACCCTTTTGTAGTCTTAACAGACCACAAGAACCTAGGATACTTACGAGAAGCCAAGAGACTAAACCCCCGCCAGGCCAGATGGGCTCTGTTCTTCACGAGATTTAATTTCACCATCTCCTACCGCCCCGGATCAAAGAATGTGAAAGCCGATGCCCTTTCCCGTATCCACAGCCTCGATGTGAGCAACGAGGATCCAGAGCCCATCATCCCCGAACGACTCGTAGTGAGTCCCATCTCCTGGTCGGAAGAGACGCTCCCCGAGTCCAATGCCTCCACCAGCATTCCGCCGGGTTGTCCCCCCGGATTGAAGTATGTACCCCGGTCACGACGCACACCCCTCATCCACTCAACGCATACTTCACTGGGCACTGGCCACCCCGGGGTCAACGAAACCCTCTCGCTGTTAAAACAGCGCTTCTGGTGGCCCAACATGACATCCAACGTCAGGAGGTACGTACAAGGGTGCAGGGAATGTGCCGTCTCCAAAAGTCCACGCCATCTTCCCTCCGGAAAACTCCAGCCTCTGCCCGTTCCCACTCGTCCCTGGTCACACCTAGGAGTGGATTTCATTACCGACCTTCCCGTCTCCGATGGATGCACATGTGTACTGGTCATCGTCGACCGCTTTTCCAAGTCCTGTCGTTTAGTTCCCCTGCCTGGACTCCCCACTGCCATGGAAACGGCAGAGCTATTGTTCAACCATGTATTCCGCTACTTTGGATTACCTGAAGACATTGTATCAGACCGTGGATCCCAATTCACCTCCCGAGTCTGGAAGGCCTTCTTCAAACTCCTAGGTGTGACCATAAGTCTCTCCTCCGGATACCATCCCCAGACGAACGGGCAGACGGAGAGGAAGATACAGGAGATCGGCCGTTTCCTACGTACCTTCTGTCACGGCCACCAGGACTCCTGGAACCAGTTCCTGGGCTGGGCCGAGTACGCCCAGAACTCACTCCGTCAACCCACTACAGGCCTTACACCTTTCCAATGCGTGCTCGGCTACCAGCCCCCACTCTTCCCCTGGGATGGGGAACCATCAAACGTTCCGGCGGTGGATTACTGGTTCCGGGAGAGCGAGAGGGTCTGGGACTCAGCACATCTGCAACTCCAGCGAGCCCTACGCAGGCGCAGGTTGACAGCCGACCTTCGACGCTCCCACGCACCCAACTACCAGCCAGGGCAGAAGGTTTGGCTGTCAACCAGGGACATCAGGATGCGCCTGCCCTGTAAGAAGCTGAGTCCTAGGTTCGTTGGCCCCTTCACCATCATCCGGCAAGTCAACCCCGTCACCTATCACCTGCAACTCCCTCCTGAGTATCGCATTCACCCAGTTTTCCATGTATCACTCTTGAAGCCTCACCATCCCTCTGTCCTTCCCTCCACAGAGCCTGGCGACCCCGAAGATCCCCCTCCTCCACTCATCGCAGAAGACGGAGTAGCCTACCAGGTGAAAGACATCTTGGACTCCCGGCGTCGTGGTGGGTCCCTTGAATACCTGGTCGACTGGGAAGGTTATGGTCCCGAAGAACGCTCATGGGTCCCGAGGAATGATGTTCTAGATCCCAGCCTCCTTGACGACTTCCACGCCAGACATCCCAGCAAGCCAGCGCCCCGAGGCAGAGGTCGACCACCACGACGTCGGGGTCCGCGGTCCTCAGGAGCGGACCGTGGAGGGGGGGGTAATGTCACAGACACGCCAGGCTCTACACTCACCCAATCACATCGCACTCCCTCTCCTGAGTACTGACAAGCCACACCTGACGCTCATTCACACTTATCACCACAGCCACATAAAAGACACGCCAGTTCACTCAGTCACTGTCCGGTCTCGTTGACACATACCAGTGTTCACTTACCTCCAGGACTCCCTTGCTCGTCTACTTACCTGTCTCCAGCGTCATCAGTGATTCCCAGTGTCTCCTCGTCTCCTGTGCTTCTCCGGTGTGTTGTCTGTTCCACGTCTCCTGGCATCCACGCTCCCTAAGAACACACAGACAAGTATCAGTTCCAGTTCATCGGCTCAGCGATCTATTCATCTGCCATCACTCACCTGCACTCTGCTCTCGCTCTGCATTACCTGAAATAAACCTGTTAATCCTTACCTGTGTCTCCGCTCCCTTCTGTATGTAACAGACATCAATGGAATAATAATAATACGTTTTATTTATATAGCGCCTTTCCAGGGCTCAAGGACGCTTTACAATATACATTTAACAAGGAAGAAATAATACTAGTAGACAATGATGACAAACAATAGTTAGAAGATACAGTAAAGAAACATTATATGGACAGGGCAGCATACAGTAGAATCAAGCAGTTGAGCTTTATTTATTTGTATTTGCGATTTCACTCTGGATTCTTTGGTAAATCAATCGCATTTTGACGCAGGCTTTGCAAACAGACTTTTATGATATGGACTCGACAGTAATGCAACAACATTTAAGTAACTGTGTTAATTCTAATGCGTGATCTGATATGTAATGATTCATGTACAGCATGTTCTTTGTGTCAGTAAATCGAGCCAGTGAATAAATGGTGAACTTCATGTTGTTTCTCTTAAAAGGATGAAAATAATCTGTTATTTAAACAGTGATTAAATTATATAAAGAAAGCTATTAAAGAATGCTCCCTTTACAATCACTAGAGCTGTCATTTAAACAGCGCGCGCTGGAGCAACTGGAAGCCAGTGGAGATCATACAAAATTGGGGTGATATGAGCAGAACGCTTTGTATCGGTAAGTATTCTAGCAGCAGAGTTTTGAATGTATTATAATCTGGAAATGGAGCTGGCATGTAAACCAATGAAAAGGGCATTACAGTAATCAAGGTGTGATGAGACAAATGCATGGATGACAGTTTCAACGTCTTCGATACTGATGAAGGGACAGAGTTGGGCAATGCGATATAGATGAAAGAATGCTGATTTGGTGATAGAGTTAATATGAGCCTGAAAGGAGAGAGTAGAATCGAAGATTACACCTAAATTTTTAACAGTACTAGATGATTTGATGTGAGAACCAGCAATCTCAAAGGTGAAATTGGTAGGAATATTGCTAGTGAGTGAGGGAGTTCCAATAAAAAATAATCTGTTTTGTCCATGTTAAGTTTCAGAAAATTTTAATTAAGCCAATCTTTTATTTCTTTCACACAAGCAGAGATTTTGTCAGTTTAGGCAGGTAGAGCAGGTGTACAGATAAAGTATAATTGAATGTCATCAGCGTAAAAGTGATAGTTAAGACCATGACGTTGTAAGATCTGACCAAGTGGTATTATGTAAATTATGAATAATAATTGGCCTGAGAACGGATCCCTAGGGAACACCTCGCTTCAGGGGGACAGTAGGTGATCGAAAATCCTTAACTGAGATGTAGAATTGTCTGTCAGAAAGATAGGAAGAAAACCAAGAAAGAGCAGTACCAGAAATACCCAAATCTGAGAGACGAGAAATAAGTAATTCATGGGAGACGGTATCGAAGGCAGAGCTGAGATCGAGTAGCAGAAGTATAGACAGAGAACCAGAGTCACCAGAAAGAAGTAGATCATTCACTACCTTTAAAAGTGCAGTTTCGGTACTATGGAGGGGGCGATAACCAGATTGAAAGGAATCGAAGAGATTATTTTCAACTAGAAAAGACTGAAGCTACAAGCAACAGTACTTTCCAGTAATTTAGCACATGAAGGGTAAATTTGAAATAGGACGATAATTTTATATAAAACTGAGGGATCGAGGTGAGGTTTCTTGAGAACAGGGGTAACTGCAGCAGTTTTGAGTTTCAGAGGAAATGAAGCAGAGGTAAGAGATGTATTGATGAGGTGATAGATAGGTGCAGAGATGGAAGAATGGCAAAGTTTCCGGAGAGAAGTAGGAACAGGGTCAAGTCGAAGGGAGAAAGAGTTGGATTTCAAGATTAATTTAGAGACAGAAGATGGGGTAGTCAGAGAAAAACAAGACAGGGACTGACCGGATAGAATTGGCAAATAGCTAGTATCATTAGAGAAGCATTGGTGGACAGCATCTGTCTTTTCAAGCAGATAATCCAGAAAGGAACAGCAAAGCTCATTTAAAGCTAGAGCATCCTGGGGTGGAGGTTTGGTAAGCTTATTTATTGTATTAAATAATGGTTTTGGCCTGTTGCATTATTTATTAATTGTGGCAGAGACAAAACTAGAGCGAGTTAAGAGCAGATTTGTATGTTTTGAGATGATCAAGAAAAGCTAAATATACAGTGAGACCGGTTTTTCTGTAGAGATGCTCAAGCCGTCTACCAGTAGCCTTAAGAATACGGAGCTCAGGAGCGTACCAAGGAGAAGAGTGGGAGGAAGGGACACTTCTGGTCTTAATAGGAGCTTGCTCCTGTAAGATTTCAGAAATTTTGGAGTGATAGTTAGATAATATCAGGGAGGGAGAAGAAATATCAAAGACATCAGAGAGGTTTGAAGAAACGAAAGAGGTACAGAAAGATGCAGTATCAATATCTTTCAGATTGCGGTATGATATAACAGTCGTAGGGCATTTTTTACACATAGACAGACTTAGAAGCAGCATTTAAATATAATTTTCCGACATTTATTCATGTCAGGCACACATAGTGGGCCTAAGTAAAGTTTACTTTATTATTTTTCCAGTTCACCAGCCTCTTACTTGCATGTATTTGGGGAGAAACTGATCAATTTACATGCTGTAAATCCGACTGACAGGACAGGATTTAAAACCTTTATAAAGATCATTTATAAAGGTTTTAAAACGGCAAAACACACTCACTTACACATATTTGAGAATCAGAATATCAGATATTTTGGATGACATGGTAAGCAAGTTTGTGAATATTTTAAATAAAAAGGAAAAACAAAATATTAGCGATACATCTGTCAAACAGTGTTATTGTGGGTGCGGTTTGCTGCGGCGACGTGACAAACATGATGCGTTGCCATGGAAAAAATAAGGGCAAACGTTTTAAAATAACAGTCGCCTTAAAAAAAAAAAAACTCACTCTGGGGGGTCAGCTAGAATATTTTAAACTCACAATTGAAAGGGTTAACCTGGCTCTATACCCCAAAGGAGGCATCCATCCAAATGGGGGAATTTTAACCCTTTTAAACCGGGTGTGTTGTCAGGGATACATCCAACCAAGCTGTTTTGGATTGCAGAAAATAATAAAAGATTTTTTTTTTGTCTATTTAAATTCTATTTACAAACTCGGCACCACACACAGTAATGGCCAAAACTGTAACTGTTTAGCACATTGTAAACATTTACGTTTGAGCAGATATTCACAAAGACACACTGGTCTAAACATTATAACATTCATCATATTACATTGTAAACACTCATTATTTTTATATCGTACTGTGTTTTATATTATAGAGCATAATGTTGTGCGACATTTAGATTTATTTAAACATTTAGCACTTACAGTTTGCCAGCTTTGACTTACTCCACTGGATCAATTGCATTCTTCTTCTTCTGAGGTAAATTCAAGGCTTCCAAACTCTTTCTCTTCCAAACTCAAAAAAACAGAGGAACCTGATGAAGCTTGATGCTTTGTTTATCGAGGTGATAGGGGCATTTACAGGTTTGCGCACATGGACGATTACCGTATAAATAGCGTAGAAGCTTACAGGTAATGAGGTCAGACAGAAAAGATTGTACCTCTCGTTGGTTTCATACAGATTACATAACTAGAGAATATTTGTTTTAGATATGATTTAATTTGAAAGAAGACAAGTCAAGCTTTCATATCTGTGTGGCAAGTATTCACTTTGGTTAATTTTTGTGACGTGTTTCAGAAAAAAAAAAAATCACAGAGGCTGAGACAGTAGAAAGCTTTTGTTTTCTTTATTTTACAAAAGCACAAAGTTTTGTTGTTATTGTGAGTGTACACAAATAAAAGTAGACCCTTCACAGTTTCGAATGATGTATTACTCGTTTCTGACAAACCTTTGGGTAGGGTAGCCCCAGGCAGCAGGTCAATGGTGCAGTTCCATGGCCGGTGAGGTGGCAGTTGGGTGGCCAGCCGTTTGCTGAACACATCCTGGAATGCCCGGTATTCAGGAGGAATTTTGACTTGATGTCCAGTTTCAGGGCTTTCGATGGAGGTGGAGTGAATGGGAGTGGAGTTGGTGTCGGAAGAGAAGGTCTGATGACTTGGAGAGGATTTCTTGATCGGAGATAAACAGTTCTTGAAACAATTCTCACTCCATTTGAGGATCTCACCCGTGTTCCATTGGATGTCCGGTTGGTGTTGTGACAGCCACGGGCGTCCCAGGATGATGTCCGCGGTGGAACCTACCAGCACCATGAACGTAATTTCCTCTGTATGTAAACAGCCGATGCGGAGCGTCAGTGTGGGGAAAAAATGTGGGACGTGACCACGACCCAGCGGCTTTCCCTGGATAGGATGGATTCTGAGATCTTGTGTGCACCGTTTGCGTCGTACGTTCAGTTTCTGGAGAATTTGGTTGCTGATGAAGTTCCCTGCGGAGCCGGAGTCGATGAGGGCTTGCGCTGAAACACAGACATGAGGGTTTAGGATATGCACAGTTGTTCTTGTTAGGGTAGCAATGCGAGCAGGTAGTTGGATAGTACTCATCGCTGGGCGTAGTGGTCCGATGGGGCAGGCAGCGATGATATGGTCCTCTCCCCCACAGTATAGACATAGATGTTGTAAGAGTCTCCTCTGACGCTCCGCTCGAGAGAGAAGGAACCCACTGCAATCCTCCGCCACTCCGGAGTATGTCGCTGGTCGGGAGAGGCAGCGGGAGAAGCAGTGGGTGCTGGGTGAAGGAGTGACTGGCGGGCGGCGTGCATGAGATCCGTTGGGACTGTAGGTGCTGTGCTTGTGGGTGATGATTGGAAAGAGGTTCGTACAGCGTCAACCAGGATGGCGAAAGGGTCCGTAGACCGATCCCCGCCAGAATCCGCAGTGCTCTGCATGAGGTCTGGTCTTCTGTCAGGACACAGACGGAGGCAGACAGGTAAGTGTAAAACAGGATGTTTATTAATAACAGAGGCACGGACACTGGCAGACGGAGAATGCAGGTAAGTAATGGCACAAGCACTTTAGAGCAGTCACTTAGCTGAATTGGTAATGGAGGAATGTCTCTTTGCAGGAATGGGATAACCGAATGAATCAACGATGGAATGGAGGACTGACGAAGGACGACAGGAGGAAGAAGATTGAGATGCCTCAGGTAAGTAGCAGGTAAGGAGTCAGGTACGTGTGACGAGACCAGACACTGAAGTGCAGGGAGTGAGAGTCTTTATAGTGTCTCTGATGATGAGGTGCAGGTGCAGGTGATTAGAACTCGGGAGATTGTGAACGAGTGGGTGGAGCGTGTAGATCTGGTGACGATGTGTTGGTGGGTGCTGGCTGTGACAGCTGTTAAGAGTATAAAGTCTTATTTCACCATACCATGCGATAGCAGCCTGGGTGTCCTTTGGTCAGTGACGTATGGGATGCAATTAAGATTGGCAGATTATCATTAATTGTTTTGAAGTGAACTTCCTTCGTTTTAGGTATCAAATTAAATTAATCATATCTAGTTCTGACTTTGATAACGTCCACTTTTGAAAACCTTTGAAATAAAAGCTGTCTTTTAACAGGAAAACATTCTTTTGTAGTTGATCTTAACATTATATTAAAACTTTGGTTAACACTTTAAAATAAGTATACACTAACAAAGTACTACAAATCATTAACAAACAATTAGTTTATAGTTAATTCATAGTTTATATAGTCAATAGATTAATAGACTCTATACAAATAGTGCGTTCTTCATTCATTATCACTGTAATTAACTAAATTATTATAATTTAATTAGCTTGTAGTAAAGGAATTGTTAATTGGTAATAAGGAGTGAATAGAACTTAGTGAATAACTTTAGATTAGGTCACGGAAAATGGGAAAATGTCATTAATTGCATTCATATTCACTGTCCCTTAAATGTTTACAAATACAAGGACACACACACACATACTGGCATATGTGTTTTACAGGGACTTTTCATAGGAGTAATGGTTTTTTATACTGTACTGTACAGTCTCTCTCTCTCTCTCTCTCTCTCCCATTTTCCATGACCTAATCTAAAGTAAAAACTATTTACAGTAAATCAGTTGTTAACAAAGCATTATTTAACTCTTTACATAATTAAACAATAATATTTTGGTTAATTACAGTGACAATGAATGAAGAACTCACTATGTGTATAAAGTTTATGTAGTAACTACAGTTTATAAACTATGAATTAACTATATAAACTAATAGTTTGCAAATGATTTGTTAGTACTTTATTAGTGTATACTTATTATAATGTGTTACCAAACTTTGTTATTAAATTGACCATATGACAAATTATAATACAGAAGAATATTGTAATAAACCTTTGATTAGATTCATCAAACTTATAGGGATAGCTTTGATGACTAAAGGATATTGTCTGTCTGAACAATCCAAAATAAATTTTGTTTTACAATTACTGTAACTTAAAATATAACTAACTTCATCCATTAAATGTACTATAGCCCAAATTCCTTTTTCCATCCAGTCTTTATCAAATAAAGATTTCTTTTTTACGCAAAACTCAGGGCAACGTTGTGTGATAAGGGGTACTTTTCGACAATGTTTTGGACAATACCTCACATAGGCCATAATGTGTTATAAGAAGAGATGATGCAGGGTTCCTGGGTGCACAGGAACACCCAACGTGATGTGCAAAAATTGTAACATACACCTCTATTTCACAGCAGAGAAGAACTGCTTTTTGAAGTTTTGCACGGAGTGAAATCTTATTACATGAAGTACATTATATGACATGACACACTACATGATACAGACCTATGCATGTATCAAATTCAATATATCAATGTGTTTCATGTGTTTTTCCCTTTTTACTTAATGATTTCTTGACATTTTTTATTTTTTAAATTGTGATTTTGCATTGCTCTCTGAGCATTGTCTTATGATACATTTCTCTATGATTCTATACCATTGTTGCACAAAAAAAAAATGTTATTTTTATCAATAACGTTCCCAAATGAACCAAAAAATGATGTGGAATATTTTTTTTTCATGTGCCTTCAACATGTGTGCAGTAGAGGGTACATTAACTAATGTTTAACTAATGAACCTTATTGTAAAGTGTTACCTATTATTATTATACATGTGTGATCACTTTTTGGAAAATTTACTTTTTTGAAAAGCAATAAATGAATGACAGAAACAAACATGACTGTGACTCAGAACAGCTTTATTATAGGGAAACAGAATCACAAAACAGAAAAGGTTTTCAGATGTATAATTATGCTTTACCCATAAGAAAATTTTTAGTGTTGTTTTCTGGCTTGAGTAAAATAATGTAACATTTTGGGACAAAGATACAAAACAAGAGTCCAAAACTAGAGGCCAAGATGGCAAAAATTTCCACAGCAACACTGTACTTCCCTGGTGAGCTCACATATGCTGGCACAAAAGCAATCCACACAGCACAAAAGATCAACATGCTAAAAGTAATAAATTTCGCCTCATTAAAATTATCTGGAAGTTTACGGGCAAAGAAGGCCAGCAGAATGCAGAGAGCAGCCAGAAAGCTAATGTAGCCCAGTACACAGGCGAATCCCACAACTGACCCAACTGTGCACTCAAGGATGACCTTTGAACCATGGATTCCAAAGTTACGGCGAGGTGAAGGCGGACTGACAGAGAGCCAAATGGCACAGATAATCACTTGAATGCAGGTAAAGACCAGAACGCTTCCTCTCTGCTGGCCCGGTCCGAACCACTTGATAAGAGCTGAGGATCCAGGTCTAGCAGAGTGGAATGCAACTAGAACTACAATGGTCTTGACCAGAATACAGGAGATGCACATGACAAAACTGATCCCAAAAACCGCCTGTTGAATCCTACATGACCAGAGTGATGGCTGGCCTACAAATACTAGCGAGCACAAGAAGCAGAGTTTGAGAGACAGCAGGAGCAGGAAGCTGAGCTCTGAGTTGTTAGCTTTAACTATTGGAGTGTTCCTATGGTGCAGGAAAATAACAGCCACTGTAGCTGTAATGACAGCACCCGAAATGGCAACACCCGTCAGCGTAATGCCCATTGTTTCTCCAATAGAAAGAAACTCCATCTCACGGGGCACACATTCATTTCTGAAACTATTTGACCAGAACTCTTGGGGACAGCGATAACATTTTATTGAGCCTAGAGAAGAAAATCAAAAGAGGAACATTAAAGCTCTATAGTGTTTAGTGACTTAAAAAATTAGTGTCAGAATAAAATATAGTGTAGAGAACATTAATGACCTGTACTATTGCTGATTTCCCCCTCTGTACAGGGCAAACAGTCAAAACAGCACACTGGAAGGCCCTTCTTAATGGCTTTACGTGTCCCAGGGGGACACTCAGAAGTGCACTTGGATACAGGCATCTGGGAACATGACATAAGGAAGACATTTGAGGGCAATAGACAATAATTATTAATACAAATTACATATAATTTTATGTCTGGTTTCAGAAGGATTAATTTGCATATAGCAAGACCCATAAACAATACATACAAACACTATATATACACCAATCAGGCATAACATTATGACCACTGACAGGTGAAGTGAATAACACTGATTATCTCTTTATCATGGCACCTGTTAGTGGGTGGGATATATTAGGCAGCAAGTGAACTTTTTGTCCTCAAAGCTGATGTATTACAAGCAAGAAAAATGGGATTTGAGTGAAGGGCCAAATTGTGATAGCTAGACGACTGGGTCAGAGCATCTCCAAAACTGCAGCTCTTGTGGGGTGTTCCCGGTCTGCAGTGGTCAGTATCTATCAAAAGTGGTCCAAGGAAGGAACAGTGGTGAACCGGCGACAGGGTCATGGGCGGCCAAGGTTCATTGATGCACGTGGGGAGTGAAGGCTGGCCCGTGTGGTCCGATCCAACAGACAAACTACTGTAGTTTAAATTGCTCAAGGAGTTAATGCTGGTTCTGATAGAAAGGTGTCAGAATACACAGTGCAGTTGTTGCGTATGGGGCTGCATAGATGCAGACCAGTCAGGGTGCCCATGCTGACCCCTGTCCACCATCAAAAGTGCCAACAGTGGGCACGTAAGCATCAGAACTGGACCACGGAGCAATGGAAGAAGGTGGCCTGGTCTGATGAATCACGTTTTCTTTTACATCATGTGGAGTTCTGGGTGCGTGTGTGTCGCTTACCTAGGGAACACATGGCACCAGGATGCACTATGGGAAGAAGGAAAGCCGGTGGAGGCAGTGTGATGCTTTGGGCAATGTTTTGCTGGGAAACCTAAGGTCCTGCTATCCACGTGGATGTTTCTTTGACATGTACCACCTACCTAAGCAATGTTGCAGACCATGTACACTCTTTCATCGAAACGGTATTCCCTGGTGGCTGTGGCCTCTTTCAGCAGGATAATGCGCCCTGCCACAAGGCAAAAATGGTTCAAGAATGGTTTGAGGTGCCACAACAACAAGTTTGAGGTGTTTACTTGGCCTCCAAATTCCCCAGATCTCAATCTAATCGAGCATCTGTGGGATGTGCTGAGCAAACAAGTCCAATCCATGGAGGCCTCACCTCGCAACTTACAGGACTTAAAGGATCTGCTGCTAACATCTTGCTGCCAGATAGCACAGCACACCAACAGGGGTCTAGTGGAGTCCATGCCTCGATGAGTCAGGGCTGTTTTGGCAGCAAAAGGGGGACCAACACAATATTAGGAAGGTGGTCATAATGTTATGCCTGATCGGTGTATACACATATCAATTTTATTAGAAGCCCCTCTCACCTTTTCAGAGTTTCCAGGCCATGTAATGGCTGACTCATTAATAATGAGCTGGTTCCCCTCTACTCGCCCAATGGAAACATAGTGGAGTGAACCATCAGGAGCTCTCTGCCAGTTCACCAGGTCATAGACAGGTGGAATGCTGCCATCCTGGAAATAAAACTCCTCTCCTAAGTGAGTGGTGAAATTAACTTGTCCAATGTGCTGTAAAAGCTGAACAAGTCAGGAAAAGAGAGAAAATGTAAATATTTGGAACAACCACAAGTTAACCCATACTTAAGATGAAAAAAGTCATTGCAATTTCCAAATACTTCATATTTACATTATATGTTTTGTTTATAAAGGTTTAAAAATGCCTCACTTGTACAGTTTGCTTACTTAAAAAAAAAAAAAAAGACATACTGCAAATAAATCAGACATATTCAAATTGTGTTCAACTGATTCAGTTGGTTCATTTAAGAACATAATTAAGTTTAAGAATAAATATATAAATATATGCAATTTTATGAGTTACAGGACATTTATTAACAATCCTATTAACTTTAAACCTGCTGTTTTAGACTAAATCTGAATAAGCTGAAACAATAGGAGATGTAGGCCTGGTTTCACAGACAAGGCTTAGATTAAGCCAGGATTAGGCCTTAGTTCAAATAGAACATTTAAGTAGCTGTTATAAATGTGCCTTAGAAAAAACATCACTTGTGTGCATCTTGAGACAAAACAATGGAGCTGACATATTTTAAGATATGTCAGTGCAAGTTACTTTCAGTTAAAACAGCTCAAACATGCATTTTAGTCTTTTAAAACGGGGGAATAAATTATGTAAATAAAATTGCATTGAAGTATAACTCATTATTTAAAAATATAATGTATAATTTTCAATTGATTAAAATAAAGTAAATTAAATATTTCAATAAATACAATAAAATACTACAAATATGTAAAACATTCTACACAACTCAACAAATGTAAAAACATAAACACTTCTTATTGTGAAATGTCTTGTTTAAAAAGTGCTTTCTTTAAAATGAATGACAGTTTGGTAGCTGAATGAATATTTTGTTATCTAAATGCAATGACATTCTTACATTTTGAAATATGTCCTTCTGACCACTATATAAATATGACCACTATATAAAAAAATAAATAAATATTTAAAAATTTCACATGAGATGCATACCTGTGCTGGAGTGATGTTGTCAGGAGAGGAGCACTTTGGTTTTATTTTAGGATCAGAATTTTTTTGCGGGGTGCACGCCAGCAAAGAATGAAGTGCATGAGCAGCAGCATATACAGCCAAGTAAACATTATATGTCACTGTAAGATGAGAAGTATCTGTAAATTGACTGTGAACCCCTTCCAGACTCTCTCTGCCACTGCATGGAGGCAGGGCTTTCTGTGTAACCATGGAAGAGCTTTTCGTAAGGCTACAGCCAAATGTATTTTCCCACAAGGTCCTCAAGAATTCATCATCAGGGTAACGAGCAGGATGTAGCTGCCGGAGATGTGCATCAAAACCAGGTATGGGCACGCTTCTTAATGCCACACCCAGTGTTCCCTTAGAAATGGTGTAGAGCTGGGGATTGGCCAAAAGATAGTCACTGGTGCTCCAGATCTCACTTGCCAGGAACAGCCTGTCTGTCACATTCCTACGGATCAATTCCAAAAGAAACGCCTCAACATCTGTATACCAAGCAAACACCAAGATCACATGGGCAGAAGAGGCTTGGACTGTTGTTGCAGCACGGGCCACATCCTTTGTTAATTGCTCCCTGTAGAGTGTGTGATAAAAGGCCAAGCAGATCCCCATGCCCTTGATTTCCTCTTCAAACACCTGCACAGCCCCTCGCCCATAGTCATTATCGGCAACCACGGCTCCAACCCAGGTCCAACCAAAGCGTTTAGCCATCTGTGCCATGGTGCGTGCCTGAAAGGCATCACTGGGGACAGTGCGGAAGAAATTGGGGTACTTTTGTCTGTTATTGAGACATTGGCAGCTAGCCAGATAGCTGATCTGGAAGTACATATAAAATAATACAGTATTTGCATAAAGCTTGCATTTGAATGTCATATTGCATATTTACAAATGGCCAAACATCAATTCAGTCACAATTTGACTTTCTTTTTTGGTGCATAATATAACCTCACCACTGCAATTTGCAGGGGTCTCAGGGTCCTGGATAGAAGAATGCTCTGAGTAGAAGAAGAATCTCCAATGAGGAGCTTAGCTGGTTTAGTGGTACCACAAGTTTCATTTCCTCCACTGATCATTGAGATAGCTGCCTTCAGGCTGTGGGGGTATCGGGAACAGCTATCCATTATGTGATAACCCAGTCGGACCCCTGGCAACAGAGTGGGGCTCCGGTTAATTTCTTCAACTGCAAACACAACTGCCTGAAGCCAGCGAACAGAATGTTCCTGAAAACTAACAGCAGATAAACAATTTCCAGTTTAAAGTTTTTGTCTTGGGTGCCACAAAGCTTATACAATATTGAATAAGTATACTTTTTTTTTTTTTTTTTTTTTTTTTTCGTTTTTCATAAAATTAAAATATATATATATTTTTTTTTTTCCAGTGGTGAGCAAGAATCAAACAGTGAGTTTCTAAAAAATGTCAGCACTGAAAGTTAGGAACATTCTGCAGACAAAACAACAATGGGTTAGTATATTAAACAATAATCCTGTAAACTAAATCTATATTCACCTATATTTCACCTTATTAGCATGTTTTATGATAAAAAAAAAACACGTTATGAAAACAAAACAAAAAAAAATGTTATAAAAAAGTGACTGCAGATATATCTAAATGACCTGGAGATCAAGATATTGTAAAATGATGTTCACTTGATAAAATACATGTGTGTAAATTACCGAATAAACGTTCTGTGCAAGCGTTCTGTATATACAGAATATGGAATACATATTCTCTGCATCACATTCAAAAATAGAAATAATATTAATAATAAAAAAAATCAAAAACTAATATAAAACATATAAAACATGATTCTGCAAACATATCAATAAACTACATAAGTACATCATGTTTAAATGATAATATATGTGTGTACATGTACAAAAAATACATCAAATTACACATACAGGCAATTTTCTGAGTTACAGAATATTCATGAATAATCCTTTAAACTTTAACTTAAGCTACTGTTAGACATTGTGCAAATAATAATAATAAAAAAATCCACCTGCAGGAAAAATCTTACAGAGCAAATTTAGTATATAAAATATAATTCTACAGAACACATCAATACATAAACTCCATGTACACAGGCGTGAGGTGTGATAGGATAGAGAATTAAAAAGGGCATATCACTTACTCTAAGCATGGCGCTAATTCAGCTTTTCTGATGAAACTCAGGTCAGGGGTTGCAGCCAGGTTGTGGACATTAATGAGAGTACCGATAATCACATCACCATCCTGATAGAAACCATCACCATCTAAGTTCTGTGGAGCATCCAACTTCACACACTTTTCCTGCAGAGTCTCATCTACCAGAGCCCCACGTAGAAGCACCAACACAGAAAATAGAAGCCACGATAGGACATGTACAGACATTGGGCACAGTTTGGTGTTACCAGCTTGTCTGGCAGTCTTCCTGAACCCTTGTGCATCAGTGCAGGGCAAGAAGAGGTATTTGTTTTGACCACAGTCCCAAAAGAGCATTAGAAAAACAAGGGCCAGAAAAAAACAACATGAGGCCAAATTGCACCTCCTCTGAGTCACAGAATTACACAATACACAATTACACAATTACACAATAATTTTCGATGAGTTCACGGTAAGATAGAGTGGCACAGGGACATTCAGTATTTTTGGAAGAGCTGTTGCTCTGAGACATTGTTATCTTCAGACTTTAAACAACAAAGCCCCATCTGCAAGAATGCCTCTGACAAACTGACTTTTAATTACAAACTCTCATCAGAGTTTTCCTGACAGTCCTATGTAACATCAGCATGAGACTGTTTTTCCCTCCTGCAAAATCCAGCATAAACTAACATGAATTCCATGCTTGTCCAGGCTGGTTTATGCCAATATAGTGCTGTTTAGTTCTGGTCTAGCTGGTGGACAAGAATAGTCGTGCTGCTCTCAAGCAAAACAGAGCTAGTGAAGCTGGTTCATCAGCATGGTTAAAGACTATAGATATTGCGGGGTTGAGTGTGAGTAGGCCATTTGTCTGTATGCAAGCATTGTTTTTGCTTGTATATTCCTATATTTAACACATTAATGATGTAAAGGGAAAACAATATAAGATTAAAACATGATTTATTATAATATATGATTATAACTTTGTAATTTCTTTTGCTCCCTCTGTTGAAAGTAGAACTGAAAATTTAAAAAGTTTTAGTTATGATTATATTATTAATCAATGTTATCCAAAGTTTTAAATTACAAAGAAAAAATTCAAACTTGTAAAACTTACAAAGGATCAAAGGATTTGTTTCTTGTTTCAAAAATCTGCATACAAATCAATTAAAAAGATCTTGTGTATATTGCAAAACAAAATCATTTAGAGATATGAAAACAGAAAAATGTTAAATAAAATCACAATCATAAGCAGTTTGTTCAATAACAGGGGTTATGAGAAGAGCTCTTTCAAAAGTACAGTTGATAACAACTTGTAGTTTTCAGTTCTTGTTGTTTCTCTTATCTTCAGTGATTCTGCTTGTTAACCGCAGGTGTCATCACTAATTGTCAATCATCACTTGTAGAGTGAATCTATTTTATTTCACTAACTGCAACACTGCTGTTTTACCCTCTATAGATTAGGACAATATAAAAACTGAGCAGTGTTCACTTAACACTAAAAGATTTTGCTGGGTACCAATAAACATGCAATGTGCGTATTTCTTTATTAAACACTTTATTAAAATTAATTGGAAAATTGTTTTTGTCTTTATTTAACTAAGAACACACATTAAGAAACATGATATGTAACACATACACAAGTTTTGTTGTGGTCTAGCTGGGATCACACCAGGACCCCAAAGACAACATATGCCGGTCCACCAGCACACCAGCATTATAAGCTGGTCCTAGCGTGCAAAACATACCTCACGCTGGTCCACGAGCGCAACCGCTTCCAAAGCTGGGGACCAGCAAACCAGCATTCCATGCTTATGCTATGCTAAAGCAATGCTTAAAAATTTTCAGCAGGGTTGTGTTTGCTGTTACTCAGAGATGAACACTATAATACAGTAAGCAGCAATACCAATTTATAGCTACAATGTCAATGTTTTGCATACTTTATCAGAACTGAAGTGAAATAAATGCAATATTTGAATAATACACAGATGTTTCAGAGATATTTACATTCAATACTTTATGTAGGCTACTGCTTACAGCGTCTGTTTTTACAAGAATAAAGTTCAACAGAAGCATATAGGTATTATTTAAATACCAATGTGGTGGGGTCTATGTTTTTTATCAGTTTTATTTTGATAAACATAACACAATACAACATCGTGTCTACAGGAAAAGAGCTCTAACTGTTATAAAAATACAGATTTTTGAGCATTAGTGGAACTGAAGGTGTGAGAATAAGCACGAAACACACGTGATCGTTGTCATGCGGTGAATCCGGCCAATCGTGGAACAGCTGTGTTGTCATCAGAGCTCGTGCAGCTGCTCTTGAGAAACTGCGCTGGCTGACTCTCGGATCACTCTCACGGTACTTTGAAGCCTTACATTACAGTCACATGGCGTTGGCGCTGTCTCAAGTTGGACAAAATTTCTTACCGGCGTGCACTGCTTCAAGTCAGCCGCCGATCGGTCTGTGCAGCGCTGCATGAAGTCGAACAAGCTTAATGCCTCCATCTCGCTATGATTGGATATGATTGGTTCGCACAATAAATCCTGCCTCTTGTTTTCATGCACGTTTCGAGTTCGCGAATCAATCTGAATTAACAAAATTATGCTTAAGGAAGACTAATTAAAAAGTAAGTAAACAACTCAGCCATTTAGATATTACCACTTTGTGTCATGTCAAAATCAAACTTGAAAAAAACAACAACAACAACAACAACAACAACAAAAAACATGATGACTGTAGGGATTTTTAGTGAGCAATTAGCTTGGTGAAATTAAAGTCTTTGTCTGTGATCAGTGTTTACCGAGCCTGATGACTGATGAAAGTTTACTTTTAAAAAGAACAGCTGAACATCAGTTCACAAATAAAATATATTGTTTAAATTGTTAAATTGTGCCTTTAGTTATTATTTTGGAATAAATGTAAAAATGCTTAAAAAACTAACTTGATGAGATTTATGCATGGTTTTAATGAATAGAACATTAATTACATAGTTAATGTAGAAATACAAAATAGAATTGTATTTGGTTTCTCTATTTTATGTAATGTTTATTTAACCAGGAAGATGTGACAACATTAAAGGGTTAGTTCACCCAAAAATGAAAATAATGTCATTTATTACTCACTCTCATGTCGTTCTACAGCCGTAAGACCTTCGTTCATCTTCGGAACACAAATTAAGATATCGTTGATGAAATCCGATGGCTCAGTGAAGTCTCTATTGAGAGCAAAGCCATTCAAACTCTCAAGGTCCATAAAGGTACTAAAAATATATTTGAAACAGTTCACGTGAGTTCAGTGGTTCTAGCTTAATATTATAAAGTGACAAGAATACTTTTTGCGAACAAAATAAAAAAAACAAATTAAGCCAAAAAAACAAAAAACGAAATAAAGACTTTTCAACAATATCTATATGGGCCGATTTCAAAACACTGCTTCGGAGCTTTACGAATCGAATCAGTGAATCGGAGCGCCAGATTCATGTGATTTCAGCAGTTTAGCTGTTTGATAGGAGATCCGAATCACTAATTCGAAACAAAAGATTCATAAAGCTCAGAAGCTTCATGAAGCAGTGTTTTGAAATCGGCCCATATAGATATTGTTGAAAAGCTGTTTTTTTTTTTTTTTTGGCACACAAGAAGTATTCTTGTCGCTTTATAATATTAAGATAGAACCACTGAACCCACGTGAACTGTTTCAAATATGTTTTTAGTACCTTTATGGACCTTGAGAGTTTGAATGGCTTTGCTCACAATAGAGGCCTCACTGAGCCATCGGATTTCATCAACAATATCTTAATTTGTGTTCCAAAGATGAACGAAGGTCTTATGGGTGTAGAACGACATGAGGGAGAGTAATAAATGACAATATTTTTGGATGAACTAACCCTTTAAGTGTAAATGGGACATTTAACATAAAAAAAAAAAAAAAAAACTATGGACTTTGCCTCCTCATTTCAGAACACCACCGCACACCACTGAATCACGTTCAGTGCATACGGCAATGACAAGGTGACTTCTCAGGCAAAATAAGATTTCTGTACCATGTAGTTAGAACAGACAGCGTGGGAAGGACGGCACCACTGAAAAGCATTGGAGGCATAACAGAGATGCAGAGGGTAAACTCATTGTGTTACTGGCCCATGGGAGAGCCACTATGAGGTGAAATAGAGCGCATAAAGGTTGACGACTGGAGATTTTATTTGATTCCTTCCAATTTAAAGGGACAGTTTACCCAAAAAATGAAAATTCTGTCATTAATTACGCACCCTCTTGTCCTTCCAAACCTGTAAGACTTTCGCTCATCTTCAGAACGCAAATGAAGATCTTTTTGATAAAATCTAAGAGCTTTCTGTCCCTCCATTACGGAGCCCCGCACATGACATACAGGGAAAAAAAGTGTGCACGCTTTACTAAGTTGTTCCCTCAATTAACTAAATCTTGTGCACGATTTACTATTTCGTTCCCTCAATTTGCTAAATTGTGCACTAAAGCGTGCACATTTTTTTTTTTAAATCAAGGGAAGGAATAAGTAAATTGTGCGCACGATTTATAAATCGAGGGAATGACTTAGTAAAGTGTGCACACAATTTAGCCTACTATTTTTTTCCTGCATGTCATGTGCGGGGCTCCGTACTCCATAAACAGCCTATGCAACTGAAAGTTTGACTCTAAGTGTTCGTAAAACTAATCCATATGAATTAAGTGGTTTAGGCCAAATTTTCTGAAGTAACTCGTTCAATGATTTAATTTCTGCTTTTATTCACACATAAACATTGATTAGCGAACATAAAAAGAAGCTCAACCGAACCTGCTTGATGCGTGAGAACAAACCTCTTTGTGGAAGCTCGAATGCTTGAGCTTCCATTTACCACAACTGATGTGTGAGTTGCTGAACGTTTAAACGTGAATATAAGCCTAAATTCAATCTGTTCGTCATATAAAGCAATTGTGTCTCTTCAGAAAATTTGGATTAAACCACTTAATACATATGGATTAGTTTTATGATCTCTTTATTAACTTTTTGAAGTGTCAAAGTTTTAGTTGTGTAGCTGTCTATGGAGGAACAGAAAGCTCTCAGATTAAGGTCTTCATTTGTGTTTCGAGGATAAATGAAATTCTTACGGGTTTGGAATGACATGAGGGTAATTAATGAATTTTCATTTTTGGGTGAACTATCCCTTTAAGGATTTAAATGACATGAAATAGAACATGAAACTTCCATTTGGCAGAATTAAGTGTGATCCTGAAGCTTACAAAAAGGCAAGATATGATGTTTGCAGGAGTATAGAAGCTGCCAAAGTATCATATAGACAGAAACTGGAAAACTACTATACTGTACAGAACTCCAGGAAAATGTGACAAGGCCTAACACACATCACAGATTACAAAGGCCGGTCATTTGCAAACACCTCAAACATCTCTGTATCTCTGCCTGATGAGCTCAATTTTGAAGATTTGAACACAGAGCCTTGGATAACGCTGGAAGTGACTCCTGAAGAGGTAGAACAGGCACTAATGCTAACCTCTACACAGGTTTACAAGTCACTGAGTAGAGTGAACAAACGTAAGGCGGCAGGTCCAGATAACATCCCTGGACGCATCCTGAAACTATGTGCTTTAGAACTGACCAGCGTAACCACTGACATCTTCAATCCTTCCCACACTCTGGCTACAATCCCCGTCTGTTTTAAGTCCACCACTATCATTCCTGTTCCAAAGAAATCCACAGTCTCTTGTCTCAATGATTACAGACCAGTGGCTCTCACACCGGTACTCATGAAGTGTTTTGAGAATCTCGTGAAGAAACACATTCTGAGCTTCATACCAGCAAACCTGGACGCACTACAGTTTGCATATAGAACAAATAGATCCACAGAGGATGCCATTTCATTCGCTATTCACAAAATTCTAACTCACCTGGAAAATAAAGATTACAGTTCGGCTTTCAACACTATCATCCCCTCTAAACTCATAGTTAACGCTTACTTGCTGTATTGCTGTGTGGTTTGGCAACAGCACAGTACATGACAGAAGGGCACTACAGAGGGTGATAAAATCACAGGGGCAGGACTCCCCTCATTGCAGGATATCTATGATAAAAAGATTTACAAATGGGCAAGCAATATTATTGGCGACCCCACTCATCCCACCCACAATTTCTTCACCCTCATGAAGTCCAGCAAGCGGTACCAGAGCACTGTGGCCAGAACATCTAGGCTACGGAACAGTCTATATCCTCAGGCTATTAGACTGATAAATAATAGTCACCCATTGCCGCTCCCACCTGGACCATCAGGATAAGACTGCTTAAATGCACTTTGCACTTTACCTGTGGGACTTTAAATGCATACCTCATACTGCATTGGAATGATCATTTGGACTAACACTGCATTTTACACAGACACTTGACACTTTAACATTGCTGCAATCGTATCGTTACATGCACTGCATCTTCTCTTATTCATATAGTATATATACACTTTTGCCATTGTTTATTTATTTATTTTTATTATTATTCTTATGGTATATTCTTATATATTGCATTGTCTTGTCTTTTTATATTCTTGTATTTTCTTGTATATGAATGTCTTTGTAGTTTTATTGTTTGTTCCCCTTCTACCCTGTTTTCTCATGAGGAGATACAAAATAAGAATTTCATTGTACCTGGTACAAATGACAATAAACATCTTGAACTTAAGGTAGGAACTTCTGGCACTAAGTTTGATATCTGGATATAGCTAATTGGGAGCTTCAGCCTGTAGTGCTAATGATAAAAAAAGCCATAAAAAAGGGAAATTGGTCACCATTACGGTCAACGCTGGAAGATGGGCTGCTGCGTCAGTTTCTGTAGATGGCCACAGAACCCTGAAGATGGAGGAGAATGGTAGTGAGCAGTACTGTGTTGTTGAACCATTAGATTGCTGTGGGTGACAGGGTGGGGCTCAATGCCAAAACAGCTGATGCCGGAGCTGAGCGGCTGATTATACAGCGCTTCACTTTTTCCACATTTTGTTATGTTACAGCCCTATTCCAAAAGGGATTAAATTCATTTTTTCCCTCAAAATTCTACAAACAATACCCCATAATGACAACGTGAAAGAAGTTTGTTTGAAATCTTTGCAAATTTATTTAAAAAAAAAAAAAAAAAAAAAAAAAAAATCACATGTACATAAGTATTCACAACCTTTGCCATGACACTCAGAATTGAGCTCAGGTGCATCCTGTATCCACTGATCATCATTGAGATGTTTCTACAACTTGATTGGAATCCCCCTGTGGTAAATTCAGTTGATTGGACATGATTTGGAAAGACACACACCTGTCTATATAAGGTCCCACAGTTAACAGTGCATGTCAGAGCACAAACCAAGCCATGAAGTCCAAGGAATTGTCTGTAGACAGAAGAAATGGAAGAAGTTTGAAACCAACAGGACTCTTCCTAGAGCGGGCCGCCCGGCCAAACTGAGCGATCGGGGAGAAGGGCCTTAGTCAGGGAGGTGACCAAGAACCCGATAGTCACTTTGACTGAGCTACAGCGTTTCTCTGTGGAGAGAGGAGAACCTTCCATAGGAACAAACATCTCTGTAGTACTCCACCAATCAGGCCTGTATGGTAGAGTGGCCAGACGGAAGCCACTCCTCAGTAAAAGGCACATGACAACCCGCCTGGAGTTTGCCAAAAGGCACCTGAAGGACTCTCAGACCATGAGATCAACAAAAACTGAACTCCTTGGCCTGAATAGCAAGTATCATGTCTGAAGGAAACCAGGCACCTCTCATCACCTGGCCAATACCATCCTTACAGTGAAGCATGGTGGTGGCAGCATCATACTGTGGGCGTGTTTTTCAGCGGCAGGAACTGGGAGACTAGTCAGCATCGAGGGAAAGATGAATGCAGCAATGTACAGAGACATCCTTGATGAAAACCTGCTCCAGAGTGCTCTGGGGCGAAGGTTCATCTTCCAACAGGACAACGACCCTAAGCACACAGCCAAGATAAGAAAGAAGTGGCTACGGGACAACTCTGTGAATGTATTTGAGTGGCCCAGCCAGAGCCCAGACTTGAACCCGTTACATACTACCTGGCTCAGGGCAGCGTAACAAAAACGGGGAGGCCATGCTCAACTCAAGTTAACTCAAAAACACATTTATTTAAAGAAAGAATACATGATAAACTAACAAACAAAATAACAACGACACAAAAAAACTGGTGCTGGAGAGAGGTCAAGCTCAAGTGAAAACAGGAACCCAAACACAGATCCAAAGCCCTCTGGAAAGACAGATCCTTTAATCAGTCTACTCATCATAGGCAACCCATTACACCTGCTGCCTGACTCCACCCTGCAAACACAAAAAGACGAACACAGACACAACACCAGAACCTAGGACGCCACCTAAAGGCGAACAGCTTCCGTTTAGGGAACAAGAAAAGGGAACGGCTTAGATTAGTTTCTGAGGGTAAAATGCCAAACATTGGTTTGGAAAGTTTAACAAATGATCAACCAGATTTAAAAAAATCAAATTTTCCAATATCAATGGTCAAAATTTTTGCCTAAATTCAATGAGAAAGATCCAGATGTATTTTTCTCATTGTTTGAAAATGTCGCTGAAGATAGAGGGTGGGATGATACAGAGCGCACCTTTCTTCTACAGAGTGTTTTGGTTGGCAAGGCACGGGAGGCTTATATTGCCTTATCAAAATCTCAACGAAAAATATATGATGTTGTAAAAGAAGCTGTGCTCAAAGCGTACGAACTTGTTCCAGAAGCTCATAGACGGCGTTTTAGAGGTTGGAAGAAGGGAGACAGGCAAACTCATGTAGAAGTTGCGAGGGAGTTAACAGGTCATTTCAGTCGCTGGTGTGTTTCTGCAGGAATGGACACTTTTGAGAGTTTGAGCAATTTAATGGTGTTAGAACAATTTAAAAACATAGTCCCTGATCAGGTAGCTACTTATATAAATGAGTATAAAGTGAAATCCGCTGCTGAAGCGGCCGTTCTTGCAGACGTGTTTGTTCTAACGCATTGTTCTAACTCGGCTCTAAATCATGATGGTAATCGCAGAGAATTTCGAAGTACTGATGCATTTCGTTCTGTTAATTTGAAAGTCGATCAAAATAAAAAATAAAAAATAGATCCGAATTCTATGTGTAATTATTGTCTCGAAAAGGGACATTGGAAGAGGGAGTGCCCTGTATTACGAGGCAAGTATAATAAATCCATTCCGAAGCCTGTGGCTTTAGCTTCTGGACAGTTATGCTGTGACTTGAATACATGTATCGACTCTGATAATAAATCTACAGAAATGAACAAAAAGGATTTTGATCTGACGTCTGATTATGATCCTTTTACAGTTTTTTCCCATTGCTTACACACTAAAACCGAATGCTTAGACCAAAGCCTCAATACCTAAACGTCTTGTAGCATACCGTAAACACAGTGTAACGATAGCTTAAACACATTGTCAACTTTGTCAATATGTGAAAAAGAACCTAACCAATGACATCTTGTGGTGGCATTTTCTACAGAATGGTTGGACGACCTCCTCAAGGTGGAAGGGAACGGCTCTTCACTCAACAACAAGAGCTTGCCATCATTGAAATGGTGCGAGAAAATAATGCAATCCGACTTCGTGAGTTGCAACAACGCATAATTGCAAATAGAAATGTATTCAACAATATCAACAGGGTCAGCATTTCTACACTAAGTCGCATCCTACAGAAACATAACTTCAGAATGAAACAGCTGTACAGGGTGCCATTTGAGAGGAACAGTGTCAGGGTCAAGGATCTGTGCCATGATTATGTGCAGGTATTTGTCACTTTACTTTACATACTATATTTTGTGATGTGGGAATGAGGGTTTATGCTGCCACCTGCCCTGCCTGTAGCTTGTAGTTTTTGTCTATACTGACCCAACTCAGCCCCTACTTGTGTGAAAATATAGACACTGTAGTTACTGTATGTGTTTTCAGTAACACTATTCAATATTTTCTGTTACAGACAGTTCTGGATTTTGATGCCGCCGAACTGCCACATGAGTTCATCTACGTGGATGAGGCAGGCTTTAATCTGGCCAAAACCAGGCGTCAGGGCTGTAACGTAGTTGGACAAAGGGCTGTTGTAAATGTCCCTGGGCAGCGTGGTGGAAATATCACCTTGTGTGCTGCAATTAATGTCCAAGGAGTCCTGCATCACCCTGCCACTCTAGGTCCCTAAAATACAGGACAGTTCAGTGCATTTCTAGATGCACTACATGCAGTTGTGCAGGATAGACCATAGCAGCCCAGGTTTGTTGTCAAACAAAACAAGTATATAAAGTATATAAATATTTGTTAACGGTGATGTGTCAAGCTACGCGTTATCCAGCTGCGTATCCATTGAGATCTATTCATACAAAGTCTATTGTAAAAGCTTTGACACAGTTTATTTTGATCTTTGGCATTCCAAAGATAATTCAGACTGATAGAGGGACTAATTTTTTGTCTCGCATGTTTGCAGAAGTTTTGCAACAGTTGCGCATTAAATCTCATAAAAGTACTGCACAACATCGAACGTTTCCATCAGACCCTAAAACAGTTATTGCGTGCTTAAAAGACAAATGTGAGTTTTTCAAGCAGTCTGTTGAATATCTTGGATATGTGATCAATGCTGATGGACTGCACAAGGCACCTTCAAAAGTAAGAGCCATACTAAAGACTCCAGCACCACAGAATGTCAGCCAGCTCCGCTCATTCATAGGTCTTCTGAATTACTATGGTCGATTCATCAATGGCTTAGCCACACTGCTGAAACCTCTACATCAACTTCTGTGTAGTAAACAGTCATGGGAATGGACACAGCAATCATCATGCCTTCAGGAGATGAAAGGCCAATAGCATTTGCCTCGCGCACCTTGAACAAAGCAGAAAGCAAGTATGCGCAAATCGAGCGAGAAGCTTTGGGAATAATTTTTGCTATTCGTAAATTTCACCAATACTTGTATGGCAGGCAGTTTATACTGCTGACTGATCACCGGCCTTTAACCACCATTCTTGGGCCGCACACAGGTATCCCCTCTCTGGCAGCGAGCCGAATGCAGAGATGGGCTCTGCTGTTATCAGCACACACATGAAATTAGATATCGGATATATATTGAGCAAGTCACAATGGCTCCAGTGACATCAACACAGGTGAGAAGATGCACACGGAACGATTCAATTCTGTCTGCAGTCATGGAAATGGTAAAAGATGGACATGTCCATAAGGACACCACCAACATGAAGCCATACCTGTCTAGGAAGAACGAACTGTCAGTTCATTCAGGATGTCTTCTCTGGGAACAAAGAGTCATCATTCCCCCATCGTTGAGGAAACCGGTCCTCTAGCGGCTCCATGTGGGCCATTGTGGTATCGTGCGAATGAAGGAAATGGCACAAAGTTATTTTTGGTGGCCAGGTCTTGAGGGGGACATTGAAGGTAAAGCAAAGTCATGTCCATCCTGCCAGCAAGTGAGAAACGAACCTCAATTGGCCCCATTACACCCGTGGGACTGGCCAGAAACCCAAAAGTGTACACGTGGATTTTGCTGGTCCGGTTGAAGGAAAAATGTTGTTAATAGCAGTGGATGCCCACAGCAAGTGGCCTGGAGTTGCTGTTATGCACTCTACAACTGCTGAGAAAACAGTAGTAAAACTGGGAGAAATGTTTAGCTGTTGTGGCTACCCTGAACAACTCATCAGTGACAATGGGCCACAGTTTACATCACAAGAATTTGCTCTGTTCTTACAACGTTGTGGCGTACAATCTTAAATCAGCTCCGTACCACCCAGCCAGGAACGGTCTGGCAGAGAGAATAGTTCAAACCATAAAACACGCCTTAAAGACATCACAAGGACAAGGGAGCCTTCGGCAGCGCCTGAACGATTTCCTGTTGTCATACCGAAACACCAGCCATGGGACAGCAAAGGTTTCTCCAGCTTCTCTGATGTTGAAGCGTTCGCTGTGCTCTGAATTTGATTTACTGAGACCTTCCACTGTCAAAGAGGTTGTAACTCGTCAGCAACAAAAGCAAGTTCACAGAAGAAACATGAAGACTAAAAGCAGACTGTTCCATCCAGGACAAATTGTTCTGGCACGCAACTATACTTCAGGACCCAAGTGGGTACCAGCGACAGTGATAGCTCAAACCGGCCCAGTGCCATACACCTAAAAGACTTGATCTGACTATTCTTTAGTGTCCTCTGTCTTAAGTAAAAAGGGAAAGACATGACAAATCCCTTTTGGAATAAGGCAGTCTGTGGCACTGTTCAGGTGTTATAAGAGCCCAGGTTGCTCTGATAGTGGCCTTCAGCTCTTCTGCATTGTTGGGTCTGGCATATCGCATCTTCCTCTTCACAATACCCCATAGATTTTCTATGAGGTTAAGGTCAGGCGAGTTTGCAGGCCAATTAAGAACAGGGATACCATGGTCCTTAAACCAGGAACAGGTAGCTTTGGCACTGTGTGCAGGTGCCAAGTCCTGTTGGAAAATGAAATCTGCATCTCCATAAAGTTGGTGAGCAGCAGGAAGCATGAAGTGCTCTAAAACTTCCTGGTATATGGCTGCGTTGACCTTGGACCTCAGAAAACACAGTGGACCAACACCAGCAGATGACATTGCACCCCAAACCATCACTGACTGTGGAAACTTTACACTGGACCTCAAGCAATGTGGATTGTGTGCCTCTCCTCTCTTCCTTCAGACTCTGGGAGCCTGATTTCCAAAGGAAATGCAAAATTTACTTTCATCAGAGAACATAACTTTGGACCACTCAGCAGCAGTCCAGTCCTTTTTGTCTTTAGCCCAGGCGAGACGCTTCTGACGCTGTCTGTTGTTCAAGAGTGGCTTGACACAAGGAATGCGACAGCTGAAACCCATGTCTTGCATACGTCTGTGCGTAGTGGTTCTTGAAGCACTGACTCCAGCTGCAGTCCACTCTTTGTGAATCTCCCCCACATTTTTGAATGGGTTTTGTTTCACAATCCTCTCCAGGGTGCGGTTATCCCTATTGCTTGTACACTTTTTTTCTACCACATCTTTTCCTTCCCTTCGCCTCTCTATTAATGTGCTTGGACACAGAGCTCTGTGAACAGCCAGCCTCTTTTGCAATGACCTTTTGTGTCTTGCCCTCCTTGTGCAAGGTGTCAATGGTCGTCTTTTGGACAACTGTCAAGTCAGCAGTCTTCTCCATGATTGTGTAGCCTAGAGAACTAGACTGAGAGACCATTTAAAGGCCTTTGCAGGTGTTTTGAGTTAATTAGCTGATTAGAGTGTGGCACCAGGTGTCTTCAATATTGAACCTTTTCACAATATTCTAATTTTCTGAGATACTGAATTTTCCTTAGTTGTCAGTTATAATCAAAATTAAAAGAAATAAACATTTGAAATATATCAGTCTGTGTGTAATGAATGAATATAATATACAAGTTTCACTTTTAGAATGGAATTAGTGAAATAAATCAACTTTTTGATGATATTCTAATTATATGACCAGCACCTGTATATGCTCCTTTCCTCCCAAGTAAATATGACAATGAAAAAATGAGTGATATGACAATTTATTTAAAACATATTTGAAACTTTAAAAGAAAAAACAAACAAACAAGAAAACGGAACAAGATACGGAACGAGTACTGCATCGTTCGTCTTATTAATAATAAATATTAATGAATAAAACAAGACGCTATGGGGAAAACTCCTTTTTCTCCGATTCTGAAGCCTTTATACAATCACGCAGTTTGAACTGCACGGCCATTGGTTCGTGAAGTTAAAGAAAACGAACCAATGACGGCGCAGAATGTGCAAGCCAATGGGGAGCGAGCCTGCTCGAGCCCGCCAAAGGGGGCGGGGTCTTGGGCTATATAAGCAGCCGTCTCACCATGGCAAATCGATTAAATTCAACTGAAGCGACGGCATGAGGCGTCTCGCGCATAGCGTGGCAAAGAACGCAGTACTCATTCCGTATCTAAGGGAACCAGGGTTATGCTAGTAACCGAGTGCATTCCCTTGCGATACTACACGAGTACTGCGTCGTTCGTCTTATTAATACTGATTACAAGACGCTATGGGGACAGTACAATCACGCCGTGCTATGCAGGGGGACGACCGAGCATCAGTGCAGAGCACTTGAAAAAGGACTCGCGACAGACACTCAAGACAGGGTAGCCCAGACAATGGGGTACTGAAACACAGTAGTCATCCACCCAAGCCCATAACTAGGGCACTGGAGGGGCCTAGGGTACATATATAGAGGGCACAGAACATGGTTATGCCCAGACGTGGTCGGGGTCGTAATGGAGAACCATAAGCTGGACGCAGCAGGGAGGGAAGGACTCATGCAGAAAGGACCTGCGACTGAAGTGCAGGGACATCCAGATTATAAAACCTGACAAATGTGGACGGTGAGGCCCAGCCGACGCACAGATGTCGGCAATGGAAATGCCACAGGACCACGCCCACGAGGAGGCCATACCTCTCGTGGAATGCGCTCTCACACCCAAGGGGCACTGAAGGCCTAAGGAGGACTAAGCGAGTGCTATAGCGTCGACTATCCATCTGGAAAGTCTGGGCTTCGTGACCGGAAGACCTTTTGTGCGGCCACCGAAGCAGACAAAAAGCTGTTCCGCCTGATGAAAGGAGGTGGAACGGTCAATGTAAGACCTGGGGTTCAACTCCTGTTCATCCTGAGAAGGAGGAAGAGCGGAGAGAACGACCATCTGCGCCCTAAAGGGGATAGATAGGATTTTCTGGACATATCCATGTCTTGGTTTCAGGACGACTTTGGAGTCATTAGGCCTGAACTCAAGACACAAGTGGCTCACAGAGAGCGCCTGTAAATCTCCCACACGTTTAACTGATGCTAAAGCTAACAGCAAGGCAGTTTTTAGCGTCAGGGGTCGTAGATCGGCAGTCTGGATTGGTTCAAAGGGAGGACCTTTAAGGCCTCTAAGAACCACAGAAAGATCCCTGGTAGGAACCGAGAGGGGACGAGGGGGATTCAACCTCCTGGATCCCTTAAGGAAGTGAACAACAAGGTCATTTCTCCCTATCGACTGCCCCGCTATAGGAGCGTGAGAAGCTGCTATAGCTGCAACATAGACTTTAAGGGTAGAGGGAGTACAGCCTCTATCCATTATTTCTTGAAGGAAGGACAATATCTGGGATATGTCACAAGTCAACGGGTCCTCGCCCCGGGCTGTACACTAGGCGGCAAAGATGGCCCATTTCAGGGGGTTGAGACGTCTTGTAGACAGAGCTCTGGCCTGAGAGATAGTGTTTAAGACATTCTCAGGGAGGCTTGCAGGCTCCCATTGAGAAACCACACATGAAGGTCCCACAGCTCGGGTTTGGGTGCCATATTGTCCCTCTCGGAGGGGACCAAGAGGGACAATATGGGAGAGGAGGTCCCGTCTCAGAGGGATTGGCCATGGCTCCAGGGGTGATAGCTCCGAAAACCATTGTTGGGTCCTCCAAAGAGGAGCCACCACGAGGACTTTGTGAGCACCTTCCCTGGCTCGTCTGATTACTTGGGGAATCAGCGCGGTCGGGGGAAAAGCATAAAGGAGGAGGCTGGGCCAGTCGTGGGCCAGCGCATCCCTGACTTTTGAGAAATATATTGGGGCAGTGATGATCGTCTTCTGATGCAAAGAGGTCGACCTCTGCCTTCCCGAAGACACCCCAAATTCTCTGGACTGAGCGGGGGTGGAGTGACCATTCCTCTGAGGGAAGGTTGCTCCGGGACAACATGTCCGCCCCTATGTTCAGTACGCCCTGTATGTGTGCTGCTCTCAACAAGAGCAGGTTGCACTGGGCCCACTCTAGGATGGTTTTCGCTAGAGTGAAGAGGGGCTTTGAAGAACCCTGGCAATTTATGAAGGACACCACCGTCATGCTGTCTGACCTGACCAAGACGTGGTCACCCACCAGGAGAGGAAGTAAAGCCTGGAGAGCTCGATATACCGCCATCATTTCCAGGCCGTTGATATGTAGCTCACTTTCCGGGCCGTTCCAAGCGCCAAAGGCCGGACGGTTGTCGCACAGAGCTCCCCAACCCATCTTGGAGGCATCTGTGAAGACGACCTTCTTCTTGTCTATCGCCCCGATTGCCAGCCCCTGCTTGAACCAGCAAGGGTTCGTCCAAGGGGCCAGGGTTGTGACACACACCTGGTTTACCTTGAGCGAGCAACGACCATGTTGCCAGGCTTGGGGCGGGACCCGTGGTTTCAGCCAGAGCTGCAGAGGGAGCATGTGAAGCAAGCCCAGCTGCAGAGCCGGAGATGCTGAACTCATTAGACCTAGCATCTTCTGAAACGTTCTGAGCGGCAGAGAAGCCCTGGGCGTAAAGAGAACGCTCTAGAGTGACCGTGGCCCTCATGTGGGTCGAATCTAAAATTATCCCCAGGAACGACACACGTTGGCTGGGAGATAACAAGCTCTTTGTAAAACTAACCCAGAGCCCCAAGATGTCTGAGATCCTTTTTGGGGACAAGGAACCACCTGCTGTAAAAACCTGACTTGCTCAGTGCTGGGGGAACCATCTCTATGGCTCCTTTCGCCAGCGTAGTGTTTACCTCGGAACGCAGGACATGCGCGTCCTTGCTTATCACAGAGGTTTGGACCACGCCATTGAAAAATGGGGCCCTTTGAGCGAATTAGAGTACATAACCTCGTTTTACTATGCTCAGCAACCAAGCTGACACTCCGGGGATGGCCTGCCAGGCCTCGGCTCGTGTGGCGAGGGGTTGAATTGGTTCTGGCACTAAGTCACTGTGAGGGACTGCGGTGCACACAAGGTGTTTTATCTTGTCCGCTACCACAGCGGTTACATTTGGGCGCTAGAACGGGCCCCTTGCGTGCAATAAACATTTTCCCAGCACCCGGAATTGAACAGGGCGACTGGGAACACATACGAGGCTGTTTGGGTCAGTGAATGTGGCTTGCGGGGCGGGGCCAGCAAGCGAAGCGCACAGTGATTCAGTATTAGATAAACACCAGAGAAATCTGCTTTCTCAGAATTAATATATTCAATGAGTCTTACCTGAGTCAGGGGAGAGCATCATGTCATATTCAGCTGAGCGCTGTCAGTATTGAGCTTGTTCTAGCACTTTTGTAGTAAGAGCACATTCCCTCAATGAACGCAGCTTGCGGGGACGGGGCCGGCAAGTGAAGCGCTCAGAGGTTCGGCATTTAATAACAAACATGAGAGATACGCTCTCTCAGTGTTAATATATATACCATGAGTCTCACCTCAGTCAGGGGAGGGCGTCATGTCATATTCAGCTGAGCACTGTCAGCATTGAGCTTGTTTTCCTGCTCTTGTAGTGAGACCACGCACCCTCAATAAACGCGGCTTGCGGGGCGTGGCCAGCAAACGACATGCTCAGAGACTGGGCATTTTACAACAAACGCTGGAGAAAATGCTCTTTCAGAGTGAATATATACCATGAGTCTCAGCTGAGTCAGGGGAGAGCGTCATGTCATATTCAGCTGAGCACTGTCAGCATTTAGACTGTTCTAGCACTCTTGTAGTAAGAACACACTCCCTCAATGAACGCGGCTTGCGAGGCGGGCGCAGCAAGCGAACCGCTCAGAATTTCGACATTTAATAACAAACACCAGAGAAATGTGCTCTTAGAGAGTTAATATACTCCAAGAGTCTCAACTGAGTCACGGGAGAGCTTCATGTCATATACAACTGAGCACACACCCTCAATGAACACGGCTCGCGGGGGTGTGGCCGGCGAACGACGCGCTCAGAGATTGGGCATTTTACAACAAATGCTGGAGAAATACTTTTTAGAGTGAATATATATTCCACGAGTCTCACCCGAGTCAGGGGAGAGC
The DNA here is from genome assembly GCF_019924925.1 of Ctenopharyngodon idella. Classification (NCBI taxonomy): domain Eukaryota; kingdom Metazoa; phylum Chordata; class Actinopteri; order Cypriniformes; family Xenocyprididae; genus Ctenopharyngodon; species Ctenopharyngodon idella. Next base: position 33,433,892 of record NC_067237.1, on the reverse strand, counting down.
ATCATGTCATATTCAGCTGAGCGCTGTCAGTATTGAGCTCGTTGTAGCGCTCTCAACGTGAGAGCACACACCCTCAATGAACACGGTTCACAGGGGTGTGGCCGGCAAACGACACGCTCAGAGACTGGGCATATTACAACAATGCTAGAAAAATATGCTCTTTTAGAGTGAATATATATTCCATGAGTCCCACCTGCGTCAGGGGAGAGCGTCATACCATATTCAGCACTGTCAGCATTGAGCTCGCACTCGCACCTTTTTTCAATGAACGCAGCTTGCGGGGGTGTAGCCGGCAAGCGACACGTTCAGAGATTCAGCATTTTGCAACAAATGTAGGAAAAAGTGCTCTTTTAGGGAGAATATATATCACGAGTCTCGACTAAGTCAGGGAAGAACGTCATGTCATATTCAACTGAGCACAGTAGCGAAAACACAGCAAGCGTGGCTTCTGTGTGGGACATCCCCAGACATCGCACGCATTCACTGTGCCTATCATCAGCATGCAGAGAGGCTCTGCACATGCCACAGCCGTGGCGCGACATTTGCAACAACGCAGAAATTTGTTCTTTTGAAAGCTCTTTATTTTATAATGCAACTGCATTGCAAAAAAGATACACCGAAGTGCGCTCGCTCAATGCTGCAGGCGGCTCGGGGGCGAAGCGCTGACCAGGCTGCTTGAGAGTGGCGTGGAACAGGGCTGCTTGAGAGTGGCGTGGAACAGGGCTGCTTGAGAGCGGTGAGCTGATCTGACTGCTGTGAAGCGGTGGGTTGATCAGCGCTGCACGAGAGCGGCGATCTGGCAGAGCGGTGAGAGAGCTGCAGGCTACTCGTAGGCGGCGGCTGCTAGAGAGCGGCGAGCTGCTTGAGAGCGCAAGCAGAATAGAGAGCGGCAAGCAGCGAGAGACGAGCTGACCAAACTGCTGCAGAGCGGCGAGCTGATCAGCGGCAAATTCTAGCTGCTTGCAGGTGAAGGCGGCTTCAAGTCTCGTAAATCAAGCGAAGAGATGATATCTGCGTCGCTGAAGGAGAATGAATCGATTTGCCATGGTGAGACGGCTGCTTATATAGCCCGAGACCCCACCCCTTTTGGCGGGCTCGCTCGTCATTGGTTCATTTTCTTTAACTTCACGAACCAATGGCCGTGCAGTTCACACTGTGTGATTGTATAAAGGCTTCAGAATCGGAGAAAAAGGAGTTTTCCCCATAGAGTCTTGTCTTATTAATAATCAATATTAATTAATAAGACGAACGGCACAGTACTTGTGTAGTATCGCAAGGGAACTCCAGGAGCCTTAAGTAAGCGTACCCTAAAAGAAGAACAGATTGACAGAAAGAGAATAAAAGGGGAACAGACAATGACACGTATGGTTAGTCAGATAGATCTCAGAAATATGATAACATGAATGCTCATGTAGCAGTTTTACTCTGGTTGTGTTTTGTTGTACTCAATGAAGACAACACGGGTGAAGCAGGTCTCAGGATGTTTTATTCTGAAGAAGCAGGTCTGCAGAAATACACCGAGCACAATTAATTTTTTGGGATACACGTCTCTCCCCTTCAGTTCTTCCATACAGCATGGAGAAAGCAGCACTCTCTTTTGAAGAACGAGATAAAGCACAACCGACCTCGTCAATAGCAAATGTGCTTCTCAAGATCTCAATTTATTCTATTAACAGTTATAAAACATAAGACAAACAGGATAAATCAAATAAATTAATTAATTAATTAATTAAGGTAAAATAAATAAATCAAGTCACAAAATACATGTCACCATTATATGGCATATGAAATATAGTTTAAAATATAGTTTCCTCACCGCTTACTCGCATCATTTAATTAATTAAATAGGGAAAAATGTCAAGTTACAAATTTTACACAAAAATTGAAAAAAATATTCAATTTGACAACATCTAGTTTGCATACAGACCTCTTTTTTTTTTTTTTTGTATCTATCAAACTTGTATAAACTCGATAGTAAACATTTCAAACATTTCTCAACATATAACACAATAAACAACGAACATATCTGCAGAAATACACAGAGCACAATTAATTGTTTGGGATACACGTCTCTCCCCTTCAGTTCTTCCATACAGCATGGAGAAAGCTAGTAAGCAAAACCAATCTCGGTAAAACATTCAAAATGCAATTCATTGCGTTACATTTCATGACATCACAGTCTTACATTACACTTAAACATTATTTATCTCATGAAATGAATCGATGATATTGTTTACGCTTAGAGAAATGTCCTTACCAGCACTCTCTTTTGAAGAGCGAGAGAAAGCACAACCGACCTCGTCAATAGCAAATGTGCTTCTAAAGATGGCGCTGTTCGCACATCGCACGAGGTATCATGTGCGTCACCAATATGTGCCCCATAAAATATTCAGCATGAACAGTTCCTACTAGAATTAATTATGTACGTTATGCCCATTATGACTCTGAACACAAACATGAAAATATAAAAAAAATTAACATAAGTTTTGATGAAGTTCATTAACATTATACTTTATATATTGTAATATTTGAACCAGCTACATTAACTCTGGTAAATGTTAACATTTGGAACATACCTTAGGTATAATTAGCTCTTTGGTTCCTCCATCTCTGTCCGAAGCGAGCTGCAGCCATCTTTTGATGAACTTTTCAATCTCTCCATCTGATGCACTGGCAGTACTTGCATTTCTTCGCACTAATTGAAGAAAAAAAAAAAAAAAAAAAAAAAAAAAAAAAAAAGATCAATCCAAATACTGTAGACTTACCAATCCAGTTTCTTTCAACATCAACAAAAGACACTGCAGTGGTTGAACAGAAGTTGCATCTGGCATGACATTTATGCTTATTTACACAAACTATTTAAAGCTTTTCAAGTACATGTATTTACAGAAAAAAAAAAATGCATAATCCAAATAAAAAACAACTCATTAAGGGGTGAAGCTGCAGTATCATCACAAAATCATTCATGTTGATTATTGCTCCTGATATTGTAATAGTGATCATTACTGTCAATTAATAGAATGCTTCTGTGGTGGAAAAAAGCATGTCATATTCTGGCTACAGACAAAGCATTAAGAATAGTTTATGAATTTAGTGGAAAATTAAGACTTCACATTGGTTAGTTTAGTAGCTGGTGTCCTGCAGATTTTAGCTCAAACCAGCTCCAAACCACCTGCCTGCAGTTTTTAGTAATCCTGGAGACTTTGATTAGCTGATTCAGGTGTGTTTAATTAGGGTTGGAGCTAAACTCTATATGTGTAGAATGGTTTATTAAAATGATATTATATGTTAGATTCAAAGGATTACTCACCACAGTAGCAAGTTCTTCTGGTCTTCTAGCAATTAGCGGCACAAAAAGCCCGCCAGGTGTCGTCATTAGATGTCAAAGCTAGAGCACATGTCTTGAAACTCATGTTAAAGTTCCCTTTAATCACTTTAAGCTTGTTTCATTATATGAATTAAATAATTAATTTCCAAATTTAGTTAGTTAAGAAAAAAGAGAATGTGGGGAAAAAATATGATATAAATAGGAATTAAAATAATAAAAAAAAAAAAAAATACACTAATAAAAAACAGGGAAAGGATATTACGTTTAAGCTTAAGGGTCACTGCTGCATACAATTTACCACATTGTAAAAGGAGACCCACCCCCAGCATTCAACCTAAACTGGTCCGGGTCTGTGTGGTCATATATATCTCACCCAAAATCAGACCAGTATGGTCCATAATTGGGCTGAATGTGGCTAAATGTGCCATGTCTTAGTGCAAATTGGGCCAAATCAGCACATCCAAAGCCTAGCCAAATCTGGCAACCATTACTGGGCCAGAGCTGGCTCACTTTTGATGAGCCACTTAGTGATGGCGAAATGAAGCTTTGCAAAGCACCGAGGCTTTCCCCTCAAGTCACGTGTATCGTAAAAAGGTCGAAGCTTTTCAACACGGTGCACGACTCTTGTGGTCAAAAGATGGAAAAAACTGCATTTGCGTCCCAGACGACCCAGCTATTTTTGGACTGTTTCATGTAATAAATCAGTCTGTGCTATGAAAAGCAAAAAACAATGTAATTTATTATTATACATAAAAAAAAAAGTCTTTTACGTGTCATTTTACTTTCACAATTTGAATAAATAAGTCTGTGAATAATTTTTTGGGGGGAAAAATAGGCAAGCCTGGGCATATATTATCGAAATAAATGAAGATTGTCATAGAATGAAGTATGAACTGGGAATAAATACAAACTGAACATGCACAAAACTGCACATGTAAATATTTATTTGTATTATGACATATTTTACTAAAAAGCAAATGACACTCCACATCTGCGCATGCCAGGGTTCACGTTATGTGAATCAGAATACGAAGCAGTCATGTGGTTGAGTGCGAAAACGAAGCTTCGGACATCACCGATCACGTGGTTATGGCAAAACGAATCAAGCTCCGATACAGTGCTTCACTGTGAGATGTTTCTTTTTTTTGATACAAGCTTCGAAGCCTCTGTGTCAAACGTCGCATCACTAGAGCCGCTGCCAGAACATCCGAGTGAGCCGACACTCAGCCGCAATTGGCCCGATTGCGCTGGCTACCTGGGATGTAATTGGTATGCTCTACTGAACAAATTTACGCCCATCACTGACCGAGTTGCTATTTCGAGTCTGAACGAGAGAGAGATCTTGTTTGTGAACGAATTGAACAAACAAGTACATGTCGTTCGTGAATGAAATGACCGAGCTGGTACATCTCTGTACAGTGTACAGGGTAGGTCGGTCATTTAGCATGTGAGTCAATCTCGTTCAGCAATGCACATAGCCTACATATGCACATAAATATGTTTATATTCATATTTAACATACAGAATAACTCCAAGTTTAACATAATCCTAGATTTATGAATGTGTAAATGTCTGACCGAACAATTAAAATGTTAGTTATGCAAGAAAATCTTGTGCTTTGGTCATCTAAACCACTTATTTAGACTTTATTTATTTAATGAGTAGATTAGGCACACATTTTAATAAAGCCAAATCAGTTTTTTCTAACAAGTAGCCTAAGTTAAATACGTTCTTTGACTTAAGACCATAGACACAACACATAAGACGCTCTTTTTCGCCACCTGCTGGCGTATGTAATATGAAGAAATGGTCATCTGAACGAATCATTTTGGTGAACGAACTGAAAATGAACGAATCTCTTGAAAGAATAAAAATTTCCACCACTAGTGCATGGCGTCAAAATACCGCGAGAGCGATTCTAAAAGCATATGGAGCCCATAGATATACATAATAAAGGCTAGATGTCTCGTCCGCGCTGCTGGCCAATGGAGGTCGACGTCCGCACCTGGCGGCCATCTTGTGACAGTCAGCTCGCTCACTCGTAACATTGTTTTAATGGTGCATGTACTTTTTAAATAACCATAACTTGCTCAATTTTCTACCGATTTTCAAACTGTTTGGTTTGTTATAAACGTCAGAGATGTACTTATGACACTGCATACTTATGAATAATTATAACCATGGACTTCCATATGAAAATAACATTGAACAGAACAGATAGGTGCAATGAATATACACACGCACAAGGTATTTATGTTAAATCAACATATAGGCTACTAAAACTCAGTGTACAGAATGGCAACATGATTATATATATATATATATATATATATATATATATATATATATATATATATATATATATATATATACTTTTATAATATGAATATTACTATTATAATAAAATAATTTGAATTATTACGTTTATTTTAACTTCTTCAGGGTTGGGCAATTTACTAGGCTTTTCCCCTCAACATTGCACTCTGCCTACTTCAGAGATCAGCTGTTTTTGCCCACCATCAAATGCCTGACCTCTTTAGAAAGCTGAGACCCTGTAGTTTCTTAGGAAACAATCAGAATAATTGTGTGAAGTACTGGCACAGAGTTATAGAGGATAGAATATTGTTTTTTCTTTCTGCCGGATAACAAGCATCTTAACTGACCACATTTCAGCCCTCTAGGTCACTTGATATGACTTTAGAAACACAATTGAGCCCAAGCACCAGGTCTTGTGAAGCTGTGCAGATCAATATAGAATGAAATATGAGTACTTTAGACCATTTATTTGCTAAGGTATGCTCATGCGTTTTGTAAAATGCCCTATGGAAACTCCCCATAGGACTTTTGGTTACCCAAAATGCATACTGACAATAAAAGGCTTACTGTATGGCAACCTCTTGGTGTAGAAGCATAATCCTGGTCTCAAATGAAAGGTAACACTCTGAAGTTTCTTGTAGACTTTTTGGATTGTATGTCAGGGGTTCTGATATAGAATGACTACACAAAATATGGAATAATTACACAAAAGTCTTTTTTTTAAACTATTATAAAAGTGACATTTATTTGCAATAAAAAATAGGTACACGATTCCCTTTTACAAATATACATAAAGAAATGCTGCATGTTGAAATCCCCACCCTGTAGAGAGAATTACACTACTGTGGAGGACAGAGATAAAAAAAAATTACCCAAAAAACATAGCTTGGGCTAATGCCCTTTGAAAAGGATGGTTTTATTGAGCCTCTGTCGCATGTTGTTGCTCTGTAAGGTAAGGTTAGTCATTTTAGCGATGTGGTGCAGCCTTAGCTTAAAAAACAGGGACACAACTAATGTTAACAGCGTATGGTGGTGGCTGTCTATCTATGCCATACTGCGTTTCGCCGACGTGCTCCCCGAGCACAAACACATCCTCTGACCCTATCCTCTTCCGTACAATGTACACGACCTCTAGCAGTTTGATGGGCTGTGATCGTCTGGTACTTGCTGATGCTTGACGAATGACCCACTCTGTTGCCCTGACGACCCTCACTGTGCCTTCTGATGGAATCACCAGACCTCCATTGTTTTTTAAAGTCAGCAGGTGGTAGCTGTGGTCCTTGATGGCAGATGCAGCGTCTGTCACCAGGCTGGCACGGCAGACATCACAGGACAGCTTCTTCAGAGCCCGTCGCACAACAAATCCTGAAATTTGAGTTAGTATAATAATATCATAACTTATAATAATCATTAATAAGCATGTGGAAATTAAGGGAACATTTCTCCTTTTGGACTATCGTGAGATTGTTTTCCCCCAGAATTTGACTATTGGCACTATCGGTTATAGGCAAAATCAACTTTCAGTCAGCTTTTACCTGAAATGTACACGAAAGCGTTGTCCACAAGACCATCGAAGCGGACGGGAAGGTAGCTGTGGTCATGTACTAGGGCAGGAATGTCAGCAAACGGGTATGGAAGATCTTCTCCTCCTGCTGCAGAGGACATATCTACAGCTGACAGGCTTGTAGAGGTGTCGATGACAGCTGGTGTGTCATCCTGTGCTGTCACATTGCCTCTGCATGGTTTAACAACCCCACACCGGGCCATCAGCTTCCTAAAGATGTACTTGAACTGGCTGGCATTAGGGTTGTTATTCCAGCCACCTTAAAAAAAAAAAAAAAAACACAAGATATACAAGTATAGTACACAGATATTCAATACATGCTTTAAAATGTTTTATGCTTTAAAAAAAGACAAATTAGAACTAGCCACCCCTGAATGATCTTTCCACATAAATTAAGTTGAATGACATTATCATACAATTCAGACTGTATCAGTGGTGATAAATTCTGCAAACAGATAGTCAAACACAGGCATTTTTCTAAATACTCAAAATGGTTTGTGACACTTCCAGGTACTGTGTAGGTCTTCAGAAAACACATTTTACAAAAAATAAAAACATATGGACCGACAAACTGAAAACAATACAAGCATTTGCTGGGGGGGGTGGTTGCATCCCTTGACCTTAAAAGTATAATCAGTGTGAGGTTTAGGATCCTTAAAATTACTTTTAGGGCACAACATAACATGCAGACCATCCAATACATACCATTTTGACACCGGCATCTAGGGAGAAAAAAACTGAATACAAGAGAATTGGAACTGAAACAAATTTGCAGACAGCAAACACATTGGAGCAAGATAGTATCATATTAATAATACGTACCACTTTATGAACTTGACGCAGACAGAAAAGAGCATCTTATGAACTCGATGCAGACAGGAGGACAGAGCATCTGAACTCGATGCAGAAGATAGATAAACAAGAGAACAGATTTTAAAAGACCTCTCTATTTTAAAAGACCTCTTTGTTCGGTAAAGGGGTTTGCCATCTTCCATCTTCAAAGTGAGCAAGTACCCCCTGGCTTTTGACAAGAACTCCCTGGTGCTTGTCCAATTCCTAGAACCAAGGGGGCCTCTTTGGCTCTGGGATTGCGACTGTTTAAGATGTCAAACAGCCTGTTTGTTATCTATAAAAAAATATCTAAATTAACTGGAAGCACTGAAATCATCACTATAACTGAGTGTCAACAGGTATCAGATAGTAAACACCCAAGTATGAGGCATAGTTTGATTTCTCTCCATTTCCTCTGTGGCTATGCTTTTTAAAATTAAATTGCTGCACTGCTTTAAACCTGTAAATCTGACATGTGACAATAAGAGTGCTTCTGAGGTAAGTATGAGGTAGGTATAAACAGTTTTATCCAAGTTCTTGCATATTGTTGAATTTGAGGATGGTCATAATTATTTAATCATTCCCGATGCCCAAATTAAAAAAAAAAAAAAAAAAAAAAAAAAAAAAGGGGGTTAACCCTGGTGGCATTCACATTTTAACAACCACCCTCGTTTTGGGGTTGCTGACCAACAGACCTACCACAAAGGAAGGGTGGGTGTTAAAGGGTTAAAGGGGTTAAAGCAATTAATCACTCAAATGTTAGAAATTATTTTGGTCAATGATGCAAATCCCTAGCTGCATTACCTTAATGAATTCTGGCCTCACAATCTTTGAACTCTGCACAGCCCACCTCCTGCAACGTGCGGAGCGCCATTGCCACAGAGCTACTCAAAGTCTGAGCAGCCAGGGAGACCTTGATTGAGTTTATAAGGAGACATGAAGTGCACATTAGCGCTACAAGATACAAACATCATCAAAAAGTATAAAAACACAATAAAGCCCTAGAGCCCATTACTATTGCGGCCCTCTATACATTAATCATCATACAAGCATACCTTCATCTTCTGATTAGCAAAGTTCACATGCTTATCTGTGACTCTGTTGGCAGCATGTAGTCACTTTTCTTTTGGACATTGTTCAGATGAACTATGTACTTCCAATTGATACTGCCAGTTATGCTTCTAATTGGGCTGTATGCCTGCAGAATCAGATTTTTTTTTTTTTTCACTGCACACATCAAATGTAAAGCACCATATTCTGCACAATTATGTAAATACAATCAAAATGTATAAAAAGCAGTACAGAGTCAACCAGAGCAAATATGCGCAATAATGTATGCAGCAATGAGCATGTACCTGCAACATATTGCGTGTCAGCTTCAGCATGTGGCAAGCGTCCATCATAACAAAAACATCGTCATGGGTTACTGGATGTGGGAAATGGGTCTTCAAGGGCTCACAGGGGTCTGCTTTTAGATCACACCCAAGTTGAGTGCACATATTGACATTGGATGCATGACCATCCATTGTCATGCACACCACTCTTATCTGACGACGATGCAGCTCTTCTAATGCATGCTCTATTAAGACTGTCTGTGATTGTGGTGTGAGGGACTTGGTCAAATAATATGCAATTGGAGGTTTCCAATAATCTTGAAGCCCAACCACCATAAACACAAGAACATCGGAAGCCATGTCAGTCTCATTCAATCGATCCCCCATGTCCACATATCCAAACATTGTTTGTGTCTGAGGATCATACTGGACGTTATTTTTGATGGACATGGCATCCAGCATCAGAGTGACACATCCGTACTTGACCTCATCTTCCTGACGCCGTCTTTCCAGCATGTCCAACATCATTTTATTGAGACCAGGTCTGGCATCAAGAGAGCTCAGCCACCTTAGTAAAATTAAAAAGTAGACATTTAACCACTAACCCAATCATCCCTATTGTGGACACTGGACATACAAAAAAATAGCTATAATATCAACATGTATTAGCATGAGACATGAGCTGTTAGATCAGTAAGTTTAACCATTCATGATAATATTGTCTGTAGTGCTTGATGTAATTCAGTATAAAATTAGACATCATGAAGAATACCTTTGCAATGAACTGGGATGTGGCAGGTGAATATGCAGGGTATCTCTCAGGTAGTGATATGCCTTTGGACCATGCAGATGGAGCATAAGGGCAAAATCTCTCTGGGCCTTGGTGTACTCTACGCCCTGCCTCGACAGGAGATGAACCAGAAGATCTGAAATTCAATTAGCAAAGTGATTCAGTAGGTATCCTTTTAATAGTAACTAGAAAGTCAACAAAGAACATAAAATACACAAAATATTCAATGTAATATTTTTATTTTACCTGAGTAGCATTCAAGGTTGTCTTTCAGCTCTTCGTTGATGAGATTTTTCTCCTTCAGTTCCTCCAGAAGAGCCCACATGTTCATCTTGGCCCTCTTTTCTCTCCTCAAGGCATTACTCTTCTCCCGCTGCAGTTTCCTCACTCTCGTTGAGGCTTCTTCAAGTTTGGCCTTTATAGAATTAGGGCAAGCAGGCAATGCTTACAAGTGGCCACAAACTCCTCTCTCCAGTGGCTCTCTGTTGTTTTGCCAAAATATACAAATACATAAATAATAGTAATATGGAAATTAATAAGTTACTTTTTTAAACAATTCAATCTTCACTTTTCAATTCTGTAAACCTAAATACATGTTTAGGTTCTCCAATTCTCCAACAGAAAACTCAACAGCATACATTTAAGAAATTGTATAGGTTTGTCCACTTATAAGGCAAAAATATGTTTTGTGGCTCTGGACAAAAATTGCTCTTTAGTTTCAGTGTTCACACGTTTATTCATTCAAGTGTATGAGCGACGGAGCAAGTGAGATAGCCAGTAGTTCTCAAACTTTTTACACAGAGTACCACCTCAAATAATATTGGGCTCTTTGACTACTAACACCATCATAGACCTTTCTGGGTACCACCAAGATAAAGGATTTAATATAACAAGCCACATGATGCTCTCATTTGTTTGTAACAAGCCATATGATGCTCTCATTTGTTTGACATTCCACATGCAAACACTCACAACATCAGGTTGAGGTACATCCTGAGACAAGTCCATTGGGAGGTTGTCTTCCGCTCTTCTAGAGGTGGTTGTGCTTCTTGTTGCTATCAGCTAAAATAAAGTAAAGAAGTTTTGAGTGTCTAAAATGTGCTGTAATAAACAACACATTATATAACTTGCAGAAACAAAAACTAAAGTGACATTTAATCACATATTGATATATCAATCTTATACACCTTGAATTATTATTGGTCAATGATACACATACCCTTTGAAGATGAGCTGGAAAGTTGAAAATGTTTGGCACAACACCATCTTTAAGCCAGACATTCTGCCCCGTTCTGTCAAAGTCCTCACTCCTGAAGTGCTCACTGCAGAGCAGTGTCCTGTCAGAGGCAACTAAACCGTCCCCTCTTAGGGCAAGTTCCTCTTCTTTTAACACTAAGGGTAAAGACAATAAATACACACCTAAATTATCATATGTTTGGGGTAACTGTATGAATCTGTGTGCATGTATGCATATGAACTTTAGAATAAGACAACCACACTAAACTAGTTATAAAAACGTGTCCAAAATTTATATTGTATAATATTGTCATATCTTACAGGTGAAAGGTGATCCCACGGGCTCTCGTTTTGAGACTACTGCGATTGGAGCATCCGTAGGCTGCACAAAAGTCTGGCATCTTCTCCTATAAAGCCAGCAATTTCCTGTATCATAATGTAAGATGTTTTTAAAAAACCAAACCGACTGGAAATCATGTGCAACTTAAGTTATATTGAAAAGAAAGAGCAATTCTGCCTCTCCCACCGATGTAAAATTGCTGGGTAGCAGCTAAACTGTAACTACTAACGTTAGGTCTCACTCACAGCTTCTTGTTATTAGCCAGCTAATAACTACAACCACATCCACAAAGATTGTAATTTAGACAAAAGATTAGTTGTCATAAAATCGTTATTGGTGTCAGTAAAACCTATATAATTGAACAGCTCGATTGTGGTCTCAGCCTTGATAACTTGCGCAAGTAGCCGTGATACACGACTATGCTGCACGATTAAGTCGTTTTTCGAAAAGAAGAGCTGCAATTTCAACATGTTCAGGCATCCAGAATTATAGCCACGTTAATAACGTTTGTAAGAAACCAAATCATTTGTAAATCCGTCAAGATTTCAGCAAGATAAGAGTATTTGTGTTCGTGCAGATCACTCACCTTACATCAGGTACCACAGAGCCCGCCAGAAAGCTTGCCTGTGACAAGATGGCCGCCGGTGATGACGTTAGAGACTCCGCCGTAAGACATCTAGCCTTTATTATGTATATCTATGATGGAGCCGTCTGCACTCTGATCACTCTCGCGGTACTTTGATGTCATACACCGATCCGTCTGTGCAGCGCTGCTTCAAGTCGAACAAGCCTAACATGTCATTCTAAAATTGAAATTAAATTTAAAATCCGGAATCACTGTTAATCAGATTAAGATAATCAGCAGATACACTTCAAAAAGTCACTCACAGGATAAGTTAGCCCTGTGCTGCCGTAGCTAGAGGGAGTCATGGGAAATGTTGTTTTTAGAGTTCAAGAATGTTAAGACACAACTGAGGGGATGGTTACGTGTAAAACTACAACTCCCATGCACCTTCCTCTCGGCAGCGGCCACCGTGTTTTTGTTCGTGTGATGTGATGTTGATGTTTTGGCTCAGTTGAGAGGCGTGACGTTTAATGGTAGATTTGCAAAGAGGACATTTGACTTCTTCCCTTCTCCCGCTGCAATTTACCTTTAAAACCGGTAAGGACAGCTAATAAGGCACCTAATGCAGTTTAAAGTCACCATAAAGCTATAGCAGGACTGAGAGATTAAAGAGACTCATTCATATTTTGTATTTTTGAGTCAGTGTTTGTCATTTTGTCTGCTCATCTCTAACCTACAACAGTTCAATTCACGTAACGTTAGTGAAACAGATGTTGAGTTTTGGGTGTTGTTTGAATGCAAATATATAACAGTTCTAATTTTACATTATATGAGTCTCCTGCCTCGATTTTATTTGTCTGAATTGTTCTGAACTAAGATGTACTCTAAAATAATCCGCTCACTGTTGTCAAGTATATATATTTATCTTTTTTTTTTTTTTTCCTGCACGGGTTTAACCATAATGTCATACTTCACAGAATCAAAGAACAGTTTTCTGCATCATGCACCATTTACTTCCCATCAATCTGTAACAGGAAGGGGGTTTCAAATTCAATCTTTTAGATGCAACGAACCCCAAGTATTTCAATACTGTGAAAAATGAATATTCTAAATATGTATAAAGTATTATTTGAAAAATATTTATTTTCTATTACGTTACTTCATTGTTATTTTTCTACTCACTATAGTACTGTACTGTTAGATTTATTATTTATTTGGTAACACTCTACAATAAGGTTCATTAGTTAAACATTAGTTCATGTATTAACTAACATGAACTAACCATGAGCAATACATTTGTTACTGTATTTACTTTGTTAACGTTAGTTAATGAAAATACAGTTGTTCAAATGTTTGTTCATTTGTTAGCTCACAGTGCATTAACTAATGTTAACAAGATTTTAATGATGTTGAAATTAACAAAGATTAATAAATGCTGTATAAGTGCAGTTCATTATTAGTTCATGTTAACTAATGTAGTTAACTAATGTTAACTAATGAACCTTAATGTAAAATGTTACCATTTATTTAAATCACCTTAGATTTGTTTTAATCAAATTTTTTATTTTGATTTAAATTATATTTTATTTACTTTAACATTTGGCAAGATAAATAGTTACTGTAATCTTATGTTTATTATTCATTTATTTTTCAAATTTAGTAGTTTTGTTTGGATGATGTTATATATGTGCAATGACACTGTTCTTCTGCTTTTTTGGATGGTTAACAAACCAGAGTGTGCTATTTTTGTTGGCTCTTTCTGAAAAACAAACCAGTGAAACAACCAGATGTTAGTTTTGACTCAGATCTGTGGGTTTTTTAAAGACATAGTTCAACCCAAAAGCCTCATGTCTTTCCAAACCTGCATGATGTTACAGAGTTTTCATTAATTCAAGCATCTCTACTAGTCTTGAAAATGCACTGCCTTATGGGTTCAAAAATGTTTTGCATGAAGTTAAACCAGAATGCATCAGATTTCAGTTTACTCTTAAATCTATGATGAAAAAAAAGCTTCTTTATTTGTGTGTGTAATTCTTCTTATTTATGGAGATCTCTATTTCGTATGGCTTCTGCAAATGCATAATAATCATTTACCATTGACAGGGTCAACCTGACATTTCCATCCCGTAAATGTGCTTTCAGGTAGACATCATTACAGAGGACAACAACATAAGTTATGTTTACTTTTGTTTTCTAGCTGGTTGAGAGATGTCTGAAAGCTCCAGTGACACAGAGTCATCCTGTGGATGGACAGTCATTAGTAATGAGGTGATTAATGTTTTTTTCATTGCTTGGATTGTTACCCATCAGGTTTACCTCTAAGCTGAGTATAAACGCTTTTGGGGAGTTATCCTTTTATGATCCTCTTCTAGGTAAATTGAACAAAGCCTGTCAATAAAACACATACATATTTTGCTCCAAAATCTAAAGAGAAAAAATAAATTATTATTATTATTTTTTGCATAAGGAAAATTTAGCCTATTTTTTGAACCATTATTTATTTTTATTTTTTTTATTGTACTATTATTTTCATTTCCACATTTTCTTATTGATGATACTCATTAGATACTCTTTTGATTTTGGGTTGAAATATGAGCCATGTTTTTTGTAAGTTTCAAATTTTATTTATTTTATATAAATTATACATTTTATACATAATTGAGTGAAACTTAACAGTATTAATGGGTTAGTTCACCCAAAAATGAAAATTCTGTCATTAATTACTTACCCTCATTTCGTTCCACACCTGTAAGACCTTTGTTTATCTTCTGAACAGAAATTAAGATATTTTTGATAAATCCGATGGCTCAGTGAGGCCTGCATCACCAGCAACAACACTCCCTTTTTCAATGCCCATAAAGCTACTAAAAACATATTTAAAACAGTTCATGTGACTAGAGTGGTTCAGCTTTAGTATTATGAAGCGATAAGAATACTTTTTGTGCTCCAAAAATAACAAAATAGCAACTTTATTCCACAATATCTAGTGATGGGTGATTTCAAAACACTGCTTCATGAAGCTTCGAAGCTTTACGAATCATTTGTTTCGAATCAGTGGGCCAGAGCGCCAAAATCCCATGATTTCAGTAAACGAGGCTTCGTTACGTCATAAGTGTTTTGAAACTTCAATAATTCAAGTGACTCTGGCAGTTTGATACGCGCTCCGAATATAGTTCTACATATAATTTCTATATAGTTTTTACAGTTTACAAATTTAAATATATATATGTTTGTATGTATGTATGTATGTATATATAATAAAGTTTTGTAATTTGTGTATATACAGTTGTGGTCAGAATTATTGGCACCCTTGGTAAATATGATCAAAGATGACTATAAAAATAAATCTGCATTGTTTAGAGCAGGGGGGGAATCACATTATGAAATAAATGTTTTTCTTCAAAACACGTTGGCCACAATTATCGGCACCCCTAGAATTTTTTATGAGTAAGATATCTCTGAAGTACATTCCCATTCATATTTACATTTTTTTAGATCATGAACATGAAATTGTCCAGCCATGACTTCCTGTTCCACAGGAGTATAAACATGAGGAAACATAAAGGCCAAATTCCCTTAATCATTCATCACAATGAGTAAAACCAAAGAATATAGTTCTGATGTGCATCAAAAGATTGTTGAGCTTCACAAAATAGAAAGTGGCTGTAAGCAAATAGCTAACGCATTGAAAATCCCCATTTCCACTATCAGGGCAATATTTAAGAAGTTCCAATAAACTAAAGATGTTACAAATCTGCCTGGAAGAGGACATGTGTCTAAATCGTCCTAATGCGCGGTGAGGAGGAAAGTTTGAGTGGCCAAAGACTCTCCAAGGATCACAGCTGGAGAATTGCAGAGATTAGTTGAGTCTTGAGTCTCAGAAAGCCTAAAAAGAAAAAAAGAAAAAAATTATCAATCAGCACCTACATCCCCACAAGTTGTTCGGGAGGGAAAAATCAAGAAAAATTTTTAAAAAATCCTCTGCTCTCATCCAGAAACAATCTCCAGCATATTCAGTTGTCAGACAAGACTGGAACTTAAAACGGGACCAGATGGGTTTGGTGCACACATGGATAAATGTACCCCATGCCCACAGTTAAATATACTTACTGCTGGATCTTTAATGTTGTGAACCTATTTTTCTGTTGGAGGTCCTGGACATCTTGTTCAGATACATGGTATCATGGATTCTATCAAATACCAACAGATAAAAAATCAAAACCTGACCGCTTCTCCTAGAAATCCAATAATTGGCCGTGGTTAGATCTTCCATCAGGACAATGATCCAAAACAAACATCAAAACCAACACAAAAATGTGTCACTGAGCACAAAATGACACACATGGCCATCCCAGTCCCCTGACCTGAACCCTAAAGAAAATGAGTGGAGTGAACTGAAGAGAAGAAGCACCAACATGGAGCTGGGAATCTGAAGGATTTGTAGAGATTCTGCATGAAGGAATGGTCTCTGATCTCTTGTCATCAGGCTTTATAGGTGAAGACTCAGAGCTGTTATCTTGGCAAAAAAGGAGGTTGCAAAAAGTATTGAATAAAAGGGGGCCAATAATTATGGCCAACGTGTTTTGGAGAAAAACATTTATTTCATAATGTGGTTTTCCCCCCACTTTCAATTCTTTTCCTTCAATGAAAGGTTAGATTTTTGCTAATTTAATGAATTAAAGATCAAAAGGATAAACAATGCAGATTTATTTTTACAGTCATCTTTGATCATATTTATCAAAGGTGCCAATAATTCTGACCACAACTGTATATTGTAAATTTTACACCCGCAAGACCTTCATTAATCTTAGGAACACAAATTAAGATATTTTTGTTGACAACTAAACTTGTTGACTAACTGGTTCAGGAAGCTTCGTAGCGTTATAAATCAGCGTGTCGAATCAGTGGTTCGGAGCGCCAAAGTCACGTGATTTCAGCAGTTTGGCGGTTTGAAACCATGATTCGACACGCTGATTCATAATGCTCCGAAGCTTCCTGAAGCAGTATTTTGAAATCGGCCATCACTATATAAGTCGTTATTTTGTTTTTTTTGGCGCACCAAAAATATTCTTGTCGCTTTATAATATTAATATTAAACCACTGTACTCACATGAACTGATTTAAATATGTTTTTAGTACATTAATGGATCTTGAGAGAGGAAATGTCATTGCTGGCTATGCAGACCTCACTGAGCCATCGGATTTCAACAAAAATATATTAATTTGTGTTCCGAAGATTAACGAAGGTTTTACGGGTGTGGAACAGCATGAGGGTGAGTAATAAATGACGTTATTTTAATTTTTGGGTGAACTAACCCTTTAACACACGAGACATTCTCAACCGAGCGACGTATCAATGATTCACCATGGAAACAGACGCTAAGAAAAAGCGCGCCATTCTACTTTCTTCTTTTTTTGTTTAATGGCGATTTACATAACCTACTTAGTGCACATCACCACCTACTGGGTGGTTGTGCAATAATTTTTTAACTATTTTCTATTTAAATATATATTACAAAGTAATTTATTCCTGTGATGGCAAAGCTGAATTTTCAGCATCATTACTCCAGTCTTCAGTGTCACATGATCCTTCAGAAATCATTCTAATATGCTGATTTGCTGCTCAAGAAACATTTCTTATGTTGAAAACAGTTGTATACTTTTTTTTTTCAGGATTCCTTGATGGATAGAAAGTTCAAAAGAACAGCATTTATCTGAAATACAAAGCTTTTGTAACATTATACACTACCGTTGAAAAGTTTGGGGTCAGTAAGAATTTTTATTTTTATTTTTTTGAAAAGAAATTAAAGAAATTAATACTTTTATTCAGCAAGGATGCATTAAATCGATCAAAAGATTTCATTTATAATGTTAGACATGTAAAGACATTTATAATGTTACAAAAGATTATATTTCAGATAAATGCTGTTCTTTTGAACTTTCTATTCATCAAAGAATCCTGAAAAAAATATATATTGTACACAAATATTTTGTACAATTGTACACAATAAATGTTTCTTGAGCAGCAAATCAGCATATTAGAATGATTTCTTAAGGATTGTGACACTGAAGACTGGAATAATGATGCTGAAAATTCAGCTTTGCCAACACAACACATTTTAAAATATTTTAAAACAGAAAACAGTTATTTTAAATTGTAATAATATTTCACAATATTACTGTTTTTACTGTATTTTTAATTAAATAAATGCAGCCTTGGTGAGCAAATGAAACTTCTTTTAAAATCATTAAAAATCTTACAGATCCCAAACTTTTGAGTAGTGTATATATATATATATATATATATATATATATATATACATAGTATATATAACTGTAACTATAGAACAAATTTAGTTACATTAATATAACTATATTAATTATATAATACACATCTGAATACCTCTTAAGCAAACTAACTTAGCAAACAAACAAGTTGCTATGGCCACTTACATACTCTGAAAGTTACCTCCGTTTTTGGAACCGAAAGTTCAGGTTATCCGCTTACTTACTCTTAAACATACCCAGGTATGTCACATAACCTGCTTTCTGGAATACCCCCCTGCTGTTTTTTAATTTCCCCTTTTAGAAGCAATACAATACAGCTGCTTTTTATTTTGTTTATTTAGCAACATAGTGATAGTGATAACCTTGGTGTGTGTGTGTGTGTTACAGGGTTCGGACATTGAGACACTGGGGCCGGATAACGCTGGAGAGTGTGAGGATAGAGCAGTTAGCCGTGCTCTGGACACACCTGACGGTGAGGATGTCACCCTTTATGTCATTCAAAATGATTAAACAGAAAACTATTTATTATGGATGCCCCGATCAAGTTTTTTGTGCCTCGCTCCGATCCAAGTCACTGAATGTTGAGTATCTGCTGATACCGAGTCCCGATCTGATACTTGAATTTTCCTAATCGTTGGAAGCAAAAATCGAATCAATTAAGATTAATCACACAGCCCCACTCGCACGTCAGGAACGCACATTTGATCTTCTTCTTTTCCTCTTAATGGTGAATTTAATGTTTCTATTTGATTACTGCTCATTGTAGAATTTAGTATTATTGGCTGGTATTATTGGCTGTGAGTCAGCACACATGAATGTAATGGATGGAATTCCTATTAACACACATGCTAAACCAGGAGTGGTGAAACAAGTTTGAAATATTTGAACGTGTTTTCAGACAAGCGGGGTGAGGAGAGTTTGGGAGAGACTTCTCTAGACCTCACACTGAGAGAGGAGACAACAACAGGGGCAGCACCTGCCCGAGAGGTGCGAATTAAATCCAAAAATTACCTCTTGGCATTTTCCAGTAAGCCAGCTTAAAGAAGGCGCATTTATGTTTTCTTGCAGGCGGGAGATGATGTGGGTGGAGAAGAACATGTGATTCTTTGCTCCTCCAGTGAGAACTCTGACATCATAACCCTGCCAGACTCTTGTGAGGCGGAGATCGATGCATGGGAGGAGCCTGTTGCCAAGGAGGCAAAGGAAGCAAGAAATGAAAAGTTTTATCTCGGAAGCTCATCGAGCAGCCAGTATACTTTTAGAGAGTCAGAGACAAGTGAGTGGAAACTGTTGCCTTCAGTTCATGTTGGAATGCTTGTGTTTACATGCATATGAATGCCACTGCAATGCCATAATTAGCAGTGGAATTATTAGGGCTGGGATGATACATCGATTCTCAATCGATACAATGAATCTGGATCGATCCTGATATTTTCTCTCTCTAATCGATTCTGAGCTTAGTTTTTAACAGCAGATAGCGCTCTAAGCTAGTTTTTAACCGCACACTCTTAAACGTTCACGAAGAAGACTGCTGGACAGTGCTCAGTGCGTTCGGCTGAGTCATGTAAGTGGTTAAATATACTTGCACCTTGGCTCAGAATGCTTTTATGATTCGAGATTTGTACCTTTTCGGACTTTATGAATGATTATTTTAGGTTTAAGTGGTGTGTGTAAAGGAACTGGAAGCAGGCAGTGTATGAGTGTTTCTAAAGCATGTATAGTAATGCCATCTGCTGTTTAAAAACTAAGCTCAGAATCGATTCGAGAGAGAATCGCAATACATCAGAAAATATCAGAATCGCTCTAGATTCTTCGTATCGCGAATCGAGATTCAATGTATTGTCCCAGCCCTAGGAATTATTATTTTTCTTCACGAGTTAAAGAAAATCATGGTGGAAATTAATTGGTATTGATTAGGGGGCGCCAATCAGGATTTTTGGAGCCGATCACTGATTACTAATCACTAAAAGCAGTATCACCTGATACGATCACCGACACCTAAATAAATAATACTACATGATAAATAGAAGGCTTCAAATAAACCCATGGGTGTTATTTATATGTTTAGCATTAAAATTAAGCGATAATAACAATATATCATGAATTGACAACTCTTTATTTTTTGGCAAGCAACATGTGCAACATTCCATTCCCTCTCTTAGAAGTGATTAGTAACAGCTTAGAGCCTAACAAATATAGATTTAAAAGCATTTAGAAATGTAAACTCTCTAAGTTCATGAGGTAGACTATTCCAAAGCCACGGACCTGCAACAGCAAAGGTCCCCTTTTAACTTTAAATGAGTTCAAGGGACAGAAAGCAATGACTTATTATTTGATCTTAAAGACCTAGGTGCTTGATGAGGAGCAGTAAGCTCAGACACATAAGCAGGAGCCACCCCATGCACTGTGTTAAAAACATACAGCAGAATTTTATGTTATTCTGAAGTCCACTGGTAGCCACCTGAGAGAAGCCAAAATAAGAGAAATAAGATGACGTTTCCAAGCACCCACCAGCAGCCAAGCCGCCACATTCTGATCTAATTGCAAACGTGATATAGTGGTCTGACAGGACCCCACATACAAAACATTTCAATAGTCAAGGCGAGACAGAACGAAGGCAATAACCTTTTCTAAATCTTTTCTCGACAGAAAAGGCTTTAATCGAGCAATAGACCTAATCTGAAAGAAGCGACTTTTTGTCTTTTGTTGTTTGATTTACATTACAGACACAGACAGAAGCAAGTATATTAAGCTGCTCTCACTTAAAGACAGAATGCACGGATCCAGTCTACTGTTACACATATGATTTATTTCCCAACTGTTTTTGTTCACTTAAAGGGATAGTTCACCAAAATTTCTGTCATCATTTACTCACCCGTAAGTTGTTCCAAACCTGTATGAATGTCTTTCTTCTGCTGAACATGAAAGAAGATATTTGTTTGGACTTTTTGAGGGTGAGCAAATGATGACAGAATTTTCATTTTTGGGTGAACTATCCCTTTAATACATAACCAACTGTGTTTACACGAATACTCATGAAACCGGGCATTTTCACATATTTTTGTGTATATTTAACCATTTAGGCGTGAATTTGATGCTCAAAGTTCACTTTGCTGTGAAAGTTCACACACTGTGTGTTCCACTCCTCTCGTAACGTGCACATAGAAAGCCGCATGGAATATCTCTTTCGAGTCTTAAAGTTAATGCAGTTTTAATAACTTTTTATTATTGAGCACGTCCTGCAGTTTAGCAACAGCAGACTGCATTTTATGACAATCACTGATTTAGCTGATTTGGACGTTAGGTTTGGACTTTTAGGGAGGAGCGAAAGCGCACTGCTATGAAGGAAAGAAATGCACGGACAGCCCTAGTTTCTTACTGACACTGCTGTAGAGTTGCTGTCATTGCAGTGTTTTTCATTACAGTGTTCTTTTTATACGCAAGCCGCTTATGATCTGGTGTTTTCAGTGTCTCAGAGCAATAATTTATTATTATTATTATTATTATTATTATTGATATATAATCAGAAATATTTTGGCCAAATTGTTAAAAAAATAATTTCAGTCGCAATTTTAATCAGAAAAATGCACCTCCCCCCCAAATGGTTCAGCCCTACTCAGCCATTTAATGAGACTTGTGTGACAAAACTATACTTCCTTCCATTCTCTTTGGCAGTGCGAGAAAAATATCAAATATGCATCAGTTACACACCTAATGTACATAATTTCCTCCTAATTTTGTTGCACTAAGCATCCTGTATTTGTCAATAAGTGAAAAAGAGAGAAAGTTGCATTGTAATTACGATTTGTGAAGTGTCCGAAGTGTCTTTTAACATCTGTCACCCATCTTGTCACTTGCCATTAGCCTGAAAAAGCTGGGTGAATTCCCAAGCTATTTGGGAATTGTGTTGGGAATTTTTTTTAGAATTTCCTAGAATCATTCCCTGGAATTCCCAGTGAGTAGATCTTCCCATTGTGTCCATGGTATTTATTTTATGGATGCATCTTACAAAGAAATGTTCAGGTCATATTTCACAACCAGAAATTATATATTGCAATACATAAATGTAAATGTTAAAATTTTTGCAAAAAGAAATTTCTACGTATAATTCTTAATAATAAAAATGATGTAATGCTTAATTTCTTAATAATATAATTATAATATAAATATAATTCTTAATTTTAATGAAAATAATGTCACAATGCAACATTTTGTAATGATCCTAAAATAGACCACCCACCCCCCCCTTTTTTTTTTTTTTTTTGCGAAATAGAAAATTATTTTTCGGTCATATATGACACACACATTTTTTTAAACAGTTTTCATGACATTCGCCGTTGTTGAAATGTTCCTCTCTCTCTCCCGAGTGGCAGCAGACTGGTGTTGGAGTAGATGGGGATTTTCCAGGACACTGTGGGAATATGGCAGCCAGCTCCACAGCTCTCTTTCTCTCTCAGGTGCTCTGCCATGGGAGTGTGAGCGTGTTGTGATCAGCATGCTGATAAAGCTCTGAGGACAGCAAGTGTGTTTGTGAGTGAGTTAAGTGATGTGGCAAAAATATGTTCAGCCACATTAACCTGGCTGATGAAACGCCCAGCCAATAGCTGCGAGAAGAGATAACACGTGTAAAGTTTGTGGAAAAAGCCACTGTAATGTGTTTGTTTGACCTACATTGCAGTGTGCTGTCATGTGTCCTAATTCCATTTCTTGAGTTGACTTGACTATGAGCTAATTAGTTGTGTCAGTATTTGTGCTACAGACATAAATTATTCCTCAAATCGTGCATTGTTGTGGAAAGATGTTGTTAATATTCATTAGTGTTTATAGAATCTTGGTTCCTTCTTCCTTCTATATGAAGCATTTCTCTTAATATTGATGGAGTAACAGTTTAAGCATAACAAAAAATACAAAGGAGACATTCACAAAAGCTTTAGGCCTGCAGCTGTACTGCAGTCATGTGCTGGTTTAGTCGATTAGCTCGTTACTGTGGCGTAAACAGGTCCGTTTTCCTGTGCTGCATCATTGCATGTGAGATGTGTTGTGCAAGCATGTGTTTGCTGTGTGTGTGCAGAAATGAGCTACAGGATTCACTGTTCTGCACTTTGCATTAAATTCATACAAATTGCATTGGCATTTGTCAGAAAGCGTGTGTGTGTTGGAGCACAAGTCATGTGCTGGTTTGGTCGATTAGCTTGGTACTGTTGCGTAAACAGGTCCGTTTTCCTGTGCTGCATCATGGCATGTGAGATGTGTTGTGCAAGCATGTGTTTGCTGTGTGTGTGCAGAAATGAGCTACAGGATTCACTGTTCTGCACTTTGCATTAAATTCATACAAATCGCATTGGCATTTGTCAGATGTGTGTTGGTCAGGTTTTGTTATTTGGTCCCTAAACAGTAGGTAAAACCGCACATAACCTACATTACATGTCCTTTAGTGAGTCATTATAATGAATTTGGCTTCATAAAAGGACTAAAAGTCTCAAAATTAAAGCCTGAGATGGCACAATGTCTATAGTCCGTTTACTGACCGTCAATTTTTATGTTTGAAAGGTATTCAGAGTTTTTGTATACATATCTACTACTTTATGAGTGTTTTCAGTACATCCAGTTCTGGACCAAACCTGTCTGTCCGTCCGCCCGCCCGTCCATCCATCCATCCATCCATCCATCCATCCATCCTCTGTCTATTAGGGCTGCACGATTCTGGATTAATTGAGTCACATTTTTTTTTTCTCTCTCTCAACAGACAGCTAAACAGAACAGCATGTAATTTACTATGACAAATGTTAATTGCTGCAGTCTTTAAAATATGTAATGAATCTGAATGGTTAAAAAAAATCGGTTTGAATGAATGATTCAATGACTCACTTATAAATACTAGTTTCATCACTGGATGAATCAGCGTTTTTTGAATGAATCTCTTGAATGAATGATTCAATGACAAATACATTTTTTAACAGTCATGATGTAATCGATACAGTTGTTATTTGAAGCTCCACATGTTACTTTCAAAAGGTGATTTACTCTATTTTGAACGCTTCCGTAGACATCAGCGTTTATATCCGAACTATAAACTTTTATCCCAGTTCTTCTGTGATAATATGAATATTTGTAACACAGAATAACGATACTGTGTGGTTGAAAAGACTGAAGCTCTTTCATGCATGACAGCTGCTCTCTCTGGGTCAGTGGCAGCACAGGTTTGAAAGTTCCGGAGTGATTTTGTCAAATGTTTAATAGACACAGGTGAATTGTTGTCATTTAGGAATGAGATTGCGATCTTTTAACGATTGTCCTGCAGCTCATCTATCTATCTATCTATCTATCTATCTATCTATCCATCCTTTCTGTCTGTCTGTCTGTCTCTGTCTGGCTAGTTTTATTTATTGCTATTTTATGTTTTCTATCTTTTAAATGTATTGCTATTTTTATGTATTGCTACTTTTGTTTATTTATTTTCTTTATTCATTCATTCCATTATGGCCAGTACCGCCGCTCCCTATACGCAGGGAGTCTAAAAATATAACTAAACTAATATTTTGTAGGTAATATAGTAATATTAACTTATGTTTATTAATGTAAACAGAAACATAGATATTAAAAAGAATTATGGAGAACGCAGTAACTTAAGAACACGCAACACGCCATTCCTGCTTCACCCCACCCCCACCTCATACTGACAACAGCACTCTGGCACTGAGAAGCGAAAAAGAAAAGAAAACAAGATTATTCACGTGCATCATTTTTAGGAATGTTCAGAAACATGTGGAACTTTATATTTTTGACTATTGTAGTTAATGGGTGAGATTAATTAAACGTGTTTAACAACGTTAAGGATTTGACAACCACCAACGCATCTGCCTGATTTGATACTAATGCATTTTTTTCATAGCTATAATTTCATTATTTTAATGTGCTATGCATTGGATTTTGAACCATGGTAAAGATATTTGTAGCCAGATTTCACGATTCCTCAAATAATTTTGAGTGCTCGATTTCGCAAAAATATTAACTAAAAAGTAAAATCATAATTAGACCATTTTCGAAGGCTTCATGATATATTAAACAATTTAAAAGATGATAAATATAGCATAACATAGTGCTATCATGTATAAACCTACGCTAAGACAGGAGAATACTTGTTTCTAAATGTTCACCGTGGTTTCAAAATAAAAGTTTAAACCCTCGCTCAGACTCTGCATGTTTTGATAACATGTTCTTGTTGAAGAAATTACAGTGACTGCAGCATTTATGTCATAAAGGTGTAGCCAAATATTAAAGATTAAGTAGGCATTTGAATTAAATGTTTTTGGCCAATATTAAAAAAGGATTTGATCATGCTGTAACAGCAATAGCAAGAAGTGTAACAGCAACAATCACCTAGACGCTGGCACCCTCTGCTGGCATTTGATATAATACATAATGTACATAAGTTGATTGTTTACATTATGTATTTTGACAGTGTTGTTTAAAAAAACATAAAATAACTTGCTTTTGTTACTTTCATTGAAACATTTATTACTCCCTCATTGTTATTATATAGGCTATGTATTTTAAGTCATTTTAAAGACTGTTGTTCACTTAGGCCTATTTTTATAACCACAAAAAAAAAAAAAAAAAAGGGTAATGCGGGGGCTGGGGGGCTGGGGGGCTTCTGCTTAGGGCACCTAAATGGCCAGAAGCGGCCCTGATTATGGCACACCACTCAGTGGTAATTACAATTGCCTTAATTTAAGAACAGTAGATATTAATTCCTTAGGGTTGTGTGTTTTTATCCGTCAGCTTTCCCAGTGGATCAGCCTGTGCAGCGAGACGGTGGTAATAGCAGCAGTGAGGATGAGGACGATGAGATGAAGGCCAGCCCTGTGGTGAGGAGACGCAAAGCGAGGAGGAGCACTACCGGCTCAGAGCCTGGAGACCCCCAGGAGCCCCACAGGAGACAGGAGGAGGTGCTTATCACAACAACAATTCATCACTCCATAATGCTGTATAATACTTAATGATAATTCATAAAGTACTTGTTTTATTTTTTAAATACAACAAATACTTTTTAGTTAGCTGGAAATGTAGCTGGAAATTATGCATCTATAATGTCATTTTTGAAATATGGTCAGATACATTTTTTTGTGAGCTGCATCCATAAACTACATGACAGATATAAATTTTAAACATGCTTTTGCTGGAAAACAATGAAGCACTACTGATGTGTTTGCAACCAACCTATTCTAACTAGGGGTGTAACGGTTTAAATTACTCAGGATTTGGTTTGTATCACGGTTTTAGGGTCACGTGGGTACGGTTTTGGTATGGGTTGTGGTATGGTTTAGTATGTTCTATGTTTAGGAACAAAAAGGACAAATTAAAAAAAAAAAAAAAAAAAAAAAATTATTCATTGAGTAAACACCTAACACTGGTCACAACAAACTTCCTTAAAAAAATAAGCAGTTTTTCATCCCTTCAAACAGGGTATTGTTTTGCAAGTTTAGCAACAAGAGGATACTTTCTCTCATGCAACTTCCACCATGCAAGTGGATCTGGATCTGTATCAATGCAGTTTTCTGCTTTGTATGTAGGCCTAATAGTCGGCTATACATTAGTCGACAAGAAGAGGCTTAGTTGACCAAAATTTTATTAGTCGGTTAGTCACAGAAAAAAAAACTCCACAGAAAATGATGAAGTCACACAGTCCATGAGGGAGAGATCATTAAAGGCGCCTCACTTGCATTTTTTCTTAATAACAGCGGAAACAACTTAAAATACTTCAAACAGGTAAGAGTAATACAAACCCGATTCCAAAAAAGTTGGGACACTGTACAAATTGTGAATAAAAAAGGAATGCAATGATGTGGAAGTTTCAAATTTCAATATTTTATTCAAAATACAACATAGATGACATATCAAATGTTTAAACTGAAAAAATGTATCATTTTAATGGAAAAAATAAGTTGATTTTAAATTTCATGGCATCAACACATCTCAAAAAAGTTGGGACAAGGCCATGTTTACCACTGTGTGGCATCCCCTCTTCTTTTTATAACAGTCTGCAAACGTCTGGGGACTGAGGAGACAAGTTGCTCAAGTTTAGGAATAGGAATGTTGTCGCATTCTTGTCTAATACAGGCTTCTAGTTGCTCAACTGCCTTAGGTCTTCTTTGTCGCATCTTCCTCTTTATGATGTGCCAAATGTTTTCTATGGGTGAAAGATCTGGACTGCAGGCTGGCCATTTCAGTACCCGGATCCTTCTTCTACGCAGCCATGATGTTGTAATTGATGCAGTATGTGGTCTGGCATTGTCATGTTGGAAAATGCAAGGTCTTCCCTGAAAGAGACGACGTCTGGATGGGAGCATATGTTGTTCTAGAACTTGGATATACCTTTCAGCATTGATGGTGCCTTTCCAGATGTGTAAGCTGCCTATGCCACACGCACTCATGCAACCCCATACCATCAGAGATGCAGGCTTCTGAACTGAGCGCTGATAACAACTTGGGTTGTCCTTGTCCTCTTTAGTCCGGATGACATGGCGTCCCAGTTTTCCAAAAAGAACTTCAAATTTTGATTCGTCTGACCACAGAACAGTTTTCCACTTTGCCACAGTCCATTTTAAATGAGCCTTGGCCCAGAGAAAACGCCTGCGCTTCTGGATCATGTTTAGATATGGCTTCTTTTTTGACCTATAGAGTTTTAGCCGGCAACGGCGAATGGCACGGTGGATTGTGTTCACTGACAATGTTTTCTGGAAGTATTCCTGAGCCCATGTTGTGATTTCCATTACAGTAGCATTCCTGTACGTGATGCAGTGCCGTCTAAGGGCCCGAAGATCATGGGCATCCAGTATGGTTTTCCGGCCTTGACCCTTACGCACAGAGATTGTTCCAGATTCTCTGAATCTTTGGATGATATTATGCACTGTAGATGATGATAACTTCAAACTCTTTGCAATTTTTCTTTGAGAAACTCCTTTCTGATATTGCTCCACTATTTTTCGCCGCAGCATTGAGGGAATTGGTGATCCTCTGCCCATCTTGACTTCTGAGAGACACTGCCACTCTGAGAGGCTCTTTTTATACCCAATCATGTTGCCAATTGACCTAATAAGTTGCAAATTGGTCCTCCAGCTGTTCCTTATATGTACATTTAACTTTTCCGGCCTCTTATTGCTACCTGTCCCAACTTTTTTGGAATGTGTAGCTCTCATGAAATCCAAAATGAGCCAATATTTGGCATGACATTTCAAAATGTCTCACTTTCAACATTTAATATGTTATCTATATTCTATTGTGAATAAAATATAAGTTTATGAGATTTGTAAATTATTGCATTCCTTTTTTATTCACAATTTGTACAGTGTCCCAACTTTTTTGGAATCGGGTTTGTATATCATTCAAAACTGTAACTACTTTTATTTTATTTATCTACTTTTATTTGTGTAAACTCACAACAAAACATGCTTTTGTAAAATAAAGAAAACAAACAAGATGCACTTTCTGCTGTCTCAGTGAACTGGAGCGTGTCACAAAAATGAACGGAAACTCAGCATGTAGACTACTTGCCTCACAGACATGAGAAATATATCTATAGGAAGCTTGAAATGTCTGCTTTTAACAAATAGGCTCTTCTCTGATTATGTTATCCATATAAAGCTTTATATGTGTGCGGAATAGGCTATATTATGGCCTAGCTT
Organism: Ctenopharyngodon idella; assembly: GCF_019924925.1. NCBI lineage: Eukaryota > Metazoa > Chordata > Actinopteri > Cypriniformes > Xenocyprididae > Ctenopharyngodon > Ctenopharyngodon idella. The sequence goes on along the minus strand of NC_067237.1, from coordinate 33,404,615 downwards.
CTGCTGCAACAGGCTGACCCTGCAAAAAATATTGAAATAATTAATAATAGAATACATTTTACACAATTAGAATTGTTTAATTGTTATTCTTAACAAACTTTATTAAACTACTTTTTTTAAAGTATATATATTTTTTATATAATACATGCTGTTTAGTGATCTCTCCATCAAGTTGGGGTTTCATGAATTAGTTTGTGAACAGGTATATCTAGCATCTCCGGCTTGACTTTCAAGGCATAAGCTGCTATAGTGATTTTATGGAAAAATGTTGCAACTTTTCTAACCATACTCAGCAGATGGCTTATCTGTTTAAGTGCTACTTCCTTCTTAGCTACAAGGTTAATAATGTGTGCAAAACATACAATTTGTGGTCTTAGTCCAGCTGCTTCTTTGATGGCATTCACCATGTCCTGTGGATTATATGTGGTGACTAGAATGGTGATGTTAGGTCTCTCTAACTTCCACTGTGTCACTGCACTCATCAGTGCATCAACCAAATGACCAGTGTGGCTTTAGAACCAGGTGGAGGCTCTATTGGCGGCTTGTCTGTTTTGCTTGCCCTGCTGAACTGCAGTACCCCAATACGTGGGGATCTGTGACGTCAGCAACAGATTTACATACTAACAGTTGATTGGTCAGATACTCTCACATGAAACACACAGAGCATATCCATTGGATCCATACATTAGCGGAGCTCTGTCTGTTTTATGCGTTGTTGTTTTCTTGACCAAACCATATGATAGATGCATCGACAGATTTGAGACTAACCGTGGTGCAAATGCATGCCGAACCGTGGGAGGAGAATGGTATGGTTCGATTTATAGTTATTTATTTATTTATTTATTTATTTATTTATTTATTTATTTTACACCAAGAAACATTACACCCCTAATTCTTACTGATGCAACCTAGATTTTCTTTGAACATTGTTGCATTTTCCACAAAACCTCATCTCAACCAGCTCACAAATACCAGCTATTTAAAAAAAAAAAAAAAAAGCGCATACCATGTTCTGAAATTATGCATGTTTGATTCTACATCAGGTTGTTGAGGAGATACAAGCCCATCCAGATGCCCGTGCTGCTCCGCAAGATCAAGGTCATGTCAGTGGCACTCTGAACAAATGCATCCTGTTAGCGTTGCTCATCGCTATCAGCATGGGCTTCGGGCACTTCTACGGTGAGCAGGGTCCTGATGTCTTATTCACATGCTCGGCTTATTAAAGGGATAGTTTACCCAAAAATGTGATTTACTCATCCTCAAGCCATCCTAGGTGTATATGACTATCTTCTTTCAGATGAACACAATCGGAGATATATTTAAAAATATCCTTAGTCCTCAGAGGTTTATAATGGTTGTGAATGGTACCCTAAATTCTGATAACAAAAAAAATGCATCCATCCATAAAAAAATGAATCCATATGACTCCAGGGGGATAATAAAGGCCTTCTGAAGCGAATCGATGTGTGTGTAAGGCAAGTATCCTTATTTAAAACTTGATAAAGTAAAATAACGAGCTTCCAGGATGGCCATGCGCAGGGGTGCCATGAAGAGTTTTAAGGGGGGTATGCAAGACATAATTTTGGACATAATGAATGTTTTTTTTTTAATTAGAAATTGAAATAATTTATTAGTTAACATTTATATTATTTCAAGAAACATCCCCCATCCACCCCCGAAACAAGATTTATTTTAACCCTGTGACATGTACGTTGACACTGGTGTGATTAGAATGTTTAGATCAGTGGTTCCCAACCTTTTTTACGCCAAGGCCCACCTCCTCTCTGAATCAATAGGGCACGGCCCACCTCCCCCACCCCCCCCCCCACCCCTTTTTTTTTTTACTTCACAAAAACATTTGTACTTTAGTATTATTACTTTTCAACCCCATGTTATTATTTCTTTAAAGAAGAAACTCAAGATAGATGTAAACCTTCAGTGTTCTGTTTTGCAAACATACTTTGGCATTCTTTACAACTTAAAAGCAGTGTTGGGCACATTACTTTAAAAAGTAATTAGTTATAGTTACTAGTTACTTCTCACAAATAGTAACTGAGTTAGTAACTGAGTTACATCATTATAAAAGTAACTAATTACCAGGGAAAGTAACTATTGCTTTACTTTAAAAAAAAAAATTCAAATATGTAAAATAACTTGGATGCCCCCTATATTAAATATAAGTCTACAAATAAATTATGCTTGATCCGACTCCTGACTCATGATCCGCTCTTGCTCACGACATGAAATTTCTCTGTACTGTACTACGTGTTGTTAGCCATTAAAGAAAACATAGTTTCATATTTATGTTTAAATAGGCCTATGTTGTTTTAAATTCATCTATTTGATTATGAAAAGTGAACAGCATGAGTAAGATAGGATACATCATAAGATGCGCAAAATATCAGGAGACATGGAGTGGGTCAGACATGATTTTGACCATTTCATTAAGTTTTGTTTTGTAAAAAGCCTTTCTTTAAAGTGAATTTCGTTTTGTAAAAATTGTATCTTAATTTTAATCAATGTTTAATCAACCAATTGCCTGGATTTAATAAATAAGAAGTAAATATAGCAGACAATATAATCATGACATGGAGGCGCGGGCACGATCTCTTTCACGTGAACTGGAGTGCGTCTTATAGGCTAAATGACCCGAAACTCAGCGTATGGGCTGCTTGCCTCACAGACATGAGAAAAATATCTATAGAAAACTTGAAAAATCAAAACGAAAAGAAATAGGCTACTCTGATTATGTAATCCGAATGAAATGTGCATTCTCTCTCCAGGCGGAGATGATGAGAGTCAGCAATGTCAACTTCATCTTTCAGCCGACACTGATTCAGAAAACATTACTTTATTAATAAACAATTAAAGTGTCTCCTTGCTGTTTTTGTCACATTCATAATCATTACTTTTGTCGGTTCTTTATGGCAAGCTTTACGCTTGAGTGCTATAGCCTACGTAAACGCTCATTATTATGGTTTATTCTCTCCAGTATTTAAGAAATTAAATTAATATAAATGTGATTAGTCAACTAATGGCTTAAATGAACAACTACTAGTCGACTAGAAAAAAAACTTATTTCACATATTTTCGATCCAGCATGTCACAAAGGGTATTCTGGTTTAAGCTCGCGCTCCGCTCGCATGCTCTGACACACACACAAACACACACACACAGCGTCGTACATCATTATCAGTTTAAAATTATATTTGTGTATGACTAACCTGTATTATTTCTTTACAACAAAACGCTTTGCAGGTCTATCATCTCTAGTCAGACACTAATCATCATCAGTTAGCCTGTGTCCCACCCCAACACACACACCAGAGAAAAAACGTTGCAGGTCCTATGGCTTAGAGAGAGCCTATTCGGATGAAAACCGCTTCAGTGACCTCAATTAGAGTAACGCGGCATTTTTTTGTCAGTAACGGTAACGCCGTTGTAACGGGGGAAAAAAGTAATTTGTTTGATTACTCGTTACTGAAAAAAGTAACGCCATTATTCCCATCACTGCTTAAAAGTACTTACTCTGCTCAGTAATACAGTAACTTAAATAAGCAGAAGTCAACCTGCCATACCAAATAAGACCACAGGGAGATACCAAAGGACTGAATTTAAAAACTATGCGGATCCATTCAAAATTATTGACATATAACACCACTGATCCTCTCAAACTTCTCCAAAACACGCTTGTTCGGCGAGCATCCGTTATAAAGCACTCACAGTACATTAATTTTGACAATTACGCGAATATATTGAACTGTGTTCATGCAGAAATACGTCAATAATTGCGGACTCGCGCATGCCTATATGACTCCTGTATGTCACTGTAATCGTCTTTACCTTCATTACAATCGTCATCCATCAAAACCTTTTTAGCGACACAGGTTTTCTTTTTCTAACTGAGAGAGTTTGCATTTTGAGCCACCGTTCAGTCTGTATTTCACAGCAGCATGATGAGAAACGGCCTGGGCTGATCCGAAACAATTACAGAATATGTATGAGAGAGGTGGTGCTTTGTTTTAAATGTATTTTTTAATTAATTTAATTGAATTTATTAAATGTAACATATTAATAATTAAATTAATTAATTATATTAATATATTTAAATTAATTTTAATTTATTTCGCAGCCCACCTGGAGGATCACTGAGGCCCCCTAATGGGCTGCAGCCCACAGGTTGGGAACCACTGGTTTAGATCATTCGTTTTGATAATTCAAACATGCTTTCGTGCTTTGGCTGGCGCTGAGAAATGGACATAGTTTCACAACTATTCAGTGTTTTCAATCACATAATGTTTATTTGAGGTTTCAGACATTTAAATACACATTAAAATGAAGTACTGTAAAAAAAAAAAAAAAAAAAAAAAAGACATTTATAGTTTTTTAAATTCAAATTCCATACACTGATGCCTTTGGAAGCTGTGTTCCGGGCTTAACACGTTGTGCGCTGTATTTTGAAGTGACGAGAGAGCGTGCTCACGTTCACTTCTTACTTTCTATAATTCACAGATTTAAATTGTATTTTACTACAATATTATTAGTTAACGTGTTAGTTACTGTTTATATAAGCAAGAAAAGCTTCATTTATATAGCACCTTTTAAAGCAGTCTTTACAAAGTTCTTTACAGGAGACATATGCTGTATACATTAATAATTGTTCACGTACGTGCATATGAAAGTGTGGCAGTACGGTGATGATATCAGATGGTAACCTTGTAGAGATGAAACAGTTACCAGTTTGATGACGAACCATGATAAAATTCTCAGTGGTTAGTATTACCATTTCATATTTTAATTATCATTAAAAACTTATTTGATTACCACAATTTGAAAGACTAATGGTAAATACTGTCCAGCTTTAAAAAAAAGTTAGTAGCAGTCTCACACAGGTGCAGCAAGCATCGTAGGTTTTGTTTTGTGTGAAAACATGAACGCAGTGAGGTTTTACAGCAGGTATGGGCAAACTGAGTCCTGATGGGGTCCATGGCTCTACCATTGGAGAAAGCGTAACAGCCAACTTGGATCATGTGTGCCTTGATAACCAATCACATTACTGCCTTGACGTCATTGAATTTTGTTCAGAGTTGTGCAACAGTCAATCACTATTTGCGGATACCATAGAAATGAATGAGAAGTGCCATAAACTGAATCCTACCTGTCGTGCAATTGTCTGTGACTTTCCTTATAAAAAAAAAAAAAAATTTGGTTTAAAGTAAAAAAAATAGATCGATCCAAAATGAATACTTAAGAGCAAACAAGTTAGGTTAGATGAGAGCCTGTCGATTCATTAAATGATAAGCCGTTTTCCCACAAAAATAGTCTATTCAGCATAGTGAAGCCTCTCCTCCATTGACATCCATTAAAAAACAGCCTCTGGTCTCCTTCCCTGTGTACCACAGCGTTTACTCTATTTTTTGCTAACCTTGTAGGCTTTCCTTGAAGCAGCTTTGTTAGAAGGCTACAGGCAGGTGAGTTTGATCAGGGTTGGAGCTAAACTCTGCAGGACAGTGGCCCTCCAGGACCGAGTTATCAATGCAGTTTGCACATGATTTATATTATACAGATTTCCCTGAAAACTTTATCGTAAAAAAGCAGCATGTCCTGATTGTAATTTTTCCTACTGAACCTGAACCCTGGTTGTGGGAATGAGGTTGTGTCCAGTTAAATTTTACTGATATGCAAATAGACAGTATTAATAACAGATTGTGTGTGTGTTCCAGGCACAGTGCAGATTCAGGAGAGGCAGAGAATTGTGGAAAAGAGCCGCGTGTACGAGCTGGAAGCGCCGTGTAAGAGAGAACTTGACATTGTAAGTAAAGTCTGTCTGTCACAGTCTGCTCACTAAACATGAGAAAGACTGCAGATCTGAAATCTCAGTTACTTAGATTCAAAGACTCGTCTTATCCTAGAGAGTATGGAAGTAAAATGACAAATGTAGTGGTTCAAATTTGGCAGAATATTTAACATTGCACATCTGGGAACTGCAGGAATAGCAGTAGAGTACCAAAGCATAATCTCCGTCTGCCGTTAGTCACCTAACCAGTACGTGGTGCAAGTGGGTGATGTGAAAGACCAAAGCAACAGGTAGAGTCATTCATTCATTCTCAAAACCGATTTACTGAAATGGAGCAAGCGGTAAGTATATGGTATGATTTTCAGGGCCAGTATATTGTCTGAAGTGCACGGCGCAAGTGCACTTAGGGCATGTCCGAATCCACTTTTGCTAGTTTAACGACAGAAATAAACAGTCGGTGCACCAGGTGCGTGGACCAAAAGGGTTGTACCTAGGCTGAATTCCAAATGGCACACTTCTATGCATTTTCGGTCTTGTGGACTTACAATGGCTACCGCCTGCGCGTGTCCGTTACGTCCATAAGACCGTAGGGTGTCCCATTCATCATTTTAGGTTTCAGAAGGGTGCTCACGAGCGCCCCCTTTGCGGTCGCTATGCGCCCTTGATGCACACTTCAGCTGAGCCCACAAGTCTGCGAGCTATGCAGAGGACTTTACCCGGCACTCAAAGCGGCATCATGTCACGAAAGTGCGGACTCAGAGGAAGACCGCGAGTGTTTAGGGTGCCATTTGGGATTCAGCCCTAGTCTCTTAATGAGTCATGGGTGTGTTTTAGGCGTAACGTGCAATAAACCAGAGCCTCAGCTCGCATTCTCTTTAAAAGCCATTTGCGCTTGCATCATTGCGGATTCATTGTTTACATGGTGGAATTTGCAAGCGGAAAGTCTAAACGTTTCTCCAGAGAATAATCCTTTTATTTTTAATATTTAAAAATGTTTGTGTGCTGCGTTGTTCACCCGCTTATATTACTAAGGCGGCATTGAAATAAAATAAAATAAATAAATAAATACTGCAGCATTGACTTTAGGCCAAGTTTTTGTTGGTCAATGGTGCAGTCGTTTTCATTTGCCTCAAAATAGCAACGCGCCAACAACGCGCCTGAACGCACCTTTCAGACCAACACGCCCATTGGTGAACAGATGCCGCGAATGCATAACAACGTGGTGCTTGACGTGAAAATGATAACTGCATCGGTCTGAAACTAGGAAAAAAAAAACACTTGCATTGCGCCGGATGTATGATAGGGACAAAAGTTTTTGCGGTTACTCTTTTCCCTGTGTACATATAAGCAGTCTCCACCACAAAGGAGATATAGGGTGTTTTCACACCTAGTTCATTTGAGCCCTCCAAACGCTCTCAGAGTGGTTCAGCGTGTATATGTGAACAAACCAAGTGATCTCAGGCCCCCCCTAAAAGGACTCAAAAATGAACGTTCGTTTGTGGTTCGATTTCTTTGTGATATGTAAAAGCATTTCTTTGAGCATTTCCTTGAGCTTTGCGTTTCATTTTGACAAGTGTACCTGCAGGCTTGCCATACCATGCTGTTCCATCTTTTCCATCACTGCTGAAAACAAGGTTAATTCGCGATCATGTTCCGGGGGGAATGCTTCATATACTTTCGATATAATATAAAATATCGCATTCCTTTGCTACACTTAATATAAACTACTAATGATTACTAGCTGCATATGTGACCCTGGACCACAAAACCAGTCATAAGGGTCAATTTTTTTAAATTGAGATTTATACACCATCTGAAAGCTGAATAAATAAGTTGGTTATGATAGGACAATACTTGGCTGAGATACAACTATTTGAAAATGTGGAATCTGAGGCTGCAAAATATTGAGAAAAAAGCCTTTAAAGTTGTCCAAATGAAGTCCTTAGCAATGCGTATTACTTACAAAAATAAGTTTTTGGTATATTTATGGTAGGAAATTTACAAAATATCTTCATGGAACATCATCTTTACTTAATATCCTAATGATTTTTGGCATAACAGAAAAATCAATCATTTTGACCCATACAATGGCTATTGCTACAAATATTCCCATGTGACTTATGACTGGTTTTGTGGTACAGGGTCACATATAATCTTGGATAATGTCAACATTTACTAACTATATTTTTATATAGTTTTTATATAGTTCCATAGTTTTTTTTTTTTTTTTTTTTTTGTATGCATAGAAAAGGTTGTTTTAGCAATATTCAGCCGCTGAATATTTTATTTCAACTTCCATGTTGTCTAATCAGCTATTTACAGAGTCCAACTCTTATTTGAGTTTGTAGATGATTGTCCTAACATAACTGTACCCTACACAAAGTTCCTCTGGGAAAAAAAAACTTTAAACTTTATTTTCTTTTATTAAACATTTAGTATTTTTGTTTTAATTAGAAGATGTTTACATGTTTATTTATCAGGTATGATAAATGTCCCCAAGACTCAAACTCAGACTGAAGCACAACTGAAGCTCTGCCTGTACGAGGCTATCGGCTCCAACAGATAACACATATTTAAAAAAAAAAAAATTATATTAATGTTATATTAATGCATTTAAAACCATAGACATGACAGTCTTGTCAAGTAATTGTAAAAAAATTCTGGTTAAAGCTCTGTCACTTCCAGTTTTGTCCGAATACAGATACAAATAATTTAGAGATTGTTATAGATACAGGCTCCTCTGCACACCCCTAATATAAATGCTGTTAATTCATGATACCTAAAATAATAATCAAAGGCAGTTAATAGAACCTTATTGTGAAGTGTTATTATTTTTTGCTGAGCTACAAAAGATTTACAGCAGACAGGAAGATTATAGTAACTTCTGATCAGTTATCCACTGCTTATTTTTTCTGTATTTTTTGCCTTTCACAATTGGAGAGATGCAGCAGTGTTACTGAATACACAGAAAGCTGGGGTCTGAATTCTTATGAAGTCGTGGTGTGAACAAGAAAGGGTCTGAGATCACTTCAAGGCTGAAGAGGACCAAAAAACACTGGGTTCTCTTTTAAGCCCACTAGATTGTGAACACCAAAAGGACTGATGTCAGTTTTGGCTGGTTCCCTTTCTGGTTCAGTTTAAAGTGAACTGGGTTTGGTTCTTTTAAAACGAACTATATGTGAAAACACCCATAATGTGATTCCCCCCCGATTCTGATGTGCAGAACAAACATATCTAAAAAAGGACCTATATTGCTCTCCGTTGCTTTGAGAGCTTTATATTATAGCTTGTGCTCCACTGTGCTGCAGTACTGTGGTTGCTCTCATACGTCATACTCCAGGATCCCCCCCATTGCTTCATTTCCATTTCTGTAAATCAGTTTTGAGAATGAATGAATGAATGAATGAATGACTTTACCTGTTACTTTGGTCTTTGTCATCACCCGCTTGCACCACCTGCTGGTTAGGTGACTAACGGCAGATGGAGATTTTGCATCTGTACTCTACTGCTATTCTTGCTGTTATGGATTATTGAATTGTTAATAATTAAAAGTGTATGAAATGTTTTCATTTGAAATATAAACAGTTTAAATATACAACATTAAATTTCAATGCATTAAATACAGTGCATTAAATTGCAAGCTCTATGTATGTTAATGTAATACTTTTTTTTTCAATTAGTGCAATTCAACATGTTTTTTTCTTTTGTCTTTACTTCCATAAGAGAGTAAAAGCAGTCAAAACCCTTTAAAAGAAGAAAATAACATTATGGCCTGGTTTCACAGACAGGGCTTAGACTAAGCCAGGATTAGACCTTAGTTCAATTAGGACATTTAAGTAGCTTTTATAAACATACCCTAGAAAAAAACATTACTGGTGTGCATCCTGAGACAAAACAATGGAACTGACATATTTTAAGATACGTTAGGGCTAGTTGCTTTCAGTTAAAACAGCTCAAACATGCATTTTAGTCTGGGTCTAGCCTAAGCCTTGTCTGTGAAACTGGGGGAAAAAGCCACAAGACTTAAGATGACATTCATGGCGTTAAGACATTGCATAGTGATGGGCAAAAGTTATTTACTAGTTTGAATGCAGTTTTCTGATCGATTACACCTGTCTGTGTTCTATGTTTTGTCCTGTTTGTGTCATTGGTGAAATTTGTTTCAGCTTTCATCATCCTGTAGCTTTTCTGCTAATAATTTCCTCTCAGACTCAGCTTTGAATGATGAGATTTGGGTGTATTGTTGTTAGTAGGCTTTAATAGCTTCCCCTCAACTAAAGTGGTGTATATCTTGCATGTAAAGTTCCAAAGACACACTCTTTAAATTCCCTTGCTCTCTATTTAATGTATTTAAATTTTTCCTAATTCTTAAGGATCTTTTCTAAATCAAACTTTTTTTTTTTTTTTTAGACAAGCATTATACAGGATTAAAAAAGCAAAGATGCATTCATTTGATCAAAAGTAACCATAAAGACATTTTAAGTCACAAAAGATTTCTATTTCAAATAAATGCTGTTCTTTTGAACTTTCTATTCATCAAAGAATCCTGAAAAACAAAATGTATCACAGTTTCCACAAAAATATAAAGCAGCACAACTGTTTTTAACATTGATAATAATAATGAATGAAATCAGCATATTTGAATGATTTCTGAAGGATCATGTGACACTGAAGACTGTAGTAATGATGCTGAAAACTTTGTATCACAGGAATAAATTACATTTGAAAATATATTACAATAGAAAACAGTTATTTTAAATGTCATATTAAATGTCATATTTCACAATATACCTATTTTACTGTATTTTTGATCAAATAAATGCAGCCTTGGTGAGCATAAGAGACCTTAAAACATGTTTAAAAAATCTTACCGACCCCAAACTTTTGAACTATAGAGTAGGTTTTAATGGATGTCCATTCTCACGGCCCCGTCTCTATGCATTTAGGAAGTGGTTGAGAGCCTAAAGGAAGATCTAGAAGAAAAGCAAGACATGGTGCTGTCCCTCACGACCGTCATGGATAAGATAACTAAAGAAAACCAGCATCTCAGAGTCAAACAGGAAGAGCTACAGGTAACCTGTCTGCATTTACGGTTCCCTGCAAATTGTTTTTTTTAGGGGAAACTAAAAACTAAGTGTAGCTGCTACAAACTTCACCAATTTTTACTGGTTGTCAGTGTTATTTTAGTATGTGCGTGTGTGTGTGTGTGTATATATATATATATATATATATATATATATGGTAACACTTTAGTTCAAAGTACAGTTCTCACTATTAACTAGTTGCTTATTAGCATGCATATTATCAGGATACAGTTGAGCTCAAAAGTTTACATGCCCCTTGCAAAATCTAGAAAAATGTGAATCATTTCAACAAAATAAGAAGGATCATGAAAATTGCATGTTATTTTTTATTTAGTACTGTCCTGAATAAACTTTCACACAACAGTTGTTTACATAAAATCCACAAGACAAAAAAAATAGCTGAATTTATAAAAATTACCCTGTTCAAAAGTTTACATACCCATGATTCTTAATACTGTGTGGTTACCTGGATAATCCACAACTGTTTTTTTGTTTTGTGATGGTTGTTCATGAGTCCCTTGTTTGTTCTGAGCAGTTAAACTGAGCTCTGTTCTTCAGAAAAATCCTCCAGGTCCTGCAGATTCTTTGGTTTTCCAGCATCTTTTGCATATTTGAACCCTTTTCAGCAGTGACTGTATGATTCTGAGATCCATCTTTTCACACTGAGGACAACTGAGGGACTCAAACACAAGTATTAAACAAGGTTCAAAAATGCATTGATGCTCCAGAAGGAAACACGACGCATTAAGAGTCGGGGATATAAACTTTTTGAATTGGATGAACAGAATAAATTATACTTTTTTTGTCTTCTGGGAAACATGTAAGTATCTTTTGTAGCTTCCAAAGGGCAGAACTAAATGAAAAAATATGTTCTTTAAACAAAATAAAAAAAACTTGCACATCAACTTCTTGTTCAAAAGTTTTCACCCCTGACTCTTAACACATCGTGTTTCCTTCTGGAGCATCAGTGAATGTTTGCAGCTTTTGTAATAGTTTGCTGCTGGAAAGGGTTCAAATATGCAGAAGATGCTGTAAAACTGAAGAATCTGCAGGACCTGGAGATTTTTTCTGAAGAACAGAGCTCGGTTTAACTGCTCAGGACAAACAAGAGACTCATGAACAACCATCACAGAACAAAAAAACAGTCGTGGATCATCCAGGCAATGACACACAGTATTAAGAATCAAGGGTATGTAAACTTTTGAATGGGGTCATTTTTATAAATTCTGCTATTTTTTTGTCTTGTGGACTTTATGTAAACAACTGTTATGTGAAATAGTTTATTAAGGACAGTACTAAATAAAAAATAACATGCTATTTTTATGATCCTTCTTATTTTGTTAAAATGATTAACATTTTTGCAGCTTCTGCAAGGGGCATGTAAACTTTTGAGCTCAACTGTATGTGTTGTTTATTAGTGGTTATAAAGCACATATTAATGCCTTATTCTGCATATATACACTACCGATCAAAATTTTTTGAACGGTAAGATTTTTTAATGTTTTTAAAAGAAGTCTACTGCTCACCAAGGCTTAATTTATTTGATCCAAAATACAGCAAAAACACTAATAGTGTAAAATATTTTTACAATTTAAAATAACTGTTTTCTATTTGAATATATTTTAAAATGCAATTTATTTCTGTGTTGGCAAAACTGAATTTTCAGCATCATTACTCAAGTCTTCAGTGTCACATGATCCTTCAGAAATCATTCTAATATGCCGATTTGCTGCTCAAGAAACATTTATTTATTTATCAATGAAAACAGTTGTGTACAATTTTTTTTTCAGGATCATTTTATGAATAGAAAGTTCAAAAGAACAGCATTTATCTATGTATGTGTGTGTGTATGTATGTACAGTGGGTACGGAAAGTATTCAGACCCCCTTAAATTTTTCACTCTTTGTTATATTGCAGCCATTTGCTAAAATCATTTAAGTTAATTTTTTTTCCTCATTAATGTACACACAGCACCCCATATTGACAGAAAAACACAGAATTGTTGACATTTTTGCAGATTTATTAAAAAAGAAAAACTGAAATATCACATGGTCCTAAGTATTCAGACCCTTTGCTGTGACACTCATATATTTAACTCAGGTGCTGTCCATTTCTTCTGATCATCCTTGAGATGGTTCTACACCTTCATTTGAGTCCAGCTGTGTTTGATTATACTGATTGGACTTGATTAGGAAAGCCACACACCTGTCTATATAAGACCTTACAGCTCACAGTGCATGTCAGAGCAAATGAGAATCATGAGGTCAAAGGAACTGCCTGAAGAGCTCAGAGACAGAATTGTGGCAAGGCACAGATCTGGCCAAGGTTACAAAAAAATTCTGCTGCACTTAAGGTTCCTAAGAGCACAGTGGCCTCCATAATCCTTAAATGGAAGACGTTTGGGATGACCAGAACCCTTCCTAGAGCTGGTCGTCCGGCCAAACTGAGCTATCGGGGGAGAAGAGCCTTGGTGAGAGAGGTAAAGAACAACCCAAAGATCACTGTGGCTGAGCTCCAGAGATGCAGTCGGGAGATGGGAGAAAGTTGTAGAAAGTCAACCATCACTGCAGCCCTCCACCAGTCGGGGCTTTATGGCAGAGTGGCCCGACGGAAGCCTCTCCTCAGTGCAAGACACATGAAAGCCCGCATGGAGTTTGCTAAAGATGGTGAGAAATAAGATTCTCTGGTCTGATGAGACCAAGATAGAACTTTTTGGCCTTAATTCTAAGCGGTATGTGTGGAGAAAACCAGGCACTGCTCATCACCTGTCCAATACAGCCCCAACAGTGAAGCATGGTGGTGGCAGCATCATGCTGTGGGGGTGTTTTTCAGCTGCAGGGACAGGACGACTGGTTGCAATCGAGGGAAAGATGAATGCGGCCAAGTACAGGGATATCCTGGACGAAAACCTTCTCCAGAGTGCTCAGGACCTCAGACTGGGCCGAAGGTTTACCTTCCAACAAGACAATGACCCTAAGCACACAGCTAAAATAACGAAGGAGTGGCTTCACAACAACTCCGTGACTGTTCTTGAATGGCCCAGCCAGAGCCCTGACTTAAACCGAATTGAGCATCTCTGGAGAGACCTAAAAATGGCTGTCCACCAGCGTTTACCATCCAACCTGACAGAACTGGAGAGGATCTGCAAGGAGGAATGGCAGAGGATCCCCAAATCCAGGTGTGAAAAACTTGTTGCATCTTTCCCAAAAAGACTCATGGCTGTATTAGATCAAAAGGGTGCTTCTACTAAATACTGAACAAAGGGTCTGAATACTTAGGACCATGTGATATTTCAGTTTTTCTTTTTTAATAAATCTGCAAAAATGTCAACAATTCTGTGTTTTTCTGTCAATATGGGGTGCTGTGTGTACATTAATGAGGAAAAAAATGAACTTAAATGATTTTAGCAAATGGCTGCAATATAACAAAGAGTGAAAAATTTAAGGGGGTCTGAATACTTTCCGTACCCACTGTATGTGTGTATATATATATATATATATATATATATATATATATGTGTGTGTGTGTGTGTGTTTGTATTTTACATTTTAATTTAAGTTCAATATAGTTTTGTTGTTTTTTATGTCTGTATAGTTTTTATTTATTTCAGTTTTAGTTATTTCAATACATCAAGTTAAACTAAATGAAAGTAATAAAATAATAAAGTGTTGCTTTGGCAACTAGCTGAAATAAAATATTTCGTATATTTTATTTTAAGTAACAAAAATGTTTCTTATGGTTTAGTTTTAGTGAACTATAATAACTCTGCTGGTTGTATAGTTCAAAATGCATACCTACTCATGTGAACTGGCCACATTAACAGTTTGACTTCCTGTTTAAAAACACAGGCCCAAAGACAAGATTTATATGAGCAGCTGACGCAAACCAAGAGTGAGATGGAGTCTCGGCAAAAAGACCTGACCATGGAGAACCAGCACCTTAAAATCACTCTGGAGCGAGAAGAGGCATCTCTTTCAGCCCTGCAGGAGGAACTGAGGTACCTGCGGGGTCAGATTCGAGAGCTGGAGGAGAGAGGAGCCGGGACTGATTCAATCCTGTCTGAGAACCAGCGACTGAAGGGCTACTTGCAGGAGGAGAAACAGAAATTACGCAACTTCATGAGCCAAAGGGAAGCACTGATGGCTGAGGCTCAGGTGTTGCGGAAAGAGCTCGATAAAGAGCGGAAGGCAGCGGACAAGCTGAAGGGGGAACTGGAGGAAATGAGTCGGAAGGAAGAGGATGCTGAGGGCAAGACGGATCCTGAGACCGAAGAACTGCAGGCTCGACTTCAGGAGCTTGAAAACAAGTTGAAGTTTGAGCAGCAGCGCTCTGATCTCTGGGAGAGACTGTACGTGGAGTCGAAGGAGGAGAGAGCCAAGGGCGACAGGGACGTAAAGACCAAGATTCCCAAGGATGGGATGCTGGGAAAGGTGAAGGAAACATTTGATGCTGTGAAGAATTCCACCAAAGAGTTTGTGCAACATCACAAGGAGCAGATCAAGAAGGCCAAAGAGGCAGTTAAGGAAAATCTTCGGAAGTTTTCAGACTCAGTTAGATCCACTTTCAGGCATTTTAAAAACTCAGCCTCGACCGTGTTCAACCATGAAAAGAGATTTCAAGAGAGAAAACCTGAGCGTCAAACATTTCAGCAAGAGCAAGGAAACAAACGTGCTGAAGACTGGCAGCCTCAGAAACCTTCACATCGACATCCTCGCAAATCAACCATGGACTCTTCTTTTCACGCTGATCGCAACACACGCAAACCTGGTAATCAGAAAGACCACAGCACTATGGGTCAGAAAACGCCACTCAAAGGCTGTTCGGGTGTTTTTGACTGTGCGTATCAGGAGTCGATGAGTCTGTTCAATAAGGCAATGGACCCCATTCGTGCGGATGAGTTTAACGAACTTCTGCGCAGTTATTTGCAGAAAGAAGTCAGCCATTTCCACCACTGGAGGGAGCTGGAGAGCTTCATCAAAAATTTCTTCCATAACGGTGTCTTCATCCACGACCAAATGCTGTTTACGGACTTTGTTAGTGGTGTTGAGGATTACCTTGAGGAAATGGATGAATATCACAGTCTCAGTGATGATGTGTTTGAGGATCTGGACGACTACATATACCGGCACATATTTGGAGATACGTACTTAAAATACTTTGGGCCGAGGTAAGCCATTTTGTGGTATTGAAATAATCTTCTTTGTTATTTAACTTTGGAGATACAGCTAGTAGAATTATAATTGAACTAAACTTGAGCCTGCTTGACTTCCATAATTTGCATATTACTTTGCATATAACTTAAATTTTATCCATCAGGAATGGATTCTTTATTAAACGCTGTTTCTATTTTTTTTTTTTTTTTTTTACAACGCGCTCACTACGATAACTATTTAGTAGTTATCAACACTTGATGATCTGAATTGATGTAAAAGAAATTATGTTAAGGTAGTAAAACTACTATAGTTTGGCAAATGTAGGTGTGCAGAGTTTAATCCACAGACCAGTGTTATTTATTTGTTATTACTTTTTAAATACTTTGCATATAAAATTGTATTTATTCATATTTTGAATAGCTTTTATTTTATATTTTCTGTTTTCATTGTAATAAAAAAAAAATAAAAATAATGCTGTCCTCTATGGATACATTTTGTCACTAATATAAGAGCAACATTTAAACTATCAAAACACACAGCTTGTCCATATAGATTTGTATTATAGAAATGCAAAAGCCTGTCTGATAACATGGTGGATAGCAACAGTTGCTAAGGATCAGTAATGTTTATGAGGGGGAGTTTAGCAAAGGGTCAGTGGGTTGGATTGTGAAAAGTGAGCATTTGAAACCAGAATACAGTCAGTGATGGGTCATTTCTTGTCTGTAATCATTTTTAGTACATACATGTTGCATGTCGATAACCATGTTCATCTCTGTTGCTTCTCTGTCTGTAGGTCTGAGAAACAGTAGAGTCTGCATGTTGACACGCATGAGTGAACCACGAATGAGGCTTTGTGGCAAACCCTAAACAATTTCCTGTTTGTAAATTTGCAGTCGACCCTTCAAAGTCCCGGGGTCGAAGGGTAAGGCATGGGGTCATTGCCAGCGGCAACAGAGGAAGCACCAGCAGCCACGTCCTCGCCCTCAGAGAACGAAGAAATGGAGCCAGTCAGAACGTGACCCCAATCGGCAGTTCACAGATGTCAAAATAGAGCTGGGTCCCATGCCCTTCGATCCCAAATATTAATGGAAACATTTCAATTCTTTGTAATGTTGCTCCTTTTTTTTTTTTTGTCTTGGAGGAGGTAAAAGAATGCTTTGGGTTCACCTTTTCTGTGATTTTTTGCACATGTAAATGTTCTAATGCTGGTTGAATAATTCTAGTGTGTTTCTCTTTCTACGTTGATGGCAGTCTCAAAGTTAGAGAATCCAAACTGCATTTTTTAGCAGTTTAGAATTAGTTAAAGGTATATGAAGCAGATTTATCTTCCTTGATTCCCTGAACTTGTGGAAAAAGTATTTTAATATTGAAAATAGTTTTGAATGCATAAGAAGTGGGTAAATTATTTTGATTTGGGTCAGCACTTTGTATTGTAGCATTTTAATTAATTCATGACTGTTTTTCCTTATGTTCCAGTTTGCTTAGGACCAAATAACCTATCAAAATAAATTATATTGAAAAAAATCTCAGATGTTCAATAGGTTTGGAGTAATAATTAAAAACTTTGCTTCATTATAAAAGTAACTTTGAAGTGGTGTGGATTGACTGGTTGTCACGTGGATGCTGTAATGTTACCACTGTTTTATTTGAACATGCTAATCAGTTGAAGATATTATTTGAAATAGTTTCAATCTGCAATTGTTACTGCACTATTTTCCCCTCTTTTTTGAGTGGTTATGGGCTAAGTAACATTCCTTGTTTGGAAACAGCTGTAAGATGCACTAGTCATCTGCTCTAATGTAACTGAACACAAATGCACTTAACTGCTTATGTTGCACTTAAACTGTAGAATAAAAGTCTTTCGATGCTTCATTGATAATTGTCCTCCTGCCTTGACAAATCAAGCTAAAACAGAAATGGATCTTACACTGGAAAAGTGTTTGCGAGTCTGGTGTGAAATCAAAGAAACAATGTAACAAAAATAAAGCAAGTCTTTATATAAGTTTGCAATTGGTTGTACATTTTCAAACAATAAAAATTAATTCATCTTTAGTCCAGATCCTCTGGTGTATATTAATATGTTCTTTCCCAGTCGACCTTCAGGAAAGTGAGTGTGGAAAATTTCAGCTTGTTTGGTAAATCGGTTTTCCTCCAGGAATGCTGCAATTTCCTAAAAGAGAAAGAAACAAAATTAGTCTCAAGAAAATAACTGACATATTTAATTACATTTCTAAAAGCAAGCAGGTCCTGCAGCATTTGTGTTGAATGTGTTTGACTGCATTTCATTGTGTTCTATCTTTTACCTTCTCCAGGGAGTCAAACAGCACTATATGTGAAGGTAACGTTGACTGAGATGGAAAGGACTTTCTGAGCCACTGAAGAGGGTTGGAGAAGAACATAGCTGCTTCATCCACATACTCCTCATTTCCTGTAAGATCAGGTGGACACTCCAGGAAACGCAGTTTAAGGGGACAATGTAGGTGACTGGAAAACATAAGTGGAACCATGATATCACATCATGTTTTTGCTTTAACCCTATAAAGGCTACTGTATTGTATTTGATATACAATTTCCAAGTCCTCTAAATGATCAACATGACTTTTGCTGAAAAAAAAGTTTTTGACAATAATCTTCTCCATGTCTTCTGTCATCTGATTGATAGTTTATACTTTTTTAGCAAGTAAAAGGCCTTTTGTAAAAATAATCGTAAAAATGTCTTCCTTCAGGTCGTGGTTCACGTGTTTTTGCTATGAAATCTTTACTGGTTTTTATAAAGTAAACATAAGAACTTTTATATTGCTGGTAATGTTTCATGTTAAACACTTACTGGACTGAAGCAACTTAGGTTTCCTTTATTATCCATACACATATATGAACATGATTTTTCTTAAAAAAAAAAAAAAAAGGTGTATCAAATATGATCCATCAGGCTTTTGAGAAACATTTATTTGTTCATCCCTCAATCATCATTGTATTGCATTACATTGCATTGCATTATCTTTTAAAACTAAAGAGCTTTGATCATAATTAAACATTTAAATATCATCTTACTAAGACATATCATTGGCAGATATAGAGTGACAACTAATATGTATATGCTATACTATATAATTGCTATACTGTTATAAAGATCTCACTGATTTACATTGCAAATTTCATATTTTTGGCCATAAAATTATCAGCAACTGCACTACTGCATATTTTTGCTCAGTTTGGGCTTCTGAATAAAATTGAGGTGTTTTTTCCATCCATACTCACACTACATCATACTATATGAGTCATAAAAGCTTGATGTATCCAATATGACGCTCAACAAAAAACAAATATGCAAAGTTGTTTGTTTGTTTTGTTTTTTTAAATTTTAGAATTTTTTTCAGGATTTACAGGATTAATGCACCATGGCATTTATAAAGTACTTCCAAGAATACCATTATAAGATGTTTTCTAATGTGTTCAGATTGTAAATATGCAGATGCTCACCTGTACAGTGGTGTGGAGTGACAGGGCATGAGGAACAGCAGCTCAGGTGAGTTCTGAGAGTCACTGATGTCACACAGCCGTTGTATGTCATGCATGACATCCAGAGATCCACGCTGGTGAATTAAACCCGTATATAAGGCAGGAAACAGATTGAGCACCAACAGTGCACCAGCAGCAGTTTTCCTCCATGCTTGTAGCTTCGCTAAAGACATACCTGTCAGTAAGAGCACATGAAGACCTTCAGAACTGTGTCAAATCTATATAGATACTGCTAAATACTCAGGCAGAAATACTCACCGCAAAATATCATACAGAATGGCAACAGTGGATAAATAAACCGGAACTCCTTGTGTGCGAGCAAACTGCAAAAAGCATATTTCATGAGCTAAATAAAGATTTTTAAATTTTCTGAAGCAAATCCATGCAGAAGTTGCTGATACAATGCTATGGCAACTTGGCCTGATTCTGTATGTGTAGGTGTATGTGATATGTTGTCTGTAAGCGTTACACATTTTCTCAGTGCACCTGTAAATGGCTGTAGTCCATAAGATGGTTATTAGCAGGATTCTGTGCTTTTTGGTGGCCAATGAACAACCGTGCATGAAGAGCGGTATGTGAGGTCCGATCACGACCAGCAGACCCTGAGTGAAGTACCAGTGCCACGGATGAGCTCCATAAAACTCCGCCACATTGTGCAGCACGTTAAACTTCAGGAAGTTCCATTGGACCAGGATCCACTTCAGAAATACAAACACATAATGGTAATTCTGATGATACATGCAATTCATACTTCGATCTATGCCTGAAAGCTTCATGTTTTCAGTTTCGGTAATTTATTGAAAAATAAATGCCTGAATCTCATAAAGACTGTTGAGAACATGTCCGGGTTATATTTCTTCCTAAAATAAACTAATTATTATTTTTCATAAAGACTGGAAATTAATCACATTTTCCTCCCTAATTCTTATCATATGTCCAGATGTTTTACTTTAGATTTTGTCGGTGATCACCTCATTATTTATCAAAAATAATTCACATTATTTTTATTTTTGCAAAAGCAGTAAATTTTTGTAAAAGCAGTAAAAAAAATACCTTTCCATAGAACACAGAGTCTATCAGTGTCGAGACGGCCAGTGCAAGAGCCCTGCACAAATGATGGAAACAATCATGAACTAACAAAGATTATCGCTGGTATCCAAACTACAAGTGAAAACAAATGCAACATGTACGCAATGGGAATGCATCGCTGTGTGATGAGCTTCAGCTTGTTCTGTTCCCCACAGAAATGATAGAACAGCAGAGGAAGCCAGACGATCAGAGCTGTGGGACGGATGACTATGGCCAAGGACACCAGACACAAATACTTCCAGCTAAATAGGAGAGAACCCAAAAAGATCCACCTGTGAGTCTCTGAAAGGTTTCTGCAATCACTAGTGTGTAGTAGAGCTGCACGATTAATCGTTAAAAGATTGCGTTCTTGATTCAAGTGCACACAGATAACACCAATTGAAGGTGAAACTTAGCAGTTAATCTGTGAAACAACTACGACCTGTTTATCTCCTGGAGGGTGGGATCTTATGCTTTCAAAGCTAGCTTGCTATTGGTAGCCTCTCCAATATTGCCTACCCTACCTTTAAACCTTTGACAAGTACAATCACAGCGATTCGAATCTTTGTTGGCACTGCTGCTGAAACAGAGAGATCAGTTGTCATATAGGTATGAAGCAGCTTCACAAACAGTCTTTTCAAACACACAGTATCCTTATTTCTGTTATTAACATTGAAATTATCACAGAAGTACTGGGATAAAAGTTTCTAATTTAGATATAAACAATGTCTATGGTAGAGATTAAAATAAAGCTTCAAATAAAGATTGTAGCCATTACATTGTTACACCAGTAGGTGGCGACAAGTGACTTAAAATGTATTTGTCATTGAATCATTCATCCAAGAGATTCGTTCAAAAAAGATGATTCATCCAGTCTTTATGAGTGACTCATTGAATCATTAATTTTTAAAAAATTCAAATTATTATTATTATTATTTTTTAAATAGACTGCAGCAATGCTACATGTTATATTGTTTTGGGAAAATCCTGATTAAAAAAAAAAAAAAAAAGCAAGATTCTCAGTTTATCCAAAATCGTGCAGCTCTAGTATAGAGATATGACATTAAATTATGCACCTGTTGTGCATTTTAGAGCCAGGTAATGGGTAAAAGCAAAGTGCCAGGGTGGTCAGAACCGTTTCCATGGTGTTGGTCAGAGTCCGACTGCAGCAGTACCAGGTGAACCATGAACACAGCTGACAGAAACACTTAGAAAACACAGCAGAAGTGAGTGGTACAAACACAAAGCATTCAAACTTAAAGCACAGCTTGTGTATTTGCCCAATATCTGATTAGCGATGGAAGTTACATCATCTTACTGTCCATTTGGCCACATCTGGAGATTCCCACTGCTGGACGAGGTGGTACAGCTTCACGTCGGCATATGCAGCCAGCAGTGCCTGGAAAACACGTGGCAAAAACACCTGCAGAAACAGGTATTCATGTTAAGGAAACATTACACTTGCTGTCAATATAATACATTGAAGTCTTACCAACAGATACGCTGTGTCATAATTCATCAGATACAGGAGTTTATACATCAGAGCGAACAGGAGAGGATAAGAATATCCTCGGATGCCTTCCTTCCATTCCCAGGTCTCGTAGCCATAAGTGATAAACAGGTTAAGGATCTCATTTACAGTTAATGTTTCTAAAGTATTATATTCAAACCAAACAACTATTTTTGCAGTTCAAGTCATAAGCAAGGATATCTGAAGACCATTCGATGGGAAATCTCAAGCGACTGCCAGTACTCATCTGGGACGAAGCTGGTCTGCACCAGGAAGCAGTTGAGCAGGCGGAATATGACAATGAAAACTGTGATACTGATGCCAAAGAATTCTGCAGAAATTACAAAAATAGAGCACATTTCTAATGTTAGCAGGTGCAGATAGTAGAAGCCCATGTGTTTTTTTTTATGGCTGATGCCAAAATCTTAAGAGCAGGGTCACTGATGGCCAATATAATGCTGATTAATATAATGGATTTTTGGATAAATGAATAAACTTTTTTATTTTAGTTGTAGGGGGTAAATATGAAGTTAACGATCTATGTGAGCAAAACTGTCTATTTATGGAAAGCAATCTGAGTATTCAAGTTACAGATCCCAGAATCTAACTTGCCACTTTTTTTATTAATGTTATTCAATTGTTATTAACTATTATATGATTTTCTTCTCATTAAAACACAGTTGGCTCTAAAGTGAGTCTAAAGCCCAGGTTCAGGACTCTCACCAAGTGTTTGAGGTCTCTTGTCATCTGTGCTGTACAGAATGGAGCTCCTCTTTCTCAGTCTCACTGGTTCACATGAGGATTTGTTCAATTTGAAGCGCTCTCGAATCTTTTCCATTTCTCCACATAAACCTCAAATGAGTTTCAATGTTCAGCATTTTAACTCCGGCTGTAAATGTTCATTTTCTGGCGCATTTACGTAGTGTTTTCTGCCTTAAATTTAGACACTTGAAGATCTATTTCCGTGTTTGGGTCATCTTCTTCTTGTACGATTTAATGGCGGTTGACAAGCCAACTTATGGTGTTCTACTGCCACCAACTGGACTGGAGTGTGAAGCATTCTGTCTTTTGGTCATGGCGTCTCATGAATATGTAATAAAGACGTAAATGCAGGTCTTTTAACGCTTAATATGTAATGTTTATAATAATTTTATGTTTATTGAAATATGAATCGTGGTTTATAAAAATAGGGTCTAACACATCTTATTATGAATTTATGTTGAAAAAATTGAAATGCGGAAATGTATACGTCGCATTTGGCCTGCGTGAGTTGCCGTAGTCGCTCGGTCGTCCTTGTCTTACATGTGTTTTAACTGCAGACTTCTCTAAAAACTCTTTTAAAATAACTGGAAAAGATTGAAAACGTCAGGGTGAGTGAGAAAAACATTAATTACAAAATTAAGATATACATGTGTTGAATGTTGTCGTAGCCTTATAATGTTTCTGCGATAAGTTTCTTCACATTTAGCGTAAGTGAATATTGTCATCTATAATACATGCTCATGTACTGTATTGTACAGATGCAGTTATACATCATTTATGCATACGCAAAATACCACAAACAGCCGAAGAAGATCTGATATACAATATGCAGCGAACACACTTTTTTATTTTTATTTTATTTTTTTAGGAGTGGGATGTTTTGTGTCTCTTATGGGTTCTTCTGTTCCTTCATAACATAAGATCATGTTTGGAAGACGGATTCCCTTTAATCAGATTGCATTTGCTACTCTGGTTGGAGTGGTGGGAGGTGTGTATATATACAGGCCTGTATTTGAGCCACCCAGAAAACCTCCAACTGCACCAGATCAAGACCTCAAGGCAGACTCTGAGGAGCAGAGAGCGGAAACTACCCAAAAAGAAGTACAAGAAGCAAATGCATTTGCAACCAAGGACTGATGTCGAACAAGAGTTTGTGTGAGAGTTTGAATGTTAAATGCTTGTTATTTCCATATACTTTGTAAATGTTCACTAAAATGTTCTAAATAAAATGCCTTATTGTCACTGCAAATTAGCAAAAAGATTCTACACCATTGTTAATTTATGGTTGCACTCTGTACACAATAAATTGACAATAAATTTGTTTAAATAAATGACTTTTTTTTTTTTTTTTTTAATTTACAATAAAACAAGCTAAGTTGCATGTACCAAATACAACACTATTTTATATACACTAGTATATCTAGTATAGAATATATGATGAGGCTTAAATTATTTAAGCCTCATTATATATAATTAAAGTGTCCCTTCCGCTGTAGTTCTCACATTTGTGGACATTCAAATATGGCGCATTATGATGTCTCAAATCTGATGTAAGTGACATCAACGTAATTGGTTCTTGAATATGTCTGGTGACCAAACATCGAATTTACCATTAAGTTTCACTGTATGGAAAAACTGGACATTTTCCATGGGAAAAAAAAAAGAAGGAAAGAAATTGGCAGATTTTGAATGACATCAGGGTGAGAAAAGTTCGTTTTCGGGGTGAAATATCCACAGCACTCAGCTTAAATAATTTAACTTGCTTAACTGGTGAAATATTGTGAGTAACTTTAAGACATATGTTTGTGACTTGAATTGATCTATTCTGTGGATTGATTTACCATGATCACAATGGTATTCCGAGTAAAAGTTGAAGTTTGAGACTATTTCACCCCGAAAATGAACTTTTCTCACCCTGATGTCATTCAAAACAGTGAAAGTTAATGGTAAATTCGATGTTTGGTCACCAGACATATTCAAGAACCAATTACATTGATGTCACTTACATCAGACTTGAGACATCATAATGCGCCATATTTGAATGTCCACAAATGTGAGAACTACAGCGGAAGGGACACTTTAATTAATATATAATGAGGCTTAAGTGCAACTTTAGTGTGAGTCTCTGACTCAAGTTTCCATCTGTATGTACAGTTGAGTGCATAAGCTTGCATTCTCCTGGCAGAATTTGCAAAATATTAATAATTTAAAAATATATAATAATAATAATAATAAAATACTAATAAAATAAAAAAAAATAATAAAGAGAAATCAATTATTATAACGTGTAAACATTCACTGATAAAACATTCACCGATGCTTGAGAAGGTACCTAACATTTTACACCACCAGATGTCGCTACACACAGCTCTGAAAGAGTTCCTCTCCTGTTGCGCTATTTGTACGTATTTTAAACATTATTATAGATGCAAAAACCAACGCTTGGCACTAATTAAATCAATTTAAATCTCAAAGTATTTTGTGTGTTGTTAACAGAAGAAGTGGCGCAAACGAACCTATCCTACTATTGCGAAGGCATGGCTCATGAATATTGCAGAGCCGTGGAATATTCATTCAGATCGCAACGTGACGTTCGTCCGATAGTACTTCCCTGATTGGCTGATTTTTATGTAAAGGCTGGTCTCATAATAATATTAATTACGTTATTTGAGCGGTGGTCGATCCGGGCTCCAGGAAGGTCTCAAAACAACGTCAGCCCTACCTAATTAATAATAATGAGCTAAGCCTTGACCACGTAGGATTGGTGGTACACGGGAAGTATTGCGTCACTGCACGGCCGCTTATACACGCACTGGTGCTTCATGTGGGTGTGGGAGCAACTTTAGGAAACAAAGTGTCCATCGCTTCAAAAGTATCGCACAATTGTACTTGTTCTCCGTTGGTTTAACATTTTCGAAAAAGCTTTTAAAATCCGACGAGATCAACAGACTTTCGGATCACTGTCCTGGTAAGTACATGTTAGTTTTTAACTCTTCAAAGGGTGATGATAACAGTTTGATCATGTCTTGTCAACTCGTTTAAGTGTACAATTTGTCCTTTTGGTTTTGTATTCATGTATAGACTCAACAAACACGCAATATGTAATGATGTTTGCTCTCATATATTAGGTATGTTGTGTATTATCTGTACACACGTGTCCTTGATCAAATATAGTCATCTCAAACACATTCATATGATTATGACCTGAAATTATAATCTGTTCAGAGAGGAAGAAATGTCCTGGGAATTTACCTGCCTCACCTGGGAAAATACACTGCTTCACTCCCATATCAGGTTACCTGTCAGGAATGTTTGGTTTAGGGATCATTTTTCCTTCTGAATGATCGATTTTCCATTCTTTCTTGCTTAGCTGGTGAAATACTGTGAGCAACTGTAAGACATATGTTTGTGACTCAGTCAGAATTGATCTATTCTGTGGATTGATTTACCATGATCACAATGGTATTCCGAGTAAAAGTTGAAATTTGAGACTATTTCACCCCGAAAATGAACTTTTCTCACCCTGATGTCATTCAAAATCTGCAAATTTCTTTCTTTCTTTTTTCCTGGAAAATGTCCAGTTTTTCCATACAGTGAAACTTAATGGTAAATTCGATGTTTGGTCACCAGACATATTCAAGAACCAATTACGTTGATGTCACTTACATCAGACTTGAGACATCATGATGCGCCATATTTGAATGTCCACAAATGTGAGAACTACAGCGGAAGGGACACTTTAATTAATATTAAATAAAAATATAATATACAGTCATTTCCACACAAATCTCTCATATAACTTCAGAAGACTTGGAATTTAGTACACAAGTCATACGGACTACTGTATTTTTAGAGCTTGACAGCCCCGTTCACTTTCACTGCATGTAGTAAGAACATTCTGCAAAACATTTTGTTTTGTGTTGCATGGACAAAATGTTTGGAATGTGGAACATAAGAGTGAGACATTTTTGGTTAAATCATTCCTTTAAGCATCTCAAAAGAGAAATCTGTGCTCAGAAGAACTTTCCATAAAGCTCAAATCATTTAAACTGGCTTATCATTTTTTCCTGTCTGTTCTAGAGAAAGCAAATTAAAAGAACATTGGCTTGTGTGTTTTTAAGTGGGGTCTTAGCAGGGCTGGGAATCGAGGGTCACATGACAGGATGCCAAGAGCACATGAGCACCAGCTGATGGTTATTAGATAAGCCTGATGTTAAATCTTACAGTTCACATCCTTCTGAAACACCAAATAGAGCCTTTATATAAGCAGTCATTGGCACTGAAGTGTGTCTGTTTACACTTACTATGGCAAAAAATCACTCACACACTTTTTTATTCAATAGAAAAATTGATACAATTCATTATTTAGTTAATGAAGAATGTTTTCAGCCAAATGGACACGTATTTTCCTGTGATTTAATTCCAGATAGCTTCAGTGGTATTAGTACAAACTGCACCACCATAACTATTGCTTATATATACAAGTATTTAAGTTGAGCTTGTGCATCGTCCTGCTGCATTTGTGTTGCAGACATGAATGATTTCTCAAATCATGTGTGTTGTTGAGGAGAGTGTGCTGCTCTTACTTCACTAAGTGATCAGATTCACCATTTTCATCTGCTGGACCATAAAACAGGTGAAAATATCCCACAGACACACATTAAAGGAGGGACCCGAGCCATACGGTGCATATAAGTCCTCCTAGGAAGGTTGTGTTTACAAATGGGGAAGTTGTAATTATGGCATGAGTGTTCAAATCACTTTGCAAGTTGGTGGTGTACCTTTTCTATCAAAAAAAAAAAGCATGATTTTTCTTTTTAACTCTGCTTTTTGCTTTTTTACATAATTGTATAATAAGTAATTGTACAAAACTATTGTATTTTGGTAACGCTTTGCAATAAGGTTCCATTAGTTAATGCATTAAAGAGTTAGTTCACCCAAAAATGAAAATTCTGTCATTTATTACTCACTCTCATGCCGTTCCACACCCGCAAGACCTTCGTTAATCTTTGGAACGCAAATTGAGATATTTTTGTTGAAATCCTATGGCTCCGTGAGGCCTACATAGGGAGCAATGACATTTCCTCTCTCAAGATCCATAAAGGTACTAAAAACATATTTAAATCAGTTCATGTGAGTACAGTGGTTCAATATTAATATTATAAAGCGACGAGAATATTTTTGATGCGCCAAAAAAAAACAAAATAACGACTTATAGTGATGGCCGATTTTAAAACACTGCTTCAGGAAGCTTCGGAGCATATTGAATCAGCGGTTCGGAGCGCCAAAGTCACGTGATTTCAGCAGTTTGCCGGTTTGACATGCGATCCGAATCATGATTCGATACGCTGATTCATTATGCTCCGAAGCTTCCTGAAGCAGTGTTTTGAAATCGGCCAAAAATGTCTCAATTTGTGTTCCGAAGATGAATGAAGGTCTTACAGGTGTGGAACGGCATGAGAGTGAGTAATAAATGACACTATTTTCATTTTTGGGTGAACTAACCCTTTAACTAACGTTAATAATGAGTATTTATTATCTTTAACATTAGTCTACAGCGATACAAGGTGAATAAAATAATATCAACAGATACACCTTTTGATTTTAACATTGTATTAGTAAATGCTGAAATTAACATTAACTAAGATTTATAAATGCTTTAGAAGTATTTTCACCGTTAGTTGATGTTAACTATTGAAATGGAATCTTATTGTGTGTTACCCATATTTTGTAGATGCAACTTATTTTATTGTAAATAAAAAAAAACATTATTTTCAACAAATTAACTGTTAATACAGACGCTGCATCCATTGTGTCCACAATGTTTTCTAACTGACATGCCTTCAACTTGGAAACTTCAGAAAATGCAGAGTTTCCTCGTAATACCAACTTTGTGGTGTCGTTCATGTGCTTTAAACTTGTAAATACACTTTTAAAAATAAAGGTTCTATAATTGGCATTGATGGATCCATGAAGAACATCCATGGAACCTTTCCATTCCACAAAAGGTTCTTTATATTGCAAGAAGGCTCTTTAGATTATTAAAATGTTCTTCACACTAAGAAAAAATAAAAATGTTCTTTTAAGAACGGTTCACTGAAAGGTTCTATGTGGACCCCAAAATGGTTCTTCTATGGCATCACTGTGAGGAAAGAAAAAAATAAAAAAAATAAAAATTGACCTTTATTTTTAAAGGCCGGGTGCAGTTAGGTCGTCGGCTGTCAGCGAGCATCTGTTGGGCTAGTTTTTGGATGTTCAGTTTAGTGAACGAGTCAGTGCATGAGAATTAAAGCGAAAGTGATGAAAGGGAGCAAGTAAGACGGCACGGACAGAAGGCTGGTCTAATATTATGTTATCCTACCCGAGCATTCCAAAATGCGAATATTTTCATAACAACACGAGCCACTTAAAATGAAGAAAATTATCAACATAACTGATATTCAAAATAGTAAGCAAGAGCTGCATTGTTTACGTTTCCTATATCTGCGTATATCCTTTTTTCTCCTTTTGAATGATGAATATAGTCTATTGATACCTGCTGACATATAGACAGTTAATTCCTTACACGCAGGCGCAGAACGCACATGCTCATTTGCAGTCGGCTGTAGTCTGTGCTGTGTGTTCAAGCACAGCTTTTTGTTCCAGCCGATGCGAGGCGACAACACCGTTGGTTTTTGTTGCCGTAGTTCTTTGAAGTCGGCTTGGTGTGTCCCAGGCTTAAGACCATACGATATTTCTGACATGACTTCAACGCAGTCCAAAAGATCACTTTTTTTCTTGCAAGACAGAAAGAAACCATCCAAAACATCCTAGATTTAACTTCAACTAGTTCATTATATTTATGTTGTCACATCTTCTAAAACTGAAAGGTTATAGTTAAAATGTGATTGTAGTTGGTTTGGAATGTCTAATAGGCCAAAGAACATGTCTTCTTGTTATGTTTCTTGCGTCATGTCAAAGGTTATTAGCTTCTGTAGGTCTGCATGGTAATTTTATCTTTCGCACTTACCGCTCGAAAAGAGGGAAGTGGACAAGAAAAAAAAAACAACTTGTCAGAGCTTGACTGGTGAAGAAACTCTGGTGTGAAATGCAGAAGAGTTTTTGGTTCCTGGGTCCGCAGCTCTCTCCGTTAGCACTGGCGTGCATCCCAGGGTGGTGCTATGCTGGGAATGTTTGATAAAAGCCGCCTTCTCTGTTTCTCCTTTTCTTTATCCTGGCTTTCATCAGGGCTGTTTTGGTTAAACAGGAAGCACAACTCAAACTCAGGCATTTCGTTGAGCTGTTGCACAAGGCCAGTGATTGTTTAAGCACATGTGTTGTGTAGATGTGTCTAACTGAAATGAAGGCGTCAGTCAGTCTTCAGAAGATACAGTAGTGTCGAATGACCATCACAGACATTTCAGATGATGCAGCCGAACACTCAACATTTGTGTCTAGAACTGATCCTTCAGGGTTTGTGTGTTCATGCTTATATAGCACATAGAGATCATTTTGTTTTCGCAAATCAGTGCACTTTCCAGACAGTGAAAACACAGTGTCTAACCATCTAATTTATCAGTTTTCCTGTAGCCATAATAAATGTCAATATGTGAAACTTACAGCATGGAAAAACAAAGTTGCAGATCTTAGTATGTTCCTTCTACAGTAAGAGTCTTAAAGTTGAGCAGATTTGTCCTCATAAGAGTGTGATTCTGTGTTTGTTTATAAGCACTGTGCAACTAAAATCAATGCAAACTCTATGAATTCTGTTTTGTGCACTTTTTTTGAATGCTAGAATCATGCAGAATCAAGGGACTGTGTTATTATCCA
Source organism: Ctenopharyngodon idella (assembly GCF_019924925.1). Taxonomy (NCBI): domain Eukaryota; kingdom Metazoa; phylum Chordata; class Actinopteri; order Cypriniformes; family Xenocyprididae; genus Ctenopharyngodon; species Ctenopharyngodon idella. The sequence goes on along the minus strand of NC_067237.1, from coordinate 33,373,913 downwards.
TCAGCTTCAGTGTTCATAATTTAAAAATGTTAGTACAAAAGAAATTTACACCTGCTTCCTGCCATGTGTAAATAGTGTGTAAAACATCCGAACATGTTGTTCTTTTCGGCAAAATGATGACTGCATTTTGATAACACTATGTATCATGATAATATTTCTTAAGTTTGTTTGTTAAACTCATAAGCCCATATAGGTTAAACAATTTTGGCTTTCTGTCCGCAGTGGAGGGGCTTGAGGAAGCAGCTTTTACTCAAGCTCTGATATACCCTCAGGTACGACTAGTGCTTGGGAGAATTTTCATCATATATATATATATATATATATATATATATATATATATATATAGGTGCTGGTCATATAATTAGAATATCATCAAAAAGTTGATTTATTTTACTAATTCCATTCAAAAAGTGAAACTTGTATATTATATTCATTCATTACACAGACTGATATATTTCAAATGTTTATTTCTTTTAATTTTGATGATTATAACTGACAACTAAGGAAAATCCCAAATTCAGTATCTCAGAAAATTAGAATATTACTTAAGACCAATACAAAGAAAGGATTTTTAGAAATCTTGGCCAACTGAAAAGTATGAACATGAAAAGTATGAGCATGTACAGCACTCAATACTTAGTTGGGGCTCCTTTTGCCTGAATTACTGCAGCAATGCGGCGTGGCATGGAGTCGATCAGTCTGTGGCACTGCTCAGGTGTTATAAGAGCTCAGGTTGCTCTGATAGTGGCCTTCAGCTCTTCTGCATTGTTGGGTCTGGCATATCGCATCTTCCTTTTCACAATACTCCATAGATTTTCTATGGGGTTAAGGTCAGGCGAGTTTGCTGGCCAATTAAGAACAGGGATACCATAGTCCTTAAACCAGGTACTGGTAGCTTTGGCACTGTGTGCAGGTGCCAAGTCCTGTTGGAAAATGAAATCTGCATCTCCATAAAGTTGGTCAGCAGCAGGAAGCATGAAGTGCTCTAAAACTTCCTGGTATACGGCTGCGTTGACCTCGGACCTCAGAAAACACAGTGGACCAACACCAGCAGATGACATGTCACCCCAAACCATCACTGACTGTGGAAACTTTACACTGGACCTCAAGCAATGTGGATTGTGTGCCTCTCCTCTCTTCCTCCAGACTCTGGGACCCTGATTTCCAAAGGAAATGCAAAACTTACTTTCATCAGAGAACATCACTTTGGACCACTCAGCAGCAGTCCAGTCCTTTTTGTCTTTAGCCCAGGCGAGACGCTTCTGACGCTGTCTGTTGTTCAAGAGTGGCTTGACACAAGGAATGCGACAACTGAAACCCATGTCTTGCATACGTCTGTGCGTAGTGGTTCTTGAAGCACTGACTCCAGCTGCAGTCCACTCTTTGTGAATCTCCCCCACATTTTTGAATGGGTTTTGTTTCACAATCCTCTCCAGGTTGTGGTTATCCCTATTGCTTGTACACTTTTTTTTTTTTCTACCACATCTTTTCCTTCCCTTCGCCTCTCTATTAATGTGCTTGGACACAGAGCTCTGTGAACAGCCAGCCTCTTTTGCAATGACCTTTTGTGTCTTGCCCTCCTTGTGCAAGGTGTCAATGGTCGTCTTTTGGACAACTGTCAAGTCAGCAGTCTTCCCCATGATTGTGTAGCCTACAGAACTAGACTGAGAGACCATTTAAAGGCCTTTGCAGGTGTTTTGAGTTAATTAGCTGATTAGAGTGTGGCACCAGGTGTCTTCAATATTGAACCTTTTCACAATATTCTAATTTTCTGAGATACTGAATTTGGGATTTTCCTTAGTTGTCAGTTATAATCATCAAAATTAAAAGAAATAAACATTTGAAATATATCAGTCTGTGTGTAATGAATGAATATAATATACAAGTTTCACTTTTTGAATGGAATTAGTGAAATAAATCAACTTTTTGATGATATTCTAATTATATGACCAGCACCTGTATGTATGTATGTATGTATGTGTATAATAAATATATATATATATATATATATATATATATATATAAATATACTGGCCACTTTATTAGGATAATAAAGGGGGCATAATAAGGGGGTCCAACCCGGTACTAGCAAGGTGTACCTAATAAAGTGTCCAGTATATATAATATACTGGCCACTTTATTAGGTACACCTTGCTAGTACCGGGTTGGACCCCCTTTTGCATACGGAATTGCTTTAATTCTTTGTGGCATAGATTCAACAAGGTGCTGGAAACATTCATCATAGATTTTGCTCCATATTGATATGATAGCATCACGTATTTGCTACAGATTTGTCGGCAGCACATCCATGGTCCTGTCCCAAATGGCAAGAAGGAAGGCTGTCAGGAAGAAGTCTGCTGCGGAGCTTGCATCAGTGTGGGAAGGTGCATATCGACTGCAAAGGGACTTCATGTGGACTTCATGTGGACTCATGTGGACTTCATGATCACGTGCATGTGGTGGCCATTGTTAATCCACAAGACCATAAGTGCATATAAAGTGTGCCATTTGGGACAGGGCCCATGATGTGAATCTCCCTTTCCACCACATCCCAAAGGTGCTCTATTGGATTGAGATCTGGTGACTGTAGATACCATTTGAGTATAGTGAACTCATTGCAGGTATTGCGCATAATTGTACATATTCTCACAGGGTTCTTGATTATAAAAGAGGGTATTCCTGCAAACTTGAATTATAGCATGAATGTTGAATGAAAAGCCTAAATTAATCCACACAGATTATCATAGAATTTGAAAATTACCCCATTGTAAAAACACAAATAGTCAAGTGAAGTCACCTTTATTTATATAGTGCTTTTTACAATGCAGATTGTTTCAAAGCAGCTTTACAGTGATGGCAGGAACATAATTTTGGCTGTATAGCTCTAGTCTGTGCTCTAGTCTACAGCTCTATAAGAAAATAGTGTCATTGTCCAGCTTAAGTAAGTTCAGTATTGGTTCATTTCTGTTGTAGAAATCATTAGTTATTAATTTAGTTCATTTACAGCAGCTCTGGAGAAAACGATGATGTCATCGTCCAGCTCAGTTCAGTTCTCATACAATGTTGTCAAAGCAGGCAGATAAAAAATATTAAGAATAATAAGTGTCCCCAACTAATAAGCCAAAGGCGACAGTGGCAAGAAACCCAAACTCCATCAGGTGACAGAATGGAGAAAAAAAAACCTTGGGAGAAACCAGGTTCGGTTCTCCTTTGGCCAGCAAACAAACCGTGCATGATTATGATTCAGGCAGCGTTACAGGTCAGAAGTCAGATTGGGATCGGAACTTTCAAAATATTTAATCCAGTTCCATCTGGTTGAAGATCTGGTTCATCACGCCGGTATGGAGATGGGTCTGTTGAGGATCTGTGCTACTGGATGTTGTGTCATTGAGGCCTTAACAGGGGATAGTCAAGTTTACACTATCTCGGCTGACACTTTAGGGATGTGTTGTGGTCGTGTCTAGGCGCAGGTCCTCCATCTGATCTGGATATGGCCCGGATCCGGCTGACTACGGTAAACCTCGGGATAAACAGAGAGACTAATATTAGTGTAGATGCTATTCTTCTTCTGATGTATCAAGTACATTGGGTGTTATAGGAAGTGTTCCTGGTTCCGGCTGACCTAATTTATGCAACCTAACAATCATTTAACTGATTTGAAAAAAAAAAAAAAAAAAAATTTGATAATGTGTTGTGTATGCCAGGTTAAAGAAATGTGTTTTTTTTTTTTTTTTCTACATTTAAACTGACAGTTTGTCTGCTTCCCGAACAATACTAGGAAGACTGTTCCAAAGTTTAGGTGCTTAATAGGAAAAGGATCTACCACCTGCGGTTGATTTTGATATTCTAGGTATTATCAACTGGCCAGAATTTTGAGATCACAATAGACATGAAGGACTATGATGCGTTAAGTGCTCGCTCAAGTACTGGGTAGCTAAACCATTTAGTGCTTTGTAAGTAAGCAGCAAGATTTTAAAATGTATACAATGTTTAATAGGGAGCCAATGCAGTGTTGACAGAACCGGGCTAATATGGTCATACTTCCTGGTTCTAGTAAGAACTCTAGCTGCTGCATTTTGGACCAGCTGAGTTTTGTTTTATTTTATTTTATTTTATAAGTTTATTTATTGAGTGTGCAGGGCAACCACCCACTAGAGCGTTACAGTAATCTAGCCTGGAGGTCATGAACGCATGAACTAACTGTTCCGCATTTGTCATTGACAGCATGTCATTCATTATATCATTTTTAAATATATTTTTAAAGGGTTAGTTCACCCAAAAATGAAAATAATGTCATTAATTACTCACCCTCATGTCGTTCTACACCCGCAAGACCTTTGTTCATCTTCGGAACACAAATTAAGATATTTTTGATTAAATCCGATGGCTCAGCGAGGCCTGCATAGACAGCAATGGTACTTCCTCTCTCAAGATCCATAAAGGTACTAAAAACATTTTAATTAGTTCATGTGAGTACAGTGGTTCTACCTTAATATTATAAAGCGACGAGAATAATTTTTGTGCGCCAAAAAGACAAAATAACGGCTTTTTAACAATATATAGTGATGGCCGATTTCAAAACACTGCTCCGGAGCGTTATGAATCTTTTGAGTCAAATTAGTGATTCGGATCGCGTGTCAAACCACCAAACTGCTGAAGTCACGTGACTTTGACGCTCCGAACCACTGATTCGATTCATAAAGCTCATAAAGCATAAAGCAGTGTTTTGAAATCGACCATCATTAGATATTGTTAAAAAGTCATTATTTTGTTTTTTTTGGTGCACAAAAATATTCTCATCGCTTTATAATATTAAGGTAGAACCAATGTACTCACATGAACTGTTTTAAATGTTTTTAGTACCTTTATGGATCTTAAGAGAGGAAGTACCATTGCTGGCGATGCAGGCCTCGCTGAGTCATCGGATTTAATCAAAGGATTTAATCCGAAGATGAACGAAGGTCTTACGGGTGTAGAACAACATGAGGGTGAGTAATTAATGACATTATTTTCATTTTTGGGTGAACTAACCCTTTAAGATGGAAGAATGTGGTTTTACAGATACAAATACATTGAGTGAGCACACATTTTGGTGAGATAATTGAAATTTCTTTTACAAATATGTATTTAAAAAACATTTAAAAATAAGTACTTTTGTTTTTAATAGCATCAGATTTTCTGCTGAAAGAAACACAAGCGCAGTTCTCTGATCAGCCAGAAAAGATGAACCCAAGAAAAGTCTCCTGTGGTCTCGCTGGATGGATCCAATTGCTTGGGTCAGCCCCAGACGCTAAGCAGCTTACAGTCGGGATGGTCTTTAGCCCTGCCGTGTGAAATAATGTGCTCGTTTGTTTGAGTTTTTATGTTCTTTCTGCAGTCATATGATCTGCTTTAATGCGGTCTGAGGAACTCACACTGAACATTTTTACAGCTACAGCTAAGCCATCGCCATATGGCTACAGCTGAGCCAAACCTACAGACCCTTTTCTCTCCTCAGTTGTGTTTGCCGACATGACAAGACAAGATGCGTATCAAGACATTATAAAATCATAGTGCTGTAGAAACAGAAACCGGTTTTAAGCACCCTTAATTCTTTTTAATTAAGCTTACACATGACATCATCTCACAAAGAAAGAACGTCCATTGATCTTATGAGAAAAGATGTTGATGTGTTGTAAACGCTTTAATTTTCAGGGCTTGCTTTTGCAAAACTTTGAGGTTATGTGTAACTTAAATGAAGTGACCAGATCACAGTTCTGCAGTTTATGTTGACTTGTTCACATTATGAGAGCATATGATAAGACTTAACAAGCTCTTGTCACAGAAGCGCTTGTAATTTCAATGTCACATTAAACCTACAGTACCAAGCATTAAAATATTTTACTGATAGTTAAAAATAGAGCATGACCATTTTAAAGCTTAAAGTGACAGATAATGATTGTTACTAGTGTGGCATACCATGGATTATGAAACACAACTTTTAACTGAATGATGTCTCGGTATTGTAGTCATAAGCCACTCTGTTAACAGTGAAAAGAAACTTGAGTTGACAAATGTGAGTGGAAATAAAAGCTGTTGTGTAGATGCATTCATGTGTGAGAAGGTGCTTTTTCCTCATTTAAGCTCCAGGATTTCAGCATTTATGGACTCACATGACCAATAACAAATAAAATTGGTTTAAGAAGCATATTCACTGTTCAAAAATAAAAATGCTGCACTTGTCTCAAATTCTTATTTTAGTTTCCTGTTACTAAATCAGCAGTTTCATCAAAACAGTGAAATGAATGACGTGAAAACACTTGCCTTTCTTCATTTTGAACGAAATGCTTTAAAAAAAGGATGGTCTCTTGATGGACTTTGTCGACTAATGGGTTCTCTAAAGTAAGGATAACCATCAATAACTGGGTTGGACCAAACTGGCCCATAACTGATTAATCAACCTAAAGTTTTTAAAATAGAGACTGAATGAAAACAAATATAACACATAAAATAGTGCTGATTCTGAACTTTATATATTTATTTATTTTAAATCGAAAACAGTACTCAACCATTAAAATGCACTGTACTTTTTAAATATAAAAATAATATATTAATTATACCTTGATCATTCATGTTAGTTCATAGTGTATTAAATAATGTTAAGAGATACAACTTAATAATGTATTAGTAAATGTTGAAATTAAAAATGAACAATACATTAACCTTAGTTAATGTTACAAATGGACTCTTATTGTAAAGTATTACCATTTCATATAAATCCAAACATGCATCTATTCAAAACATTAATTACTATATAATGAAATGAAAACAGGTATGGTCTACTTTATACATAGCGTTTTATTGTCTGTTTTAAATCCGGATCTAAAGTGTCCCGCTCTGTGCAGCGCAGTCTCGTGTCAAAACAAACTCCACCAGGCGTCAGTGATAGTTTTTATCTCGCCTCTAGAGGCCGCTCTCGTACTGTATAATGACAGCGAACCCTTCTTAGCAGCTCCAACAATGAGATATATCTAACTTCAGAACCACGTTACAGCAGTCTGCAAAACTGCGCCAGACCAACAGCGTCAGACCTGACGTTAGGGTAGTGCTGACGATCATATGACCTGCCCCAACCACTAACCCTACCCTTCATTATAACTATAAGCTCAACCTTAACGAATGCGAACCCCACCCAACCACTAAATCTACCCTTAATGATGCTATAAGCTCCACCCTGACACCGTTGTGAGACTGCTGGCCCGGCGCTGTTGACCTCAGACTGCTGTGACATGGTTCTGCGGTTCTGCAGTTAGTTATTATTGCCAGTAACTGACACAACCCGGAAAAACTATCGATATGTATTTTTACCGATTACCAATTGTTCCAGCAATCGGTTGTCGGTGGCGATTAATTGGTAAAATCGATCAATCGGTCAACCTCTACTCTAAAGTCAGCATGAATGTTGTTGAATATCCTGCTATGTTATGAAAGTAAAATGGGTTTGTAAAAGGAAAATTATGTTAAATATTACTTTGCACTTTGTACTCAACAGTGCAGTGTATGAGTTTTATAAGGTTATTTTCTCATCCAGCATCAGAGTTTGATAGCCCATCCCCCTCCGCTACGTAATTAAAGCTACAACAGTTGAGTGCATGAAGTGTCCAACCTTCATCTGGG